>NC_091284.1:320238488-320543131 GCF_032444005.1 Ranitomeya imitator
CCTCGCCTTATCAGACATGTTAGGGAATACCATGGTAGCAATGCTGAAACTCTGAGGTTTGCAGGTGTTGAGAAGATTACATTTCCCAGCCAAGGAAGGAACCACCGCAGAATGTTACTTGTAAAATAAGCTAGGTGGATTCTGCGTTTTAATTCTACAGGCCCTCTGGGCTTGAATGAAAAAATAGATATGTCTGTAGATACTCTGTTTGTATACTTATTTGTTTGCTGAGTGTTTTTAATTGATGTCTTTATGAATGGATTGTTCACACTAACAGGTGGGTGTACATTGCATTGTGGGTGTAGGTGGGAGGCACCTTAGCCTGCAGGTTGATAAGTGTCCGCCTCCTGCAATCCAGTGCAGAACCCGTTGAAGCGCTGAACAGCTGTAGTCCGTACCTTGCACATGCCTCCCGTGCTTGAGCCGCACAGCATTTAATAAAGCAAAAAAAAAAAACGCATTGGTGAGGGCCATCCATTATTTTCTTTGTTTGTTGTGGATTTCCGGCATGTTTTTCCATATGGATTGAGCACCTACAGCGGTGTTTTTGGAGGCTATATGGCATTCATAATTTAGTGTAGGTAACCTCATTTAATTTCTGTGAGGTAAAGGCGACGCAGTGGTGCCAAACACTTTTCTGCTGTGGACGTATTGCTTTCGAGAGCTGCTGGGGATGGCCAGCGGGCTCACAATGTCCACTGCGATCCTCTGGAAAGGCTCCTCTATCACTGAAAATTTACTTATTGTTATGGGAATGATAATCTTTAATATCTAGATGTTAAAATAGAAATTATTGAAGGTAATATCTCTACAAAAGTTTTTAGGAAACAAACTGCAACTAATAATATTCTTCATTATAGGAGTGCTCACCCGTTGCATACAAAAAGAGGTCTGCCTTATAGCCAAATGGTGAGATTGCGTAAGATCAATAATAGTGACATAACATTTAATGAGCAAATAAGTGAATTAAAAACCCGCTTAATAAAAAGAGGTTATCCTTCACAGCTATTAAAAGAAGCTGAGATGCGGATAAATAAATGTACGCAATGTGATCTTCTAAAAAGAAGGAATAAAGACACAAATGAATCCCGATTTGAAAAAAAACAGATAATTTTTCTTTCTGCTTTAAGCACAGCAATTTGGACAAGGTTATCCATGCCTCAATCAGAAAAAATTGGCACGTATTACAAACAGATAAGGATCTCGTATCGATTTATAAAAACGCTCCAAAATTTGCGTATAAGCGTGCCCATAATTTATCTGATTTATTGGTACATAACAGACTAATGTCACCAAAAAGTACTTGGCTAACTAGTAATACACCTTCTGGAAACCATAAATGCGGGAACTGCAGATTTTGCCATCTCCACATAATAAAAAATCCTTTGCAAATAGGTTCCATTACTCATAAGGTAAAAGATTTTATCTTTTGTAAAAGTAAATATGTGGTGTATGTTTTGTTCTGCCCGTGCCGATATTTTTATATCGGTAAGACAATAAGACCGCTGATTATGAGATTTAACCCCTTTACCCCCAAGGGTGGTTTGCACGTCAATGACCAGGCCAATTTTTACAATTCTGACCACTGTCCCTTTATGAGGTTATAACTCCGAAACGCTTCAACGGATCCTGGTGATTCTGACATTGTTTTCTCGTGACATATTGTACTTCATGATAGTGGTAAAATTTCTTTGATAGTACCTGCGTTTATTTGTGAAAAAAACGGAAATTTGGCGAAAATTTTGAAAATTTCGCAATTTTCAAACTTTGAATTTTTATGCAATTAAATCACAGAGATATGTCACACAAAATACTTAATAAGTAACATTTCCCACATGTCTCCTTTACATCAGCATAATTTTGGAACCAATTTTTTTTTTGTTAGGGAGTTATAAGGGTTAAAAGTTGACCAGCAATTTCTCATTTTTACAACACCATTTTTTTTTAGGGACCACGTCTCATTTGAAGTCATTTTGAGGGGTCTATATGATAGAAAATTCCCAAGCGTGACACCATTCTAAAAACTGCACCCCTCAAGGTGCTCAAAACCACATTCAAGAAGTTTATTAACCCTTCAGGTGTTTAATAGGAATTATTGGAATGTTTAAATAAAAATGAACATTTAACTTTTTTACACAAAAAATTTACTTCAGCTCCAATTTGTTTTATTTTACCAAGGGTAACAGGAGAAATTGGACCCAAACAGTTGTTGTCCAATTTGTCCTGAGTACGCTGATACCCCATATGTGGCAGTAAACCACTGTTTGGGCGCATGGGAGAGCTCGGAAGGGAAGGTGCGCTATTTGACTTTTCAATGCAAAATTGACAGGAATTGAGATGGGACGCCATGTTGCGTTTGGAGAGCCACTGATGTGCCTAAACATTGAAACCCCCCACAAGTGACACCATTTTGGAAAGTAGACCCCCTAAGGAACTTATCTGGATGTGTGGTGAGCACTTTGACCCACCAAGTGCTTCACAGAAGTTTATAATGCAGAACCGTAAAAATAAAAAATCATATTTTTTCACAAAAATTATATTTTTGCCCCCAATTTTTTATTTTTCCAAGGGTAAGAGAAGAAATTGGACCTCAAAAGTTGTTGTCCAATTTGTCCTGAGTACGCTGATACCCCATATGTGGCAGTAAACCACTGTTTGGGCGCATGGGAGAGCTCGGAAGGGAAGGAGCGCCGTTTGACTTTTCAATGCAAAATTGACAGGAATTGACATGGGACGCCATGTTGCGTTTGGAGAGCCACTGATGTGCCTAAACATTGAAACCCCCTACAAGTGACACCATTTTGGAAAGTAGACCCCCTAAGGAACTTATCTGGATGTGTGGTGAGCACTTTGACCCACCAAGGGCTTCACAGAAGTTTATAATGCAGAGCCATAAAAATAAAACAAAATTTTTTTCCCACAAAAATTATTTTTTAGCCCCCAGTTTTGTATTTTCCCTAGGGTAACAGGAGAAATTGGACCCCAAAAGTTGTTGTCCAATTTGTCCTGAGTACGCTGATACCCCATATGTGGGGGGGAACCACCGTTTGGGCGCATGGGAGGGCTCGGAAGGGAAGGAGCGCCATTTGGAATGCAGACTTAGATGGAATGGTCTGCAGGCGTCACATTGCGTTTGCAGAGCCCCTAATGTACCTAAACAGTAGAAACCCCCCACAAGTGACACCATTTTGGAAAGTAGACCCCCTAAGGAACTCATCTTGATGTGTTGTGAGAGCTTTGAACCCCCAAGTATTTCACTACAGTTTATAACGCAGAGCCATGCAAATAAAAAATATTTTTTTTCCACAAAAATTATATTTTAGCCCCCAGTTTTGTATTTTTCCAAGGTTAGCAGGAGAAATTGGACCCTAAATGTTGTTGTCCAATTTGTCCTGAGTACGCTGATACCCGATATGTGGGGGGGAACCACCGTTTGGGCGCATGGGAGGGCTCGGAAGGGAAGGAGCATCATTTGGAATGCAGACTTAGATGGATTGGTCTGCAGGCGTCACATTGCGTTTGCAGAGCCCCTAATGTACCTAAACAGTAGAAACCCCCCACAAGTGACCCCATATTGGAAACTAGACCCCTCAATGAACTTATCTAGATGTGTTGTGAGAACTTTGAACCCCCAAGTGTTTCACTACAGTTTATAACGCAGAGCCGTGAAAATAAAAAATCTTTTTGTTTTCCCACAAAAATTATTTTTTAGCCCCCAGTTTTGTATTTTCCCAAGGGTAACAGGAGAAATTGGTCCACAAAAGTTGTTGTCCAATTTGTCCTGAGTATGCTGATACCCCATATGTTGGGGTAAACCCCTGTTTGGGCACACAGGAGAGCTCGGAAGGGAAGGAGCACTGTTTTACTTTTTCAACGCAGAATTGGCTGGAATTGAGATCGGACGCCATGTCGTGTTTGGAGAGCCCCTGATGTGCCGAAACAGTGGAAACCCCCCAATTATAACTGAAACCCTAATCTAAACACACCCCTAACCCTAATTCCAACGGTAACCCTAATCACACCTCTAACCCTGACACACCCCTAACCCTAATCACAACCCTATTCCCAACTGTAAATGTAATCTAAACCCTAACCCTAACTGTAGCCCCAACCCTAACCCTAACCCTAGCCCTAACCCTAGCCCTAACCCTAACCCTAGCCCTAACCCTAGCCCTAACCCTAGCCCTAACCCTAACCCTAGCCCTAACCCTAGCCCTAACCCTAGCCCTAGCCCTAACCCTAGCCCTAACCCTAGCCCTAATGGGAAAATGGAAATAAATACATTTTTTTTCATTTTTCCCTAACTAAGGGGGTGATGAAGGGGGGTTTGATTTACTTTTATAGCGAGTTTTTTAGCGGATTTTTATGATTGGCAGCCGTCACACACTGAAAGACCCTTTTTATTGCAAAAAATATTTTTTGCAATACCACATTTTGAGAGCTATAATTTTTCCATATTTTGGTCCACAGAGTCATGTGAGGTCTTGTTTTTTGCGGGACGAGTTGACGTTTTTATTGAAAACATTTTTGGGCACGTGACATTTTTTGATCGCTTTTTATTCCGATTTTTGTGAGGAAGAATGACCAAAAGCCAGCTATTCATGAATTTCTATTGGGGGAGGCGTTTATACCGTTCCGCGTTTGGTAAAATTGATAAATCAGTTTTATTCTTCGGGTCAGTACGATTACAGCGATACCTCATTTATATCATTTTTTTATGGTTTGGCGCTTTTATACGATAAAAACTATTTTACAGAAAAAATAATTATTTTTGCATCGCTTTATTCTCAGGACTATAACTTTTTTATTTTTTTGCTGATGATGCTGTATGGCGGCTCTTTTTTTGCGGGACAATATGACGCTTTCAGCGGTACCATGGTTATTTATATCTGTCCTTTTGATCGCGTGTTATTCCACTTTTTGTTCGGCGGTATGATAATAAAGCGTTGTTTTTTGCCTCTTTTTTTTTTTTTCTTACGGTGTTTACTGAAGGGGTTAACTAGTGGGACAGTTTTATAGGTCGGGTCGTTACGGACGCGGCGATACTAAATATGTGTACTTTTATTTGGTTTTTTTTTTATTTAGATGAAGAAATGTATTTATGGGAATAATATATATATTTTTTTTTCATTATTTTGGAATATTTTTTTTTATTTTTTTTACACATTTGAAAAATTTTTTTTTTACTTTTTTACTTTGTCCCAGGGGGGGACATCACAGATCAGTGATCTGACAGTTTGCACAGCACTCTGTCAGATCACTGATCTGATATGCAGCGCTGCAGGCTTCACAGTGCCTGCTCTGAGCAGGCTCTGTGAAGCCACCTCCCTCCCTGCAGGACCCGGATCCGCGGCCATCTTGGATCCGGGGCTGGACTGAGCAGGGAGGGAGGTGAGACCCTCGCAGCAACGCGATCACATCGCGTTGCTCCGGGGGCTCAGGGAAGCCCGCAGGGAGCCCCCTCCCTGCGCGGTGCTTCCCTGCACCGCCGGCACATCGCGATCATCTTTGATCGCGGTGTGCCAGGGGTTAATGTGCCGGGGGCGGTCCGTGACCGCTCCTGGCACATAGTGCCGGATGTCAGCTGCGATAAGCAGCTGACACCCGGCCGCGATCGGCCGCGCTCCCCCCGTGAGCGCGGCCGATCGGCTATGACGTACTATCCCGTCCAGGGTCAGATAAGCCCAGGGCACCTCGACGGGATAGTACGTCTAAGGTCACAGAGGGGTTAAAGAACACTACAATTCAATTACAACGGGTAAAGGCTGTTTGAGACTTATCCAGCATATGAGAGACAAGCACGAAGCCAATCCTGATCTTCTCAGCTTTGCAGGCATAGAAATAGTTAAATTTCCTCCGCAAGGAGGTGATCAAAATAGGCTCTTATTACAAAAAGAAGCCAAATGGATCCTCAATGCCAACGCACAAGGACCAATTGGATTGAATGATAGGCTTGACATGTCTGTATTTTTATAGGTCGATATGCTATTATAAATGAAGTTCTTATAAAGTAATTATGCAAATAAGAATATTTAATACTTTGTAATTATACGAACTGCAAAATGCAGAAATCTTTGAATTTGCATGCTCTGTTATGTAGATTATGTTATAAAATGTCACTATTCACGTATTTTTTGGTATGGTCATATATGTCACTTCACGTCTTTAATAGCGCTTACACGTCAGAAATCCTTTATAAGGAAATGACGTGTAGTAATCTACTACCTGGACCCGTTGAAGCACCTGGTGTGCAAACGGTCGTCGTCCAAGCTCCAACACCGCACCCTCCTGCTCACCTTATGTTTTAACGGATTTTTGTATCTGTTTATGTTCTCCATTAAAGTTCCCGCTTTCCACTGCTGAATTGGGGTGAGTGCCGCATATTTCTTTTCTTATATGCATATGGACTTCTGGCTTATATTTTGTATGCAGAGCACCACTACCCCCGAGTATGCGTGACGCCTGACGCTCTGGATCCTATTACTAGTCCTGATTGCTGGGAGAGTATCGCTCTAGTGCCGTCCTGTTCAATACACTTGTGCGGTTTATCATTACTTTGTCGGTGGACAGAGCACAGAGCTGGATGATACAAATAGAGAGTTATTTCTTGATTTTAACTCTCATACTAAGGACTATTATTTAATTATCATGGATGAGAATATGGATTCCATTGAGAATACAGGACTGGAGAAGCATGGTATTTTAAGCAGGTCGAGAGGGTGCGGTGGAGTTTTTTGCAGACTGCAATCTAAAGGATGAACTTCAAATTATAAGTACTAAGACCTTGGAAACCAAAATACCGTATATACTCGAGTATAAGCCGACCCGAGTATAAGCCGACCCCCCTAATTTTGCCACAAAAAACTGGGAAAACTTATTGACTCGAGTATAAGCCTAGGGTGGAAATGCAGCATTTACCGGTGAATTTCAAAAATAAAAATAGATCATTTTTTCCCCATAGCTGTGCCATACAGTGCTCTGCACCGTTCATATTTCCCCATAGCTGTGCCATATACGGTGCTCTGCACCGTTCATTGTGCCCCATAGATGTGCCATATACGGTGCTCTGCACCGTTCACTGTGCCCCATAGATGTGCCATATACGGTGCTCTGCACCGTTCACTGTGCCCCATAGATGTGCCATATACGGTGCTCTGCACCGTTCACTGTGCCCCATAGATGTGCCATATACGGTGCTCTGCACCGTTCACTGTGCCCCATAGATGTGCCATATACGGTGCTCTGCACCGTTCACTGTGCCCCATAGATGTGCCATATACGGTGCCCTGCACCGTTCACTGTGCCCCATAGATGTGCCATATACGGTGCCCTGCACCGTTCACTGTGCCCCATAGCTGTGCCATATACGGTGCTCTGCACCGTTCACTGTGCCCCATAGATGTGCCATATACGGTGCTCTGCACCGTTCACTGTGCCCCATAGATGTGCCATATACGGTGCTCCGCACCGTTCACTGTGCCCCATAGATGTGCCATATACGGTGCTCCGCACCGTTCACTGTGCCCCATAGATGTGCCATATACGGTGCTCTGCACCGTTCACTGTGCCCCATAGATGTGCCATATACGGTGCTCTGCACGGTTCACTGTGCCCCATAGATGTGCCATATACGGTGCTCTGCACCGTTCACTGTGCCCCATAGATGCTCCACATAAATCTCTGCCGCCGCCGCTGCTGCTGCTGCAATAAAAAAAAAAAACACATACTCACCTCCCTTGATTGCAGCTCCCGGCGTCTCGTTCCGGCGCCTCCATCTTCCCGGCGTCTCTGCTCTGACTGATCAGGCAGAGGGCGCCGCGCACACTATATGCGTCATCGCGCCCTCTGCCTGAACAGTCAGAGCGCAGACGCCAGGAAGATGGAGGCGCCATCCGGGAAGATGGAGCGACGCTCGGCGGCTGGAACGAGGACAGGTGAATATGCTATATTTACCTAGTCCTGGCGATCCTCGCGCTGTCCCTCTGCCTGGTCTTCGGTGCCGCAGCTTCTTTCTCTATCAGCGGTTACCGGCACCGCTGATTAGAGGAATGAATAGGCGGCTCCACCCCTATGGGAGGTGGAGCCGCTTATTCATTTCTGTAATGAGCGGTCCCACGTGACTGCTGAAGAGGGGAAGAAGCTGCAGCACAGAAGACCGTGGGACGCCAGGGACAGCGCGAGGATCGCTGGGACTAGGTAAGTATGCCTCAGCGTCCTCACCCGCCGACCCTGCCACCCACCTTGACTCGAGTATAAGCCGAAAGGGGCACTTTCAGCCCAAAATTTTGGGCTGAAAATCTCGGCTTATACTCGAGTATATACGGTAAGTACGCTTGCCAAAAAGGAAATGTGTCTATTTTGGACTATAAAATCTTTGAAATCTTATATAGACTGTGATAGAGTGCCTAGAGGCTTACGTGTTTTTAAAGAAATCTCCCAGTTTCAACATGACAGCTCGTTCCAAGAAGAATGGGAAAAAATACATTTACAATGTTCTCGCAGCTTATTACTGCTGGTGACTTCCCAGAATGAAAAAGAATACTCGCATTTATGTCAAGAATTAGAAAAAGCTAAAAAGGAATTGTCTTCCCGAGTGACAGAGAATCAGAATAAAAATTTTCATAATAAATTGGAAAGAAAATTAACATTGTTGCAAATGGAAATTAAACAGCAAAAGAAAGAAAAATTCCTAAGAGATAAAACTGATTACGATACGGGAGCAGTCTTTAAATGGAATAAAAACAAAAGGCAATCTGCATACTTCAATAAAAACCGCAATCAAAAAACCAAAAAAGCCTATAAGAAAAAGAGGCAGGATGGCTGGATCACCGACTCTGAATCAAGTGCTGCAGAGGATTCAGGTGAACCTAATTCCACTACTTCTATGAAAGCCAGCGGTTCAATCCCTTTAGAGGAAAGACTAGACGAGGAAGGAGAAACCGCAGTGCCCAAGGGAAAACGCAAGCAAGTCTCGTGGAGGAGATAAATATGATGGACATAGAGGAAATAAAAGACGGATTACAACTATTAAATTTATCTAGAAGAACTTTAAATGCGGATCATATCGCGCTATTGTCTAAAGGACTTAATTATTGCCTCCCAGAATCGTTTGATCTTACTGGTTTTAAGATAGATCTGTTTAAAAGTGTTAGAAAACTTCATCTTCATAAATATTTCCAGAAAGATAAAAAACAGACCTCAAATATAATGAGTATTCAAATATCAGATAGAACATTAATGTCTTTGGAGAATAATATCGGTTCCCTAGGCTTCATGATATATCCAGCAGTTATAGATGAAGACATGAATGACACAGCATTGCTGCTCAGTTTAAATGATACTTCTATGTCACAAGTTATTGATACCGACAAAATAAAACCATTCAGAGGCGGCATCAAATCTCGGTTTATACCTCCTGTCTCTCCTGGTAACGCCATCGACCTCTTTCAAGATTTAGTTATAAAAGATGTAGAAGCAATTCTTTATCAAACTCCTACGAATAATCTTAGTAATGGAGAATTGTTAGCTTTAAAAGAACTACAAGGTTGGGACGATGTCGTTATCAGGAGAGCTGACAAAGGAGGCAATATTGTTGTGTTAGATAAAGAGTATTATATAAGAGAAGCATATACACAATTAAATGATCAGACCACTTATTGTGCTTTACCCAGTAATCCTACCCACAAATATGTGCTCAAATTAAGATCGCTGCTGAGAAAATATGTAGAAAAGGGAATTTTACCTAAAAAGCGTGCAGAGAGTTTACTGTTAGAGCATCCACAATTTCCGTATTGGTATAGTATACCAAAAGTACATAAAGATATAAAAGAACCTCCAGGACGTCCTATAATTTCAGGGATCAATTCAGTCACTGAAGCATTATCTCAGAATATAGACTGGTTATTAAAACCATTATTACAAACAATTCCCTCATACATCAAAGATTCAGGAGAGTTAGTGTTAACCCTTAAAGAGGTAGATTGGCAACCTACTTTTGCAAAGGGATCAGGGGAGCCTGGTGATGCAGGAGCGGCAGTAGTTTGTCACATCTCGCCCTATCTTGGGCCAATAGAAGTATTGAGACAGCCGGGCCTTAGTTCTACTGATCCCCCCAAGTGTCCAGCGAGTGGGATCTCATGGGCAATCCGCAACAACTCACCCTTGAATTGGTACGGGATGACCAGCTGTCTTTCCCTCAACCACTCCTTTTGGGATTGAATGGGAACTATCTCCCTTCCTCGTTCCCAGAACACCCTCCTTGTCAGTCACGGAGATGGGCATCTCGGCGAGGTGTCTCAAGTTCTCCAGGCTCGCATCTAAGTGCAGAGCAGCCTGGAACTCCTAGCTGGAGGCAGCCAGAAGTGACGTCAGGGTCCCTTCCCAGAACACCCTCCTTATCAGTCACGGAGGTGGGCGTCTCGGCGAGGTGTCTCAAGTTCTCCAGGCTCGCATTTGAGTGCAGAGCAACCTGGAACTCCTGGCTGGAGGCAGCCAGAAGTGACATCAGGGTCCCTTCCCCACGGGGACCCTCGGGGACCTGCTCTGGGTCCATCTCTAGTTCAGTCACCCCTGTGACTGAGGAGGGTCCAAAAGGCAAGTGACAGCATCTCCGTAGGCTGTCTCTCCAGGGATTTACACAGACCCATCAACCTGCGCTGCTATAGCTACTACCTCCGCATCGCCTCAGGAGCAGGTGATGGGCCAGCTAACTTCCTCTGTGGCACTGGTCAGTTGCATGGCATCACCTTCCTCACTGTTCCCATGCATCTCCTCATTTCCCTAAGCAGCATCGCTTGCTCATGTTATGGGTTTCTCAGCCATTTCACCCCGCAGAGTGACGTGGCTGAGCACTCCTGCAACTGTAAACACATCATCCTTAGGAAATAAATGGTTAGCAGGTAAAACATGCACATTTTCCTCATCATCATCCTCATCAGTATGAGATAAAGCATTATCCGGTATATCACTCTCAGGGGACGCATGCAATCACGCTTAGTATTTTCAGAAAAATGGTTATCAGGTGAATCACTAATCGGTAAAGCATTGTCGGGTAATACATGCAATGTCCCATCATTATCATCAGCATTAGATTGTGGAGGGGTGTCGGGGACATAATATGCAACCATCCTCCCCAAATCGGTCACCAATAAAACATTGGTGGGCAAGTTTTCGGTCAACCCCACTTCCTTCATCCCGCTCCCGTCACCCCAATCTATAAACACCTGGGCCATCGGCATGGGACAACGAATGCCCCCAATCCCGGTGACAGTCAGGGTTTTGCCTGGAATAATCTCTTCAGGGGCCGACAGTTCGAGTTGGATGAGGGTTCGTTCAGCCCCGGTGTCCTTGAGGCCTCCAGCGACATGGCCCCCATGGTGATGTGCTGCACGTTGTCATAGACCCTACCAACCACTCCCACCCACCAAAAGAATGCCTGCATTAGGCCCTGGGGCCTTGACTGGGGGGTTCTTCTGCTTCTCCGGACAGTTGGTGCTGATATGACCAGTCCTATTGCAGGCAAAACACTTGCGAAGATCGGTGATAGGTCTGGTGCTGGCAACGAGGACAGGGCCTCCGGTGAGTCGGCTGGCAGGGGCACTGGGGTTGGTTGCAGACGTACCACCTCTCCAGCTGGCAGTGACTGGCTTCCACACTTTTGATTTACGGTTGGCCTCATAGGCATCAGTATTCTGCACTGCTTTATCTGCGTCTTTCTGCTCTCTGTCCATCACGAACTGACGCACCTCAGCTGAGCAAAGATGTAATAACTGGTCTTTGATCATCAGGTCTTGCAGCTGCTCAAAGGTGATCGCTGACAGTCCTTGGATCTACTGGTCAAAGTGGGTCCAGAGTCCATGCACCACATCACTGTAACTGTCGTGTGGGCCACGTTGGAGGCTCTGGAACTTTTTGCGGGAGACCTCAGGAGTCACTTGGTTCTTCTTTATCAGGGCCTGCTTGATGGCCTCATAGTCTTCAGCTTGGTCTGGTGGGTGAGAGGCAAATGCCTCCAGAGCTTTACCTTTTAGCCCTGGGGTCAGGTATCTGGCCCATTGGTTCTCAGGCAGCCGTACTGTCGGCAGTCTTTCTGAAAGGCTCTCAGAAAAGTGTCCAAGTCCCCGTCCATTTCCATCACAGGAAAGTGTTCTTGCCCAGGTTTGGAGAACAGCGTTGCTGGACTCACTGCACCGGGTGGTGGATGGTTCTGCCCCATGTTGGGCCATCTGCAGTTCATGGGCCCTCCGAGCTTGGGCCCCTCGCACGGCTCTCTCCGCCTCTTGGAATTGCAGAATAAGCTGCAGATGTCTCTCCGGATCATCTGAGGGGCAGTATTGCAGAGCCATCTCCAGGCGATGGTCCACGCTACCCTAGTTGCAGGTAGGGCCGGCATTCAGCGGTTGGACCTGGGCTGCAGCACCACCTACGCTGGTGTTGGCTTCTGCGTCCTTTGGGCCCTGAGGATGGGCTTGGTCTGCTTCAAATCGCACCAGTTCCGTGACCATTTGGGCCTTGGTTTTGCCATGTGGTACAGGCCATGGTATGTGCATATTCCAACAAGAGTGTCCTTATTCTGCTGGGTGTACCAGCCTTCTCTTGTGGCCATCATTGCCAAATAAAAGATAGGATAGAAAAACAAAGAGAAAGGGAGGGGGTAATCTAAAGTACACACGGTATCGTCTCAGGACTAGTAAACACTGAGCTCGTTCTCCAAAACTTTTTGCTTGTCCTTGCAAGAACTATTCAAGTTTTTAGTGAGAGGAATGGTTGCTCAAACCAGATCACTAATGCTCTATTATCCCACCGGTCTGCCACTAATGTCATGAACCGGGGTTGTTTGGTTGCACCTGGTTCTTTTCTGAAGGGGATTTATTTATATCCCATTTCCCAGTTCCGGTTTGGAACTCGCAGCTCTCTGGTGCCCCCCTTACCCTAAGGTCAGACAATGAACTGCACCTGGAATAATTAGTCGCCAGAAAGGCTGCCTTGCTATGTACTGGCTATGGGGCACACTGCAGCGAGGGCGGTATAACTACTCCTGCTCAGGCGGGAAAAATAATTATCAACGCTGTCCGTTGCTGTCAGTTTCCCCCAAAAGCTCAGAACACTTTCGCTGCCACCAGCTCCTATTTCTTATTTAATAACAGGTCAGGAGCCAACCCAAAACCAATGGCGTAGGTCAGAGGCTTTAGGGTAAGTTTAGAGCAAGAAAAACGTAGCTAGCAAATATAACTTTTACTCCAAAATAAGATTAGGCAGTGTTTACAAAAGTTTATAAAAGATATTATAAAAATGAGACAATTATCGTAAGTACAGACAATTACAAAATAAAAAAGAATTAAAGGAATAAAAAACACAGTTACTTGTCATTTCATAGCAGACCATGTGGTGCAGGGGGAGGGGCGATACATCAACATACATCATAGTGCATCTCTCAGCTACCTCCCTGGAGAAAGACTAGTGCAAAATGAGGTCTCCCTGTCTTATACTCCTGGTCGTGACATCACTGAGTGGACTGGATATGCCCCCTTTTGAAAGGTATGGAAAACCATCTATTAAACATATCTCGGCATATGAACCTCGTAGAAGGACGACACAATTACCGTTTTTCTCAGAATGAAATGGATGTTCATTTAAATCCAAGCACGGCTTGGCTATGAGCCTCGCTTAAGCAGTAATGTGTTTCCCAATTTCTGCTAAGCGCTGAGCTCCTAAAACCTGCCAGTTGGGAGCCCTGTCTCTGTGGTTTCCAGAAATATGAACTACCTATTTCTGTGAATATCCTGTGTTGATATATTTGGTCTTAAAGGACCACTGTAGCTAAACAAAGGGATTGCCATGTGTTGCTACTCTTTACTTTCAGTTTCACAGCTGCATACAGGAGGGAGGGGGGGAATGGTTTAGAATTACACAGAGCTGGCAGGCAGAGGAGAAGTGTATTCACCCACGGGCAGCTGGGGGGGTCAGAAAGCCCACAGCGTGTGTCTGTAAAGCCCTGGAACCTTCTAGAAGTATACTCAGAACATGGCATGTTTACATTATCGTGACAGCAATACTGTAGTATTTCAGTGTATTGTAAAGTTCCTAGTCTCCTACAAAGTCCACGTCACACAAAACATACCATGGCAGTCATGGAGGCCAACAGTAGACCCTTGGCTGCCATAGCAACCCATCGGTGCCTCATATTTGCGTCTCGCACAAAGGGATACTGAATGTGTTCTGGACTGGCAACCGCCACACTAGAGGCATGTAAATGTTCCTATTATACTTGACAGATGCATTTCAGAGGTACAGTAAAATTGTTTCAGCTGGGCTTCCATCAGTTACTGTTGCGCTCCTGCTTTGTACGGGTGTGTGCACACGTCTTTTAGATGTCTATGTACCTGCTGCATTTTACAGGAGGAAAATGCTTAGTGACATGGCATCATCTGTCCTGAAACTTCTTTTTTTTTCTTTAGGCGTCTGACATTTTCTTGTGATCTTCAGATGGACCGAATGTGAGATTGTGTTGCACAGTGGTAATTTCTACGGCGGTGAGGTTGCCAGAAGGGCTAATGCATAAGCACCATAAAGAGTGTAAGTATTGTGATAATGAAACTATATACCGCAACACAAGTGGGAGTGGGAAAAAAACAAGTTACCTGAAGGACTTGTTTGGTGTCAAATTCCCCCCGTCGAATCAATCACCATCATTAAATGGGTTGTTTGGCAACATGCCTGTATATTCCCTTTGCATGAATAGGATACATGCACAACACCAAATAACCCTTTTAAAAACAATGGCTGATATCAAACAGGGATTGTAAGATGGAAGCACAGGAGGTGCCGGAGAAACATTGGTGGACTGATTGCTGAGTGAAGTAACAATGTGCCCAAGCAACTGCTGCATTCTGAGTCAACTAACACTGACAGTGACCCAGGGTCGGAGAAGTACCAGAGCTGTAAATCATAACAAGATCACAAGTTCAAGTCCCAAAAGGGGACTAAAATTTAAAGTAAAGGAAAAAAAAAAATATAAAAATTCTATGTATACTTACTAAAGCCATGCGGGATGCTTACTTACAAATATAGATGTTAGTATTATAGAAAGAAGATTGAATGTTTTAATATATATCAAAGTTGCAGCTAAAGACTTGATGTTGTATGCCAACTGTTTCGGCACTTTAGTGAATACAAGCTTATAGAAAATTCCATAGTTTGTATAGAATTTCATGGGTGGTGTATAGAAATTTGACACACCTTGATCTATAATTTTGCAGTATTATGTGTACTGTTAGTTGCAAAGTAGTTAATGATGACAATCTTGACCAGAAATAACTAGGTAGAAATGCAACATTCTTTGGATTGCTTTTGTGAAAAAAAACAACAATTTGTCAAGGTAAATTCATGTTTACAAGTACATTTTTTCATTCTTTGGTTTGCTTTAAAAAAGCAAAGTTTTTTACTCACCCTCCCGTGATCCAGACCTGAGTCTCTGCTGCTACTCCCAGTGTCTGTTATGGTGTGTAGCACTGATGTCATGTTGAGAGTGCTGCAAGTAATAACTGAGCTCAGTGGCTTGGCTTGAGTATACGGCACAAGCAAAGCAGCTAAGCTCGCCTATTGGCTGCGCACTGCCACTGCATTGCAGATAACAATGGACACAGGGAGCTGTAGTGGAGACTCAGGGCTGGACCTGGGAAGGGTGAGTGAATTGAACTACATCCTGGGGCCAGTGGTTTTACGAATGAATGATTTTGTGAGAAGATATGTGAAGCCTACTGATGGTCTGTTTCTCTTCCACTGAGAGCTCCTTTGACTACATGTTGTGGATTCATATCAACAGCTTCCCAATGCAAATGCCACATCTGAAATCAGCACCAGACCTTTTATTTGATTGGCTGCATGGGCTAAGCCCTCGTTAATCAAAGAGCTTTTGAGATAATTGTCCAATTACTTTTGGTCGCTTTAAAAAGAGGCAGCTATGTTTTAAAGAGCTGTAAATCCTAAATCCTTACTCCAATTAGGATGTGAATACCTAATGGGATGT
Organism: Ranitomeya imitator; assembly: GCF_032444005.1. Taxonomy (NCBI): domain Eukaryota; kingdom Metazoa; phylum Chordata; class Amphibia; order Anura; family Dendrobatidae; genus Ranitomeya; species Ranitomeya imitator. The sequence goes on from NC_091284.1 coordinate 320,254,516, forward strand.
GACTCACCGTGCCTGTGCAGAAGACCAATGCTGACACTGACACTGCTCATAGGGCAGACAGGGTTTGCATAACCGCGCATATTTCATAGAGCATGCGCAAGATTACAGCGCCAAACAGGTCAGTGTGACACTGATGGGAGGGGGTACCATTATAATGAAGTCAGGAGGCAGTGATTTCTTTTAGGCAGGGGTGAACCTAGCCTCTCTGCTGCCTGAGGCGAGCTGCAAAATGGTGCCCCCCGTGGGCCCCCCTTTAACACATACCACGATTCATGATGCACAGCTCGCGTAGCATATAGCACAGCCACGTAGTATACTGCACAGCCACGTGGCATATAACAGCCCACGTAGTATATAACACAGCCCACGTAGCATATAGCAGTCGGGTAGCATATAACAACCCACGTAGCATATAGCACAGCCACGTAGCATATAACACAGCCACGTACTATATACTTTAGCTTATATTTATTCTTTAACTTTGGGCCATGTTCACACATTGCAGGAAATATCCGCTGCGGCTTTGTGAGTGAATCCGCAGGTTACTGATTAGTTCACCCTACTCAGGCTATGGTGAAGTCCGCGGCACGTTTCACAACCTGCATTTTTCTGCAGTGTGTGAAGGGATGGTGAAACTCCCGCTACCTGTATAGTACTATAAATTGCTGCAGACGTGTGCGGAATCCACAGCAAGGTCTGGACGTGTGAACTTGTAAAATCTGAATGGAATCCACAGCACAGACAAAACTGTGAACACGCACAAACTGCACCTGGTCCCTGACACACCCAGCTCTCCACAAGTCACTGCAGCCGCCCGATAGTGTGTGCGAGGAGCACAGAACAATGCGGCCGCCGTACCTCAGCAGCGGAGCTGCACAGAGCAGCAGTGGCCGGAGCACATACTTACCATACTGGAGAAGACTACATCCACGAGGTAGAGGACCTTTCATGGTGTCACGAGCATGTGATCAGTCACATGTTGTCAGTGATGTCGCAGCTGAGCTAATGTTGCAGGAGGAGCAGAACCCGGCCAGTCACACACAGATCTGGCTCTTTTTGGTGATCCTTCTTGTTATGGCCCTGGCACTTGCCCGGATGCTGACGCCGGCCTTGAGCCCTGTATAATAGAGTACTAACTGAACCTGCGTCTCCAACGCAAATTCAGTTACTACAGCAGCAGAATCTGCTGCCCCCTCACTTCAGTGATGGCAGTGCCGCCTGAGGCAAAGCGCTCAACTTGCCACATGGTAGCGGCTCCCCTGCTTCCAGGCACCGCACATCCCGGAGCCTGGAAGAAATCATTAACATATAATGTAAATTCATTTCTGAAGATCTACACCGAAGCTATGAGGAATACTGGTAAGATTGGTTTAACCATTCTATTACCTGTATGCCCATAATAATAGCTCTAAATCGTCTTGGGGGTGACAGATTCTGTAATATAATGTAAAAAATAACAGTAATGTAAAAATCTTTGTTCCCTGAATACAAATTTTACCCGGGAATTGATAATGAATGATCAGTCCTGCAAGAGAAAGAAGAAGATTTCTGTGATAAGATAAATTATAAAGCCTCTTATTATCATGTGGACTATTGAATTATGAAATAAAAATGAAAAAAAAAACTGTTACACTTAGCCCCTTAGCGACCACCGATATGCTTTTTAACAGAAGCAGTTAATGGTAACTTAAACCACAGCGCCATTTTTTAACAGTGCTGAGGAGTCAGTGTATAACACCCGCATAGTCGGAATTTCACCGGGGTCTCAGCTACCAGGGGTAGCTGAAACCCCAGAGAGCATGATTTGAGTCGGTTTTTACCAACCATGGTGTTGCCGATTGCCGTTATTAACTGTATAATGGTGACCACCAAAAAAAGTTTTTGATTTTTCCATTTACTTTCTCCTCTGATGTGATTGCACATCAGAGGAGAGAGAAATAGGATCCCCCGATTTCCCCCCACCCCCCGGTACCTCTGTACCCCCCGTGAAATCCCCCAGGCCACCGGCGTCTTCTTCCGAGAGAAAATGGCGGGAGCTTGCGCAGTGCTCCCGCTGAGATCTGCTGGCCGCTACCTGGCAATAATAGGAAATTTTTCTTATTGGTTCATTTTGATCACTGTGATAGAGCCTATCACAGTGATCAAAATAAAAAAAATAGTTAATCAAACCCCCCCTTTATCACCCCCTTAGTTAGCTAAAAATAATAAAATAAATTAAAAAAAAATATTCCCATTTTCCATTAAGGTTAGAGTTGGCTAAAGTGAGGGTTGGAATTAGGGTTAGGGGTGTGTTAAGGTTAGGTTTGTGGTAAGGGTTATAGTTAGGGTTGGCATTAGGGTTAGGGGTGTTTTGGGGTTAGGGCGCCACCATTGATTCCAGCCAATTTTGCGTTCAAAAAGTCAAATGGTGCTCCCTCCCTTCTGAACGCTGCCAAGCACTCAAACAGTGGCTTTTCCCCACATATGGGGTATCTGCGTACTCGGGAGAAATTGTGGTCCATTTTCTCCTGATACCCTCGAGAAAATTAAAAAAATGTGTTCAATTTTTCCTTCCACATTGCTTTTTTTCTCGTGAAGCACCTGAAGGGTTAATAAACTTCTTGAATGTGGCACCTTGAGGGTTGCGTTTTTTAGAATGTGTCACTTTGGGGTAATTTCTGTTATACTGACCCCCCAAAGTCATTTCAAATGTGAGGTGGTCCCTAAAAAAATGGTTTTGTAAATTTTGTTGGAAAAATGAGAAATCGCTGGTCAAACTTTAATTCTTATAAATTCCTAACAAAAAAAAAATTGTTTCCAAAATTGTGGTGATGTAAAGTAGACATGTGGGATGTTATTTATTAAGTATCTTATGTGACATATCTCTCTGATTTAAGTGCATCAAAATTCAACGTTTGAAAATTTGTAAATTTTCCAAATTTTCGCCATATTTCCGTTTTTTTCATAAATAATTTCAACTCATATCGAAGAAATTTTACCACTAAAATGAAGTACAATATGTCACGAAAAAACATTCTCAGAATCAGCTGGATCCATTAAAGCGCTCCAGAGTTATAACCACATAAAGTGACAGTAGTCAGAGTTGTAAAAATAGGGGTTAATGACCAATCCATTCTGACATTAGGCCTACTATCCCGTCGAGGTGGCCTGGGCCTGTATGACCACCGATGGGATAGTACAGTCATGGCCAAAAGTATTAACACCCCTGCAATTCTGTCAGATAATACTCAGTTTCTTCCTGAAAATAATTGCAATCACAAATTCTTTGGTATTATTATCTTCATTTAATTTGTCTTAAATGAAAAAAACACAAAAAGAATTGCCAAATTGGATATAATTCCACACCAAACATAAAAAAGGGGGTGGACAAAAGTATTGGCACCGTTCGAAAAATCATGTGATGCTTCCCTAATTTGTGTAATTAACAGAACTTGTAACTTACCTGTGGCACCTAACAGGTGTTGGCAATAACTAAATCACACTTGCAGCCAGTTGACATGGATTAAAGTTGACTCAACCTCTGTCCTGTGTCCTTGTGTGTACCACATTGAGCATGGAGAAAAGAAAGAAGACTAAAGAACTGTCTGAGGACTTGAGAAACCAAATTGTGAGGAAGCATGAGCAATCTCAAGGCTACAAGTCCATCTCCAAAGACCTGAATGTTCCTGTGTCTACCGTGCGCAGTGTCATCAAGAAGTCTAAAGCCCATGGCACTGTGGTTAACCTCCCTAGATGTGGATGGAAAATAAAAATTGACAAGAGATTTCAGCGCAAGATTGTGCGGATGTTGGATGAAGAACCTCGACTAACATCCAAACAAGTTCAAGCTGCCCTGCAGTCCGAGGGTATGACAGTGTCAACCCGTACTATCAGGGGCGGATTATAAGAGGGTCAATCTGGGCGGTAGCCCAGGGCCCAGTGGTGTGGGGGGGCCCTGGGCTACCGCACACAGATTGCCCGCTGGCCGCCGCCATCATCAGGGCACTCGCAGCAAGTCTCATCATCATATGACAGTGACTCAGCACAGTGCACACAGTGAGTCACTGTCTCACTGACACAGTGCAGTGGCACCCCCGGCCGTGACCCACCCACCTAGCCGCCCGCCTGCTGCCCCTGTCAGAAGACTGGTTTGTTTGTATGTGTTGCCGCCGCCGGCGCGAGTGCCGGGCCCGTGCGGCCGGCCGCCGTGCCCCTGCCGTGCCGTCACTCTCGATCACTGAGGACACTGCCCATGCCGTGCCGGGAGCCCCCCCGGACCCGGTGGGCAGAGAGAGGGGGCCCGCATCGGGCCCCGTCTCATCTGCTCACCGGGCCCCTAGCGGCGCTGCCTGCGTCGGTTAGTTTCCTATTGCCGTGCGGGCGCGCCCGCACGGCAATAGATAACGTCGGCCGCAGGCGCAGCGCACACGTCGCCGGCGTCTGACGTCATTGTCAGTCGCCGGCGAGTGCGCGCTGCTGGAGGGGAGGGAGCTCACCGCCTGGATCGTTGGTAAGGTGAGGACTGGAGAATTTTTTTTTTTTTAATAATCTGAGTGGAGATATAATAAATATAACGGTGGAGAAGTCGGGAGTGGGGGTGATGGGGGTGTGTGATTGGGGGGGGGTGGCAGGTGCAGAATGCTGGGAGCAGGAGGACACAGTCTGGGACTGGGGCAGTCTGATATCTGGACACACTGGGTCTGGGGGGGCAATGATGCTGGAGGAGGAGGGGACACAGTCGGGACTGGGGGGGCCTCAAATGATTGCTATTTCTGGACACTGGGGCCTGGTGGGGGGCAATGCAGGAGACACTGGGGGGGGGAATGCTGGAGGACACAGTCTGGGGACTGGCTGGGCTGTGGGCAGATGATTGCTGGACATACTGGTCACGGTGCAATGATGCTGGAGGAGGAGGACACAGTCGGGACTGGGGCCTGGGGCCTCAAATGATTGCATTGCTATTGCTGGACACACTGGGGGGGCAATGCAGGAGACACTGGGGGGGAAATGCTGGAGGACACAGTCTGGGGACTGGCTGGGCAGATGATTGCTGGACATACTGGTGCAATGATGCTGGAGGAGGAGGACACAGTCGGGACTGGGGGCCTCAAATGATTGCATTGCTATTGCTGGACACTGGGGGGGGGGGGCAATGCAGGAGACACTGGGGGGGAAATGCTGGAGGACACAGTCTGGGGACTGGCTGGGCAGATGATTGCTGGACATACTGGGGCAATGCTGGAGGAGGACACAGTCTGGGGCAGATGATTGCTGGAGACACTGACTGGGGCAATGCTGGAGCCTGAGGACACAGTCTGGCTGGGGCAGATGATTGCTGGACATACTGGGGCATATTGCTGGACAGGACACTGGGGGCAATGCTGGACATACTGGGGCAGATTGCTGGATACACTGTGTGGAGGTAATATGCTGGACACACTGGGGGTAATATGCTGGCCACACTGGGGCAGATTGTTGAACATACTGTCATGGGACAGGATGGAGACAGATGGGGCAGGATGGGTAAATCATATGGGGCAGGATGGATACTCATGAGTGCAGGATGCGAGAATATATTGCAGGAGCCAGGAATGAGATAAACGGGGCCAGGGTGGGAAATATTATTTCCGTAGGGGCTAATTAAGGGATATTATTACTGCAGTGATGTATTTATTTTATTTTTTGCGTATACGTATACTTTTTTTAAATGGGGGGGCGGTCCTGTTACTGTGCAGAGTGACACTATATTGCCTTTTTTTCTTCATGTGGTGTAATGTTGAAATTGTGAAAATTTAAGTAATGTGTTCTGCAAGCGGAGCTCGAGATAACTGTGTTATTTCCTGCAGAAACAACAAACAAGCCCTGGCTGGAATAAATGATGGCAGTCTGTGCGTCATGACAGATGAAGGACTTCACCGCTAGAGACGTCACTGGTGAGTCAGTGTTATCTATACACTGACACTATACACTGTAAATCAGGGGTGTCAAACTGCATTCGTCGAGGGCCTCAGCTCAGACCGTGCGTGTTTTCAAGATTTCCTTTGCGTTACACAAGGCGCTGGGATCATTCTGTGCAGGTGATTAAATTATCACCTGTGCAATACAAGGAAATCCTGAAAACATGACCTGTTTGCGGCCCTCGAGGAATGCAGTTTGACACCCCTGCTGTAAACCATATACAGAGCTCCTGTGTATAATGTCGCCAGTGATCGCTGTATAACCTCTACACAGAGACTGCATACCAATTACAGATCTCCTGTGAATACTGGCAGTTATGGTGACAGTATTTTGTTTTTTTATTTATTTATTACTGTCAGGATTGTAGTATTCAGTCACTATGTGGTGGTAATATGTGGTCTGGAAATGGTGTTGTGGTATTTGTCCCTTGTGTGTGCTATTTGGTCACCAAGTGGTGGTAATATGTGCTCTTGACATGGTGTAGCGGTATTTGTTCCTTGTATGTGATATTATTCGGTCACTGGTGGTAATATGTGGTCTGGCATTTGTTCCTTGTGTGTGATATAATTTGATCACTGTGGTTGTAATATGGTGTCTGGTCATGGTGCGGTGCTATTTGTTCCTTGTATGTGATATTATTCGATCACTGGGGTTGTAATTTGTGGTCTGGTCATGGTGCGGTGCTATTTGTTCCTTGTATGTGATATTATTGGTCAAAATATACCTAAATTGTATTGCAGATTTTAACAAATATTTAATAGGTTACAGTAGAGTAGGACCCGGCCATTTTTCTGGAATAATCTGGCTCGGGTATGTCACATGACCCCCGTCACATGACCCCCGGGCCCCGTCACATGACCCCCGTCACATGACCCCCGTCACATGATCCGGGGGGCCCACAGTGTCTGAACAGCCCGGGGCCCTGGCTACCCTTAATCCACCCCTGCGTACTATCCGTCGGCATCTGAGAGAAAAGGGACTCTATGGTAGAAAACCCAGGAAGACCCCACTTCTTACCCCGAGACATAAAAAAACCAGCCTGGAGTTTGCCAAAACTTACCTGAAAAAGCCTAAAACATTTTGGAAGAATGTTCTCTGGTCAGATGAGACAAAAGTAGAGCTTTTTGGGCAAAGGCATCAACATAGAGTTTACAGGAGAAAAAAAGAGGCATTCAAAGAAAAGAACACGGTCCCTACAGTCAAACATGGCGGAGGTTCCCTGATGTTTTGGGGTTGCTTTGCTGCCTCTGGCACTGGACTGCTTGACCGTGTGCATGGCATTATGAAGTCTGAAGACTACCAAATTTTGCAGCATAATGTAGGGCCCAGTGTGAGAAAGCTGGGTCTCCCTCAGAGGTCATGGGTCTTCCAGCAAGACAATGACCCAAAAGACACTTCAAAATGCACTAGAAAATGGTTTGAGAGAAAGCACTGGAGACTTCTAAGGTGGCCAGCAATGAATCCAGACCTGAATCCCATAGAACACCTGTGGAGAGATCTAAAAATGGCAGTTTGGAGAAGGCACCCTTCAAATATCAGGGACCTGGAGCAGTTTGCCAAAGAAGAATGGTCTAAAATTCCAGCAGAGCATTGTAAGAAACTCATTGATGGTTACCGGAAGCGGTTGGTCGCAGTTATTTTGGCTAAAGGTTGTGCAACCAAGTATTAGGCTGAGGGTGCCAATACTTTTGTCTAGGCCATTTTTGGAGTTTTGTGTGAAATGATCAATGTTTTGCTTTTTGCTTCATTCTCTTTTGTGTTTTTTCATTTAAGACAAATTAAATGAAGATAATAATACCAAAGAATTTGTGATTGCAATCATTTTCAGGAAGAAACTGAGTATTATCTGACAGAATTGCAGGGATGTTAACACTTTTGGTCATGACTGTACGTCATCACCGATCAGCCGCACTCACGGGGGGAGCACGGCTGATCGCGGCTGGGTGTCAGCTGATTATCGTTTTTATCACGGACCCAGCACATTAACCACCGCAACACTGCGATCAAACATGATCGCAGCGTTCTGGTGGCATTGGGAAGCATCGCGCAGGGAGGGGGCTCCCTGCGTGCTTCCCTGAGACCCTCGGAACAAAGCGATGTGATCGTGTTGTTCCGAGCGTCTCTTCCGTCCTCCTCACTGCAGGCCCCGGATCCAAGATGGCCACGGGGGTCCTTCCGGGTCCTGCAGGGAGGTGGCTTGCGAACACCTGCTGAGAGCAGGCGCTGGCAAGCCTCCAGCACTGCCTGTCAAATCGCTGATCTGAAACAGTGCTGTGCAAAGTGTCAGATCAGCGATCTGACACTATACAGTGATATTTCACCCTGGGACAATTTAAAAAAAAAAATCACACTGTGTAAAAATATTTTTTTTAAAAATTCCTAAATAAAGAAAATAAATATTGTTCCAATAAATACATTTCTTCATGTAAATAAAAAAACAATAAAAGTACACATATTTAGTATCGCCGCGTCCGTAACGACCCGACCTATAAAACTGTCCCACTAGTTAACCCCTTCAGTGATCACCGTAAAAAATAAAAATAAAAAACGCGGCAAAAAACTGCTTTATCATCATCCCGCCGAACAAAAAGTGTAATAACACGCGACAAAAAAGACGATATAAAATATGGTACCACTGAAAACGTCATCTTGTCCAACAAAAAACGAGCTGCCATACAGCGTCATCAGCGAAAAAAAAAAAAGTTATAGCCCTCAGAATAAAGCGATGCAAAAATAATTATTTTTTATATAAAATAGTTTTTATTGTATTAAAGTGGCAAAACATAAAAAATGATATAATTGAGATATCGTTGTAATCGTACTAACCCGAAGAATAAAACTGCTTTATTAATTTTACCAAACGCAGAACGGTATAAACGCCCCCCAAAAGAAATTCATGAATTGCTGGTTTTTGTTCATTCTGCTTAACAAAAATCGAAATAAAAAGCGACCAAAATATTTCATGTGCCCGAAAATGGTACCAATAAAAACATCAACTCGTCCCGCAAAAAACAAGACCTCACATGACTATGTGGGACAAAATATGGAAAAATTATCTCAAAATGTGGTGACGCAAAAACTATTTTTGCAATAGAAAGCATCCTTTAATGTGTGACAGCTGCCAAACATAAAAACCCACAATAAAAACCCAGTATAAATAGTAAATCATACCCCCCCCTTAATCACCCCCTTAGTTAGGGAAAAATGTATTTATTTCCATTTTCCCATTAGGGTTAGGGTGAGGCTAAAGTTAGGGTGAGGGTTGGGAGCTAAAGTTAGGGTTGGGGCTAGAGTTTGGGTTAGGTTTTGGATTACGTTTACGGTTGGGTTAGGGGTGTGTTGGGGTTAGGGGTGTGGTTAGGGTTGGGATTAGGGTTGAGGGTGTGTTGGGGTTAGGGTTGGAGTTAGAATTGGGGGTATCCACTGTTTAGGCACATCAGGCGCTCGACAAACGCAACGTGATGCCCACAAACCATTCCATCAAAGTCTGCATTCCAAAACGCCACTTCTTCCCTTCCGAGCCACGATGTGGGCCCAAACAGTGGTTTACCCCCACATATGGGGTACCAGCGTATTCAGGACAAATTGGACAACAACTTTTGGGGTCCAATTTCTCCTGTTACCCTTGGTAAAATAAAAATTTGGGGGCTAAAATTTTTGTGGAAAAAAAAAAGATTTTTTATTTTCACAGCTCTGCGTTATAAACTTTAGTGAAACACTTGGGGGTTCAAAGTTCTCTCACCACATCTAAATAAGTTCCTTTGGGGGTCTAGTTTCCAATATGGGGTCACTTGTGGGGGGTTTCTACTGTTTAGGTACATCAGGGGCTCTGCAAACGCAATGTGACGCCCGCAGACCATTTCATCAAAGTCTGCATTCCAAAACAGTGCTCCTTCCCTTCTGAGCTCTGCCATGCACCCAAACGGTGGTTTACCCGCACATATGGGGTATCCGTGTACTCAGGGCAAATTGCAAAGCAACTTTTTTGGTCCATTTTCTCCAGTTACCCTAGGGAAAATAAAAAGTTGGGGGCGAAAATATCATTTAAAAAAAAAAATGATTTTTTTTTTTATGGCTCTACATTACAAACTTCTGTGAAGTACTTGGGGGTTCAAAGTGCTCACCACACATCTAGATAAGTTCCTTAAGGGGTCTACTTTCCAAAATGGTGTCGCGTGTGGGGAGTTTCCAATGTTTAGGCACATCAGATGCTCTCCAAACGCGACATGGCTTCCTATCTCAATTCCAGCCAATTTTGCATTGAAAAGTCAAATGGCGCTCCTTCCGTTCTGAGCTCTGCTATGCGCCAAAACAGTGGTTTACCCCCACATGTAGGGTATCGGCGTTCTCAGGACAAATTGTACAACAACTTTTCTTGTCCAATTGCTCCTATTACCCTTGGTAAAATAAAACAAATTGAATCTGAAGTAATTTTTTTTGTTAAAAAAAAAAGTTAAATGTTTATTTTTTTAAAAAACATTCTAAAAATTCCTGTGAAGCACCTGAAGGGTTAATGAACATCTTAAATGTGGTTTTGAGCACCTTGAGGGCTACAGTTTTTAGAATGGTGTCACACTTGAGTATTTTCTTTCATATAGACCCCTCAAAGTGACTTCAAATGTGATGTGGTCCCTAAAAAAAATGGTGCTGTCAAAACGAGAAATCAAAAGGAATTGAAGAAAGGCGTTCCAGCTCCTTAAAAATTTCAAAACTTTATTTCTCCATTAAAATGCAAAACAGCAATCCTTGCCTTAGTGCGAAAATGTGAGTGCAGAGTACATGCGACGCGTTTCGATCTAAATGATCTTACTCAATGCATGATGTTTAAAAAATGCGGTGACTATTAATATACAAATGGACCAATCTCTTCACTGATACCAGTCACATGACTAATTACCACAGGTCCTATACATGTGAACTCCACCGCAGCTGCGAGAGATGAACAAACAAATAAGCCAAGGTAACACAACATACCGTACTTAAAAATTGTAGATACACAACAAATAATAAAAACAATGGTACAATAAGTAGCTAACAGTAATGATACATGATCTCATTTTTACGATTTAGACCAAATGGGTGTCTTGTTCCCAAATTAAAAATCCAGAAAGCTTCTCTGGTCAGAAGCTGTCTCTTGACATCTCCACCTCGCTGTGATAAATAGATGTGCTCTATGCCCTGGATTGTCATAGTAGATATATTCCCTTCATGGTGCACATTAAAATGCTTAGCGACAGCTGATATATTTTTACTAGCGATGTCATTTCTTCCTAAGTCCCTTAAGTGTTCAGATATCCTAGTCTTCAGCTTTCTGGTCGTGCAGCCTATATACGCTGCATTGCATTTAGTGCAGTCGATTTTATAAACCACGTTCTTAGTGTGACAATTAATAAAAAATTTTATGTGATAAGTTTGGGTTTTATCTCTGTTCTGAAACATGTTTTTTACCAGTGCATTACGGCAAGTGGTACAAGCGGCAACTCCACATTTATAAAAACCTTTACATTCAAGCCAAGTTTTGGAAACTGGCTGTGAAGAAAAGAAACTCGGCGATAAACAGTTACCAATAGTGGGCGCCCTTCTCGCCACAACGTTAAGACCATCCCTAAGGATTTCAGAGAGAAAATCATCTTCCTTTAATAAAGGTAACCTTTTCAAAATAATATTTTTTATCTCCTGAAATTGAGTGCTATACTGAAAGCACACATACGTTTTTTTCTTTCTGGCCTCTTTTTCTTTGTTTTTTTCTTCGTCATGGGTTAAAAGACTATCTCTGGGCTTGCTATCCACTATTTTTTGTGCTCTGCTGAGGGTCCAATCTGGATACCCTCTTTTTTTTAATTTAGTTTTTAATATAGAAAACTCCTCTTTGCTTGCCGTGTCTTTACTGCAATTTCTTTTGAGCCGCGTGTATTCCCCAACGGGAATCGATTTGACGGTGTGTTTGGGGTGGCTACTCTTAGCGTGTAGTACCGTGTTTCCACTGATGGGTTTGACATGCGTTTTGCTATTAATGATCTCATCATTAACACCCATTAGATCAAGATCCAGAAAAGAGATTTCATTCTGGTTCCATCTGTAGGTGAATCTAATGCCATAATCGTTCCCATTGATGTACTCCATAAAGTCCGGTACAGTAGATACATCACCACCCCAAATAATGAGGGTGTCATCGATGTATCTACCGTACCAGACCAGGAGACTGGCAAAAGGGTTGTCTGCACAATAAATGAAGTTACGTTCCCAATACGACATAGTGAGATTAGCTAATGAGGGTGAATACTTAGCCCCCATCGGAACACCTGTTCTTTGCTCATATACCGTGTTTTCAAAGGAAAAGATGTTATGCTTCAAAAGAAAAAAAGTGACATCCAGAACATAATTAGTAAATCTTGTGTATAAGTACTGAAATCCTCCAGATAGAAACGTACCGCTTCCATGGCCAATGTGTGTGGAATACACGTGTATAATGAAATTACATCACAACATAGCCATGAATGATTTTTATTCCACACTTTGGTAGAAAAAGTGCGGAGGACCTCTCTAGAATCTTTAATGTGACCGGGTAATTTGACTACAAGCGGTTGTAAGATGGAATCCACCCACTCACATAAATGCTCATTCATTGAGCCTATGCCCGATACTATGGGTCTCATTGCTGGTAAACCCACCCCTTTGTGTACTTTAGGCAAACCATATAGTATGGGCATTTTAGGATGGGGAACATATAGATAATCTGCTTGTTTTTTACTGAGGATACCTAGGCTCAAGCCTTCATTTATGATGATGTTAATTTCTTTGATGGATTTCCCCTCATTTTACCATATGTTACATTGTCCGTTAGTAGTTCCAACATTTTGTCTCTGTAATCATTTTTATTCATAACGACTATCATGCCCCCTTTATCACTTTTTTTTATAATTATCTCTTTTTTATTTTTCAATTCTGTAAGAGCTTTCTTTCTTGCGTGGATCGGTGAGCTGGCTGTGGCTATTTAGTCTTTTTACTTAAAATGAGAAATCACTGGTCCATTTTTAACCCTTATAACTCGCTAACAAAAAATGTTGGTTCCAAAATTGTGCTGATGTAAAGTAGATATGTGGGAAATGTTACTTATTAAGTATTTTGTGTAACATATCTCTGTGACGGACATACAAAAGACCTGGTCTTTACCCGTCTCTGCTCCCTATCTAACTTCACAACCTCCCCTCTCCCTCTATCTGACCAACATCTGCTCACTTTCTCATCCCTGTCCTCCTCACCTGTGACCCATGTCAAGCAACATGCGCACCCACGCAGGAACCTCGCACACCTAGACACCCACACACTCCGACTCTATCCTACCACTAGAATCCATATCCTCACTCCACGACACAGACACTGCCCCTGCTTTCTACAATGCCACTCTCGCATCAGCTATTGACACGGTCGCCCCTGTCATGCATGGCAGAGTGCTACAAATCAATAAACAACCCTAGCACAATAAAATCACTAAAAAGCTTCAGCAAGCATCCAGAATTGCAGAACCGCATTGGAAGAAAATGCATTCGCAAGATGATTTCACTGCACTCAAACAAGCAACACTCGCATTCAAATCAGCTCTCACCTCTGCTAAACAGGCCTATTTTACATCCCTCGTATCTTCTTTATCCCACAACCCCAAACAATTGTTCAACACTTTTAACTCCCTCCTCCGCCCCCCACTGCCCCCTCCGAGTTCCTTAATCGTTGCCGAGGACTTTGCCACGCACTTCAAAAATAAGATAGACCAAACAAGTCAAGTCTTTGTTGTCAAACCACCACAACCCCTTTGTATACCAGACCAATGCCCTAGCCCCATAACTTCCCCCTCCAAAATCACTGAAGGGGAGCTTGTTCATCTCTCCAAATCACACCTCACCACTTGTGCGCTTGACCCCATCCCATCTCCTCCTCAACCTCACCACTACACTAATCCCATCCCTAACCCATCTCTTCAACCTATCACTAACTTCTGCTATCTTCCCTTCTGCTTTCAAATATGTCACAATCACACCTATCCTCAAAAAGCCATCCTTTGACCCAATCGCTCTGTCCACCTATCGCCCCATATCTTTGCTCCCATTTGCTTCCAAACTACTTGAACTTTCCCCTCACTTTGCATCTAACTCTCTCTTCGACAACCTACAATCTGGCTTCCGTCCCCACCATTCCACTGAGATTGCCTGACCAAAATTACTAACGACTTACTTAGAGCCAAAGCTAACAGACAATTCTCTGTACTCCTCCTTCTAGACCTGTCCTCTGCCTTCAACACAGTTGACCACTGTCTCCTACTACAATCCTCTCTTCCTTTGGTGTCAAAGACCTTGCCCTATCCTGGATCTCCTCATAGCTTATCAACCTCACTTTTAGCGTTTCCTACTCCCATACTGCCTTTTCATCTTGCCCCCTCTCTGTTGGTTCCCTCAAGGCTCTGTCATAGGGCCCTTACTCTTCTCAATCTATACACTCGGCCTGGGACAACTCATAAGGTCCTATGGCTTCCAGTACCATCTATATGCTGATGACACTCTGATCTACCTTTCTGGCCCAGATGTCACCTCTCTGCTCACTCTCCAGAATCCCAGAGTGTCTATCAGCCATATCCTCTTCTGCTCTCACTTAAGGTACCTTCACACTGAGCGACACCGACAACGATGTCGATCGCTGCAGCGTTGCTGTTTGGTCGCTGGAGAGCTGTCACACAGACAGCTCTCCAGCGACCAACGATCCCGACGTCCCCGGGTAACCAGGGTAAACATCGGGTTACTAAGCGCAGGGCCGCGCTTAGTAACCCGATGTTTACCCTGGTTACCAGCGTAAAAGTAAAAAAAACAAACACTACATACTTACCTACCGCTGTCTGTCCCCGGCGCGCAGCTTCTCTGCACTCCTCCTGCACTGACTATGAGCACAGCGGCCGGAAAGCAGAGCGGTGACGTGACCGCTCTGCTTTCCAGCTGACCGACGCTCACAGCCAGTGCAGGAGGAGTGCAGAGAAGCACAGCGCCGGGGACAGACAGCGGTAGGTAAGTATGTAGTGTTTGTTTTTTTTACTTTTACGCTGGTAACCAGGGTAAACATCGGGTTACTAAGCGCGGCCCTGCGCTTGGTAACCCGATGTTTACCCTGGTTACCTTTCAAGACATCGCTGGATTGGTGTCACACACGCCGATCCAGCGATGTCTGCAGGGAGTCCAGCGACAAAATAAAGTTCTGGACTTTCCTCAGCGACCAACGATCTCCCAGCAGGGGCCTGATCGTTGGTCGCTGTCATACAGAACGATTTCCTTAACGATATCGTTGCTACGTCACAAAAAGCAACAATATCGTTAACAATATCGTTATGTGTGAAGGTACCTTAACTCAAGCTCAATGTGGACAAATGTGAACTAATCATCTATCCTCCATCTCGCATATCTTCCCTACCTGATCTATTTATCAAAATAAATGAAATCACACTTTCCCCTGTCCCCAAAATCCGCTGCCTCGGAATAACCCTTGACTCTGCCCTGTCCTTCAAACCGCACATCCAAACTCTTGCCACCTCCTGTCGCCTCCAGCTCAAAAATATTTCCAGAATCCGTCCTTTCCTCAACCCTCACTCTGACCTAATCATCTCTCGCCTCAACTACTGCAACATCCTCTGTGGCCTACCTTCTAACTCTCTCGCATCCCTCCAGTTTGTCCTTAACTCTGCTGCCCGACTAATCTCTCTCCTCGCTACACTCCTCCTGCTTTCCCTCTTTGCAAATTCCTTTACTAGCTCCCAATTTCCCAGCGAATCCAGTTTAAACTACTAACACTGACCTACAAAGCCATCCATAACCTTTCTCCTCCGTATATTTCCAAACTACCATCTCAATATCTTCTCTCACATAATCTCCGGTCCTCCCAAGACCACCTCTCCTCCACGCTTATTCGCTCCTCACCCAATTGCCTCCAAGACATCTCCTAAATATCCCCCATCCTCTGGAATTCTGTGCCCCAACACGTCCGGTTATCCACCACCCACCACATTTGGATCCTTCAAACGGAACCTGAAAACCCACCTCTTCAGGAAAGCTTACAACCTGTAATGACCACACGGCTTTCTCAACACCATCGGAGCTATTACAACCCCCGACCTACTGTCTCCTTCCCCATAATCCTGTAGAATGTAAGCCCGCAAGGGCAGGGTCCTCTTCCCTCTGTATCAGGCTGTCAGTTAGTTTATTTACTGTAAGTGATATTTGTATTTTGATGTAACCCCTTCTCATACACCCTGCACCATGGAATTAACCCCTTCCCGACATGCCCCGTACTAGTACAGCGCATGTCGGGTCCCCTGCTTTGATGTGGGCTCCGGCGATGAGCCCACATCAAAGTCGCAACATGTCAGCTGTTTTGTACAGCTGACATGAGCGCGCAATAGCGGCGGGTGAAATCGAGATTCACCCGCCGCTATTAACCTTTCAAATGCCGCTGTCAAACGCTGACAGCGGCATTTAACCGGCGCTTCCGGCCACGCTGCCAGAAATGAGTGCATCCCTGACCCCCGTCACGTGATCGGGGGTCGGCGATGCATCAGGATGGTAACCACAGAGGTCCTTGAGACCTCTATGGTTACTGATGTCGGCCTGCTGTGAGCGCCCCCTGTGGTCGGCGCTTATAGCAAGCCTGCATTTCAGCTACATAGCAGCGATCTGATGATCGCTGCTATGTAGCTGAGCCGATCAGGCTATGCCAGCTTCTAGCTTCCCATGGAGGCTATTGAAGCATGGCAAAAGTTTAAAAAAAAATGTTTTTAAAAATATGAAAAAAATAAATATATAAAAGTTTAAATCAACCCCCTTTCGCCCCATCCAAAATAAAACAATAAAAAAAATCAAACCTACACAGATTTGGTATCGCCGCGTTCAGAATCGCCCGATCTATCAATAATAAAAGCATTAACCTGATTGCTAAACGGCGTAGCGAGAAAAAAATTAGAAAGGCCAGAATTACGTTTTTTTGGTTGCCACGACATTGCATTAAAATGCAATAACGGGCGATCAAAAGAGCATATCTGCACAGAAGTGGTATCATTAAAAACGTCAGCTCGGCATGCAAAAAATAAACCCTCACCCGACCCCAGATCACGAAAAATGGAGACGCTACGGGTATCGGAAAATGGCGTTTTATTTTTATTTTTTTTAGCAAAGTTTTTAATTTTTTTCCACCACTTAGATAAAAAATAACATAGACATGTTAGGTGTCTATGAACTCGTAATGACCTGGAGAATCATAATGGCAGGTCAGTTTTAGCATTTAGTGAAGCTAGCAAAAAAGCCAATAAAAAAAGGAGTGTGGGATTGCACTTTTTTTTGCAATTTCACCGCACTTGGAATTTTTTTCCCGTTTTCTAGTACAAGACATGGTAAAACCAATGCTGTCGTTCAAATGTATAACTTTTCCTGCAGAAAATAAGCCCTCACATGAGCATATTGACGGAAAAATAAAAAAGTTATGGCTCTGGGAAGGAGGGGAGCGAAAAACGAAAACACAAAAACGAAAAATGGCCGCGGCGGGAATGGGTTAATGGTGCTATATAAATAAATAATAATAATAATAATAAAAGGGAATCTGTCACCTAATTTTGGCCCTATAAACTGCTGCCACTGCCATTAGGGGCTTATCTGCAGCATTCTGTAATGCTGTAGATAAGTCCCCGATGTAACCTAAGAGATAAGAAAAACAAGTTAGATTATACTCACCCAGGGGCGGTCCGATGCGGTCTGGGTCCGATGGGCGTCGCGGTCCAAGTCTAGCGCCTCCCTTCTTCATGCGATGACATCCTCTTCTTTGCTTCATGTCGCGGGTCCTGCGTAGGAGTACTTTATCTGCCCTGTTGAGGGCAGCATAATGTACTGCAGTGCGCAGGTGTTGGGCCTCTCTGACCTTTCCCGGCGCCTGCTCACTGCAGTACTTTGCTCTGCCCTCAACAGGGCAGATAAAATACGCCTGCGCAGGAGCCGCGACAGGAAGCAAAGAAGAGGATGTTATCGTATGAAGATGGGAGGTGCTGGACCCGGACGGCGACTGCTCATCGGACCAGACCACCCCCCAGGTGAGTATAATCTATCTTGTTTTTCTTATCTTTTAGGTTACATCGGGGGCTTATCTACAGCATTATAGAGTGCTGTAGATAAGCCCCTGATGGCGGTGGCTGCAGCTTATAGGGCCAAAATTAGGTGACAGATTGCCTCTAATTTCTATTTATTTGAATGGGTGAAAAATGCTCAAAGAATTGACATGCTGCAAATTAAAAAAAAATTCAAGGAAAAAAATGCAATTTTTTTACATCTGCCTTACTTTACTGGTATTGCAAATTGCATTGTTTTTCCAAACAAAACAAACGTGCAGAAAATGGCAAAAACACCACGTGAGCTCACTGTTACTGTTGCTCTTAAGTACTTGCAAAAAATGTAGCTTGAAAAGTGTAGCTTGAAAAGTGAGCGTTAAAAAATATATTGTAAGGAAACCTTGTAAAATTCACAAAAATCCAACCTGTTCAGACATTTCAATGGTCCAATTGTTCATTGCAATTTAATTCTATAGTGGCACATTGACGTTGCCTGAAGTCTTGAAGACACAAAAGAGCACAGGAAGACCAAACACTGTTGTCAAAAAAAAAAAAAAAAATCACAGTAATAAGAAAGTGCTAGTAAAAAGATGAAAAAAACAGGGTATTTAGTTGATACGTTTTTTTACTAAGCTGCTCCACCAAACAAAAAAGGTATACCCATATAGAGCAGTCCTAACTGATGTATATAATCCCTATCAGATGTATTTAAAACCTGATCATCTGTACATTACCTGTAGAAGCAGGGTTCAGAGAGGGAATGTCCATGGGGACACGCTAAATGAAACAGCTTTTGTGCAAATGACCCACAAGGAGTGGTGGATAACTCCCCAGTCTTGTAGACACAAGAGAACAATTAGGGTATGTGTCCACTTTCAGGATGGCCGGCGGTATCGTCGGAGCGGCTTAGCCGCTCTGCGGTAAGCCCCGCCCCCTTTCTGGGACGCGATGATGCCGGATGTGTTCATAGCACACATCCGGGATCATCGCTCCCCACCATAGGGCCCTGTGCTATATCTTGCGGCGACGCAGCGTCGCCGCAAGATATACGGACATGCTGCGATCTGAAAAGACGCGCAGCATGTCCGGAGTTGCAGGGCCGCCGCGTGCGTGTTACCACGCATAGTGGAGACGGGATTTCATTCAATCCCCTCCACTATGCTGTAACATCTGGACGCTGCGTGTCTGACGCTGCGGCTCTATGCAGCGTCAGACACGCAGTGTTTCCTGCACGTGGAAACATACCCTTATGGAAACAGAAACACATGGGCTACTTGCACAGTGAACAAGTCTGTAGGAACATGTTCACACACCACCAAGAAACTTGAAGACACAAAAGAGCACAGAAAGACCAAAAATACTGTTGTAAAAAAAAAATAATAATAGTAATAAGCACCAGTGTGATTTTTTTTTTACAACAGTGTTTTTGGTCTTTCTGTGCTCTTTTGTGTCTTCAAGTTTCTTGGTGGTGTGTGAACATGTTCCTACAGACTTGTTCACTGTGCAAGTAGCCCATGTGTTTCTGTTGCCTGAAGTCTGCAATATTGCCACGCTTTTTCAGTGAATTACAATAAATTATTTGTTGTCATTGGAGTTCCAGGGGTGGTTTTTTTGCAGGGTTTTTTTTTCAAGACGATAGCTATGTTATGGTTTGTTTTTTGCATTTTTGTATGCCTGTTCTGTAGCTTCCACCAACTAATTGTGTCTTAATGCAGGTGCCATCTTTGCAGGAAAAAGGGGAGTATTTGAATTTTGAGGAATTTGCCTCTTTCTCAATGCTTGTCAAATGTACACAAAAAACTTGTCAAAAAGTAACTTTTGAAATGTATTTTTTCTTTTTTAAACTTTCATTTACAATAACACTATTTTTTTTATACCATAGATGTCTGGAAAGCAGCTTAAAGAAACATTTGTAAGAAATCTCAATGGAACCAGCCTAGAGGAGATCTCATTAGGCTTAAGTATAACCCCGCTTTGCATCCTTTGTAGGGGTTTCATATTTATTTCCCTCTATCAAAAGTTTGGTGTAGTTGTTTACTCTTGGAAATACAGCCTTTTTCTGGATTTTTCTCTGTTAGTGCTTCCACAAGTATTGTCCTGCACAGTTCTCTCAGATTTCTTACACCTATTGGTGGTTTGTATTTCAGTAACGTGTGCACTGTGGTTTTACATGATATACAGGAATACTGTTTCTTACAAAAACACATCTTTTACAAATATCTGCCAGACCTTCTTAAATGCACAAATTGATGACCGGAATGTACCTTCTGTTACAACGTTTCGCGTTTTCATTAATTTGCTTACATCCATTTCTATTTTAGCTGTAGATTTTCCTGTGTTTCCAAGGCGTTACGCCAAAACAGAAACATATGGCACTGGCGTAATGGATCTTGGTGTGGGATGTTTTACGTTTGCAAATGCCCTTATTTCCCCTGAAGCAAGATCAAAACATGACGAAAAAACATCTGCATTTCACAGAGTGAAAAAACAACTTAGTGCAGTGTGGCCATTAGTCTTTCTTGGAGTTGGACGACTCATCAGTGTCAAAGCAATAGATTATCATGAACACGTATCGGAGTATGGCGTTCACTGGAACTTTTTTTTCACTTTGGCAATCATTAGAGTGTTTTCATCATGTCTGCTGACTTTAATTCCAGCACAAAAAATCTGGCTTGTGGCTACAATTATTATTTTCAGCTATCAAATACTTCTGGAAACAACTAATTTAAAGACCTTTATTTTATATGGCAGTGATAAAAAAGGCACACGACATGGTTTTCTTAATGCAAACAGAGAAGGAATATTCTCTGTAATTGGTTATGTTGGAATTTATATGTTTGGAGTTCAGATTGGCTCTTACCTTTTAAAGAAAAGGAAATTTGTGAAAGAATGGATAGAATTATTTCTTAAGTTCACAATTTTATCTGTTATAATCCTAATTAGTATGATCATAGTTCAAATATATGTTGAGCTCATTTCCCGTAGATTGGGCAACTTTCCATTTTGTATTTGGACTGTTGGCCAGTGTATGGCTTGGCTATGCTTAATAATTTTATGTGATCTGATTTTGGTGTTTGTTAAGCATTTGACTCCTGGAAGCTATATTCCCAGTACTTGGAATATAAGCAGTGCTATGCACGGTCATCAAAGGAATGTCTTGCATCTAAAAGAAAAAAAAAAAGTCATTAATTTCTGTCTAATTGAAGCTATCAATAGGAATCAGTTGCTGTTCTTCTTGCACTCAAATATACTGACTGGTGTAGTAAACCTTATAATTGATACTATTCACTGTAGCAGTGTATTCTCGCTCTTTGCACTTCTTATGTACATGTTTTTGAACTGTTTGATTTCTTATATTTTACACATAAATAATATTACTGTTAAATGGTGGTGAGTAACTGGGGATTATTTAATGATTATGCATTAAAATGTTTTGATGGAAAAAAATATAGTTCTTACCGATAACGGTATTTCTCTGAGCCCATGACGGCACCACGGAGAGAGGGGATCCGCCCACCAAGGACAGGAAACCTACGGATAAAAAGGCGGTACCACTCTCCTGCATCAGTTGTTTTACATAGAGAACAATGGGAGACTACTAAACATTTGTTAATTTTAACTGTTTATCATAACTAGATACCGCGTGACTTAAAAACTATGAGTAGACTATGGCACTATTTTGATGTGAGCACCCACAAGTGAAGGGAGGGAATGTACGGGTGCCGTCATGGGCTCAGAGAAATACCGTTATCGGTAAGAACTATATTTTTCTCTGATCGCCCATGACGGCACCACGGAGAGAATTGCATAGATAGTACATTCAGGGAGGGACCACCGCCTCCAGAACCCTTTTACCAAAAGTAAGGTCTGAAGAGGAGATTAGGTCCAATCTATAGTGCCTATAGAATGTGGATGGTGAGGACCAGGTAGCAGCTCTACATATCTGGTCAATGGAAGCTCCAGCCTTCTCCGCCCAGGAAGTCGCTACTGCCCTTGTTGAGTGAGCCTTAACCTCCCCGGGAATGGGCATCCCACTTGCCGAGTATGAGAGACTGATGGCGTCCGTGATCCATCTTGCTATGTTGGCTTTAGATGCTTTTTTCCCCTTCCGGGGACCCTGGAAACACACAAACAGAGAGGAATCCTCCCTACTCTCTCTAGTGACTTCTAGGTAATGTAAGAGACATCTTCTTACATCTAGTGTATGTAGTGTTTGTTCCTCCTTATTTTTAGGATTGGGACAGAAGGAGGGGAGAGATATCTCTTGAGACCTGTGAAATTTTGAAGCCACTTTCGGGAGATATGCTGGGTCTGTTTTTAAAATGACCCTATCCTCTAGAAATTGTGTGTAAGGAGGGTTAACTGAGAAAGCCTGTAAATCGCTAACCCTACGGGCAGAAGTAAGGGCGACTAATAAAGCTGTTTTGAGAGATAGGTTTTTTATTGTAGATTCGTGTAATGGTTCGAATGGCGGACTAGTCAGGGCTTTAAGGACCAAGTTTAAGTCCCATTGAGGAACAACTTTTACTGGAAGAGGCCTTGATCTTCCTGCCGCCCTGAAGAATCTAGAGACCCACCTATTTGAAGCCAAGTCAAAGTTAAATAGGGCTCCCAATGCCGCCACATGAACTTTTAGGGTGCTAGTGGCTAAACCCATCTCCAACCCATTTTGTAGGAATTCTAGTATGGAAGCAAGGGGAATTCCTTTCCCTATTTTTTCACCTGAAGAAGACAGAAATTTTTTCCATACTTTGCTGTATTGCTTTGTTGTAACCGGCTTCCTACTTTGTAACAGAGTTGAGATTAACCCTGGAGAGAACCCCCTGCTTTCTAATAATTTCCTTTCAAAAGCCAAGCTGTCAAGTGCAAGTTCTTGACTCGAGGGTGACAGACTGGGCCCTGCGACAATAGATCCTGGCGGTCTGGCAATACCCAAGGGTCGGATATTGACATCTTCCTCATCCATGAGAACCAAGGTCTCTTCGGCCAGAACGGGGCAATTAAGATGACCAGCGCCCCGTCCTCCCGAATCTTCCTCAGCACTGCTGGAATCAGAATAAGAGGAGGGAAGGCATAGACCAGATGGTGACCCCAAGATATCAGGAAAGCGTCCACAGTTACTGGGTTCCCCAGGGGAGATAGGGAGCAGAAGGAGGTTACTTTTTTGTTTAAATGACTCGCAAAGAGATCTATTTTGGGAACACCCCATCTTTCTGTGATCTGGGTAAATATCACCTGATTTAGTTCCCATTCCCCCTGTTTTAGGCTGGACCGGCTGAGGATGTCTGCTTTGTAGTTGTCTACTCCCCTTATGTGTAGGCTTGTTAGGGATAAGAGGTTGCTCTCGGCTATTTGCAGGATTGATTTGGTCACTTCCATTAGATCTTTGGAACGGGTACCCCCCTGGTGATTTAGGTAAGATACTACCACCCGATTGTCCGACATTACTCTTACATGGTGAGAGTGAAGGACCCCCAAGAATTCCTGAAGGGCATATTTTACTGCAAGGAGCTCCTTCATGTTGGAGGATTTGTTTACTGTAGATGGAGACCAAATGCCCTGGGTTACAAGGTCGCCCAGATGAGCCCCCCACCCTGAAGGGCTTGCGTCCGTCGTCAGGACTTTCGAGATCTGAATTACCCATGGGACTCCCTGGGAAAGATTTTCCTGCGATTTCCACCATGTCAGAGAGTGACTGGTGCGAGGAGATAGAGTTAACTGCCCGTCTAAATGCCCTCCTAGATGGATTTGCTCCGACAATATCTGCCATTGAAGATCTCTTGAATGTAATTGGGCCCACTGGACTGCGGGGATGCAAGAGGTCATAGAGCCTAAGAGGGACATGGCCTGACGGAGTATTATGGAGGGGAGAGATTGGGTTCTCGATACTAAACTTTTTAGTTTTTGTATCTTGTTCTCCGGGAGCCGACATTCCATCTTTTTGGAGTCTAGAGTGAGACCCAAGTACTCCTGGACCTGAGAAGGCATTAGTCTGGATTTTTCTATGTTTATTAGCCAACCCAGATTCTTTAAGGAATGTATCACTATTGCCAGTTGATCCTCGCAATGTTGCGGGGAGGAGCCTATCACCAAGAAATCGTCCAGATATGGAACGATTAGGGTATTTTCTTCTCTGAGGTGAGCCATTACCTCTGCTATCAGCTTTGTGAAAACCCTCGGGGCTATGGCAAGACCAAATGGTAGAGCTGAAAATTGGAAGTGATTTATGACTCCCCTGATGTGAACTGCCATCTTGAGGAATCTCTGGTGATCCTTGTGTATTGGGACGTGATAATATGCGTCCTTTAGGTCCAGGACCACCATGAAGCATTGGGGAAACAACATCTTGATAGATGATTTTATCGTTTACATCTTGAATGCTTGAACCTCCAGGTAATCGTTTAGTTTTTTTAGATTTATAATGGTCCTTAAGGAACCGTCTGGTTTCTTCCTCAGGAATAGAGGGGAATAGTACCCTTGCCCTCTTTCTTGTGGGGGAACCTCCAGGAGTACTCCCTTTTTTACTAACCCGATGACCTCGTTTTCCAGTGCCAGCTGTTCTTCTGCCGAAGATCTTATAGATGTCATCGTAAAAGAGGGACGGGGGCGTCTTTTGAATGTCAGCCTCAGACCTGATTCTATAATATTCAGAATCCATTGACTGGAGGTGATCTTTTTCCAGGCTGGGAGAAAGAGAGATAATCTCCCTCCCACCTGGGGCGAACCTTCATTGAGAAGGTTTCTTGTTATCGCTGGGGTTTTTGTTAAAGATGAACCCCTTGTTTTTGTTCCTCTTATCCTCCCACTTTCCCTGGCCTCTCCCAGGGTTCTTGCGGAAAAACCTCTTGTTCCGAAAGGGCTTCCGGTAAGAGGGGAGACCTAGAGAGGGAAAGGACTTTTTCTTGTCCCCTGCTTTTTCCAAGATGTCTAATGTGGAACCGAACAAAAACTCTCCTTCGCAGGGGATAGTACACAGTTTTGTTTTTGTTTGCAGATCGCCAGGCCAATTCTTAAGCCAGAGGGCACGCCTGGCCGCATTGGCAAACACTGCTGACCTGGCAGCTAATCTGATAGAGTCTGCCGAGGCGTCAGCCAGAAAAGCCGCAGCTCCCCTTATCACAGGTAATGTCTTCAGCATCGAGTCTCGGGAAGTTTTCCCCTTTAATTGACCCTCTAGTTGATTTAACCAGATCATTAGGGAGCGGGATGTGCAGGCTGCTGCCACTGCCGGTTTCAGGCCTCCTCCCGCTGACTCCCAAGAGCCCTTGAGGAAGCGTCCGCCTTCTTGTCCATAGGGTCTTTTAGGACCCCCATGTCCCCAAACGGGAGAGCGAATTTCTTTGATGTTTTAGCTATTGCTACATCTAATTTGGGGGCTTTTTCCCAAAAGGAGCAGGATTCATCCTCGAAGGGGTATTTCCTTTTTGGGGTTAGGAGAGTCTTTTTTCATGGGTTTTTTCCATTCTTTCTTAATTAACGCTGCAATTGCTTCATTAAGCGGGAAAGCTCTTCTCTTTTTTTGTTCTAAGCCCCCAAACATGATGTCTTGTGCTGACTTTTTAGGGTGGGAGTCTACTAATCCCATAGTACTCCTCACTGCCTTTATGAGGCCGTCGGTGTCCTCTAGCGGGAAACAATTGTGACCTCCTGAGGAAGAAGTGGATGATGAAGATGAGGAGGAGGAGGAGGAGGATACTGAACTTGCACTATCGCTGTCAGATTTAGAGACTGGGGACGGGGACCTGTGTCTGGTCCTTCTCCGTTTTTTTCCCCTTTTAAGGGATCTAAAGGTGTCTTCCACCTGTTCTTTAATCAGGTTTTTAAGATCTGTAGCAAACCCGGGCAGGCTTTCGGATACAGTCTGCTGTATGCAGGAATTACATAGCTGCTTCTCCCATGCGGGTGAAAGATCCTCTTTACAGATGGCACAGATTTTGTGCTTTGTTTTACCTACGCTTTTCCTCCCCTAAAAGAGACAAATAATAATCTTACTGTCTCTAACTTTCACGAAGATCAACTTACCACCTCCAGGACCCATAAATACCGGTTGGGGATTCTCTGCCTCTGGCTTTTTCCCCGACGCCGTGCTGGACTCCTTGCTGTGTTGAGACCTTTGGCGTTCTTTGCTGGTGTCCTGGTGACCTTTCTGCTGTCGCCTCTTTTGCTGCTGCTGCGGCGATGCTATAGGTGGAGGTGATTCAGGCAGGGGAGATGCCGGGTCGCTCATACTGCTGCTGGTCTGCTGTCACTGCCAATAACGCGTGCTGCGCTGCTGCTGCGACAACTAGTAGCTCCTAAGGCTCTTGCCGATATACTGCAGAGCCACTGGGAGGAAGTAAATTCTCCCTTTTTTTTTTTTTTTTCGGCGCCTGCGCAGTAGCGCTCAGCCGACGGCGAGGAGCGTTGAACGCCGGCGCCTGCGCAATAGCGCTCAGCCGACGGCGAGGAGCATTGAACGCCGGCGCCTGCGCAGACGCTTCTGCGGCGCCTTTGGAACGCACAAGCGTCAGATCAGCGTCGCCTGCGCAGTGGCGTCCAGACAACGGCGAGGAGCGCCGAACGCCAACGCCTGCGCAGTCGGGTTCCTCCAGCGTCTCGCGAGACCAGCTCAACTCCGGGCATGCGCCGGACTCTCAAGATGGCTGCCCAGAGTGCAGATATGGCGCTGCTGACCGGCACCCCCGGTCCTATGCAGACCCTACCGCGCGGCTCTGCATGCCCGATGGCAGTGCAGTGTGCAGGCTGACGCGTGCTAGGGGAGGGCCGCGCCGCACCTCCCGCAACCACAGAGGGACCCCCCTGGATGTTGCCGCTGCTGCATCTTACCTGGGGAGGTGACCGCGAACTCCTTGTCACCTCCCCCACTCACCCTAGAGGCCCACTAGCCCCCAGCGGTGGTGCTTCGGGTCACCACCCCAGCTGAGGCAGAGGGACCCCAGCTGC
Source organism: Ranitomeya imitator (assembly GCF_032444005.1). Lineage (NCBI taxonomy): Eukaryota > Metazoa > Chordata > Amphibia > Anura > Dendrobatidae > Ranitomeya > Ranitomeya imitator. The sequence goes on from NC_091284.1 coordinate 320,281,520, forward strand.
CTGAGTCGGACTGGTTGGCCCCGGAATTCCAACGTTGAACCGGTAAGTCCGTAGGTCTCCCATCAAGGACAGGAAACCAACTGATGCAGGAGAGTGGTACCGCCTTTTTATCCGTAGGTTTCCTGTCCTTGGTGGGCGGATCCCCTCTCTCCGTGGTGCCGTCATGGGCGATCAGAGAAATGTTTTCTTTTCGTCAGGGTAAGTTAGATTTCATTGCACTAAAGGGGTTTAATGGTGCTATGATAGTAATAACCTACCCCTGAGAGAGGTCCTCAGTATCAGATTGTCAGTGTATTGTCAAAACACCAAGATGTCTATGTATTCATATTTTTTAAAAGGGATAGCTGGAATGGTGCAATACAAAATAGAAAACATGCACTGGAATATTTACTTTATTAGCAATTAATTAGTAAAATAATATTGTCAGGACAACGTAACATGTACACTTTTATTGTCCTAATCTATATATTTTAAAGTATAACTTTGAGTGTGTAATAAAGAAAGGATCCATTTTGCAAATCAGATATTTCTCTTTCATTCATATATGCTTACGTGAAATTGGGTTTCCTACTCACATCTATAGAAATCTAAAGTACAAATGACAAAACTTGCCTTGTCGGGACGGTTCTTCTTTCGAAAGGGTTGTGAAGACACGAGGGTCAGTGGGTTCTCTCATCCGCTGGCCCTGCTATCATTAGACATACTATATGGACCAGGGCTCATCCCACTGATCGCCCGCACTCCTTTCCCGTGACTAGAATACTACTTAGACAATATAGGGTGAGGGTAAAACAGTGAGGCAATATTTTATTGAGCCATCAACAGGCAATAACATATAGTATAGTCCCAGCAAATACACAAGATGGTGGAAATGTCATCCTGTAGAATGTCAAATCTGTATCCCTCTTGAAGGAGCCATGGTGTCCTGGCTGCTGTTCTGTAGATTCTCTCTCCTTTTTGCAGAAGGCTAGAAATCCCCTTTTATACTAAACATCTGTGGTTCAGGTCATCATCCCCAGGTCAAGTGGGTGGAAGGGGTGGATGAGATTAATTCTCATTGTTTGAGTATTTACGGTAATCACTCTACATAGTTTTTTAACTCCACTGTTTTGCAGGTCAAAAAGCTGCCTGGCCTGGTATAATGGGTAATCAACATATTTGCAAACATTGATTGCTCCATGACCCTGTGTTCTTGTCTTCTAAGAATAGCACACAGTAATCTGCAGCGAACATCAGTTCAATCTTACAAGAAGAGTCAACATGCAGTCTCATGCAGTTATGGCTTATGTCCCTGAGACTCCTGAAATAATACGTCTTTATAATTAAGAATAAACACTGTAATTACAGGGGTTAACTGAATTAAAGAAAAATTCAGAAGCCATGGATGGGTAAAAAATAGTAAAATGATTTACAGTCTCCCATTCTAACCACTGTGGCTACTGTGCAAGCTACTTCAGGAGTCAATGACAACCCATTAGCTGTTCACCTAACCGCTGAGGCCCATGATTGATGGCAGCAGTTGGTGCCTTTGATTACAAACCATTCTAGTCATTTGACCTTTGAAACCAAACATGGGCCTGGGTAGTCCGGTGACCAAAGAACTGGAGTTGATTGCTTACTGCTCTGCGAGAGATCACCATAGTGGCCTGTGCTGGAGGCATAGGGTTTAGAGTGTAGGTGAGAATAATAAAAGGAAACTCATTTCTTTTGACAACATAATTTTAATACACTCTCTGGTTTCCGACTCTACAATTTACAGAAACTGGCCTTACTATTGTCTCTACTAACAGCTAGATCTAATGGTAACTACTAGAGATGAGCGAATTTGTTCAGGTCCCTCCTTATTTGGCAAGCAATAGCACTTACTAAATAAGCTGCAGAGGGAACCCGGCTACCTGGATCACTTCTGCTGATCAGCTGTCTGGCGCCGCAGCTACATGTGTCGCGGCTGTTTCAACACATGCATGGAGAGCCTGTTTGTTGGGCTCTCCATGCTTGTGCTGTGACAGTGAAACAGCCGCGACACATGCAGCTGCGGCACCAGACAGCTGATCAGCAAAAGTGATCCAGGTAGCCGGGTTCCTTCTGCAGCTTATTCAGTAAGTGCTATAGCTTGCCAAATAAGGAGGGACCTGAACAAATTTGCTCATCTCTAGTAACCACTCTTTCCGTTGCTTCTGGATATCTTTGCACTGTTTAACTCCATATACAGTTAGGGCCAGAAATATTTGGCCAGTGACACAAGTTTTGTTATTTTAGCTGTTTACAAAAACATGTTCAGAAATACAATTATATATAATATGTGCTGAAAGTGCACACTCCCAGCTGCAATATGATAGTTTCCACATCCAAATCGGAGAAAGGGTTTAGGAATCATAGCTCTGTAATGCATAGCGTCCTCTTTTTCAAGGGACCAAAAGTAATTGGACAATGGACTCTAAGGGCTGCAATTAACTCTGAAGGTGTCTCCCTCGTTAACCTGTAATCAATGAAGTAGTTAAAAGGTCAGGGGTGGATTCCAGGTGTGTGGTTTTGCATTTGGAAGCTGTTGCTGTGAGCAGACAACATGCGGTCAAAGGAACTCTCAATTGAGGTGAAGCAGAACATCCTGAGGCTGAAAAAAAAGAAAAAATCCATCAGAGAGATAGCAGACATGCTTGGAGTAGCAAAATCAACAGTTGGGTACATTCTGAGAAAAAAGGAATTGACTGGTGAGCTTGGGAACTCAAAAAGGCCTGAGCGTCCACGGATGACAACAGTGGTGGATGATCGCCGCATACTTAATTTGGTGAAGAAGAACCCGTTCACAACATCAACTGAAGTCCAGAACACTCTCAGTGAAGTAGGTGTATCTGTCTCTAAGTCAACAGTAAAGAGAAGACTCCATGACAGTAAATACAAAGGGTTCACATCTAGATGCAAACCATTCATCAATACCAAAAATAGACAGGCCAGAGTTAAATTTGCAGAAAAACACCTCAAGAAGCCAGCTCAGTTCTGGAAAAGTATTCTATGGACAGATGAGACAAAGATCAACCTGTACCAGAATGATGGGAAGAAAAAAGTTTGGAGAAGAAAGGGAACGGCACATGATCCAAGGCACACCACATCCTCTGTAAAACATGGTGGAGGCAACGTGATGGCATGGGCATGCATGGCTTTCAATGGCACTGGGTCACTTGTGTTTATTGATGACATAAGAGCAGACAAGAGTAGCCGGATGAATTCTGAAGTGTACCGGGATATACTTTCAGCCCAGATTCAGCCAAATGCTGCAAAGTTGATTGGACGGCGCTTCATAGTACAGATGGACAATGACCCCAAGCATACGGCCAAAGCTACCCAGGAGTTCATGAGTGCCAAAAAGTGGAACATTCTGCAATGGCCAAGTCAATCTCCAGATCTAAACCCAGTTGAGCATGCATTTCACTTGCTCAAAGCCAGACTTAAGACGGAAAGACCCACAAACAAGCAAGACCTGAAGGCTGCGGCTGTAAAGGCCTGGCAAAGCATTAAGAAGGAGGAAACCCAGCGTTTGGTGATGTCCATGGGTTCCAGACTTAAGGCAGTGATTGCCTCCAAAGGATTTGCAACAAAATATTGAAAATAAAAATATTTTGTTTGGGTTATGTTTATTTGTCCAATTACTTTTGACCTCCTAAAATGTGGAGTGTTTGTAAAGAAATGTGTACAATTCCTACATTTTCTATCAGATATTTTTGTTCAACCCTTCAAATTAAACGTTACAATCTGTACTTGAATTCTGTTGTAGAGGTTTCATTTCAAATCCAATGTGGTGGCATGCAGAGCCCAACTCGCGAAAATTGTGTCACTGTCCAAATATTTCTGGCCCTAACTGTATTTCCAACTTTTCACTAAGCACCAATCTAATGGCCTAACAGGTAATGTTCTCTCCCAACCTCTGACAGCACTTTCTGTGAATTATTTGCTGGCACTAGTTCCGCTCCTCTCTTTCTCAGTATATGGGTATGTTTCCACGTTCAGGAAACGCTGCGTGTGTGACACTGCGTACAGCTGCAGCGTCAAACAGGCAGCATCCAGATGTTACAGCATAGTGGAGGGGATTTCATGAAATCCCATCTCCATTATGCGTTAAAAGATGCAGACGGTAGACCCGCGTAAACGGACAAGCGGCGCGTCTTTCAAGAATTCAGCATGTCTGTTTACAATGTGTCGCCTTTCCGTCGCGGCACCGTAAATTTGCCATAGACTATCATTAGATGCGGTAAAACTGCATCAAATGATTAGTCACATGCGTAATAACTGTGTAAACGCAGCTTACTAGGCATGTCTACTAATTTAAATAAGGTCTTACCTTGTCACACTGCCGGAAGTCTGCGTCCACTGCAGTTCTCGCGATAACTTAGCTTACCGCGAGAACTGTAGTACCCGTGACCGGGGGTTATCTCAGGTCACCCTAAGCTGGTTCTCACGGTCAGCTGACCGCGAGAGGTAGAGTGTAGGTGATCGCCAGAGAGTTATCTCCGGTTGTCATCTACAAGCTCTGCTATGTCTGGATGTCAGGCATCCAGATGTAACAGAGCTGGACTCGTCGTGGGACACTCATTATTACCAACTGCGTCGGACACAGGGAGTATACTGTTGGTTTATTTATTTTTCAGAAGATTGATGGTTTCTCTTGGATTACCAGTGTAATAAAGATGGCAAAACTGTGTGATGCTTTATTTCATTAAAATATTTTATTTTGCATGTGTGTTTTATTAACCCATTACCAACTATAGTGACGGTAGGAGTCTTCCAAAGGTGACATTAACCCCTTATTACCCCATATGCCTCCTCTACAGGGCAGTGGGAAGAGATACGCTAAGTGCCGGAATTGGCGCATCTGTAAGAGGGAGGGGGTAATATCCATGGTCCCTCTCTAGGTTATGAATATAAGCCCGCAGCTGTCTGCATAGCCTTTCTGGCTATAAATTATAGGAGGACCCCACGTAATTTTTTTTTTGGGGGGGGCCTTATTTTGATAGCCAGTAAAGGCTAAATATACAGCTGAGGGCTGATATTCATAGCTTGAGAAGCTCCATGGGTATTAACCCCTTCCCAGGCTACAAACATCAGTCTCCCAGTCGCTGGCTTTCCCTCTCTGGTGCAGAAAATTGTGTGGAGCCCAAGCCATTTTTTAACCCCTTCACCCCGAATCCTGTTTTCAACTTCCTGACCAGGCCAATTTTTTTTTTCAATTCTGACCACTGTCACTTTATGAGGTCATAACTCTGAAACGCTTCAACGGATCCTGGTGATTCTGAGATTTTCTTGTGACATATTGTACTTTATAATAGTGGTAAATTTCTTCGATTTGACTTGCGTTTATTTGTGAAAAAAATGGAAATTTGGTGAAAATTTTGCAATTTTTAAACTTTTAGTTTTTATGCCCTTAAATTAGAGTCATATCATACAAAATAGTTCAGAAATAACATTACCCACATGTCTGCTTTACATTAGCACAATTTTGGAAACATATTTTTTTGTTAGGAACTTATTGTTAAAAGTTGACCAGCGATTTCTCATTTTTGCAACAAAATTTGCAAAACCATTTTTTTTAGGGACCACCTGACACTTGAAGTCACTTTGAGGGCTCTATATGACAGAAAATGCCCAAAAGTGACACCATTCTAAAAACTGCACCCCTCAAGGTACTCAAAACCCCATTCAAAAATTTATTAACCCTTCAGGTGCTTCACAGGAATTTTTGGAATTTTTTTTAAAAATTGAACATTTAACTTTTTTTCACAAAATTTTTACTTCAGATCCAAATTTTTTATTTTCCCAAGGGTAACAGGACAAATTCGACCCCAAAAGTTGCTGTTCAATTTGTCCTGAGTACTCTGATACCCCATATATAGGGGTAAACCACTGTTGGGGCGCATGGCAGAGCTCGGAAGGGAAGGAGCGCCGTTTGACTTTTCAATGCAAAATTGGCTGGAATTGAGATCGGAACCCATGTCACGTTTGGAGAGCATCTGATGTGCCTAAACAGTGGAAACCCCCCACAGGTGACCCCATTTTGGAAAGAAGACCCCTAAGGAACTTATCTAGATGTGTGGTGAGCACTTTGAACCCCCAATTGTTTCACTAAAGTTTTAGAATGTAGAGCCGTGAAAATTAAAAAATCATTTTTTTCCACAAAATGATTTTTAGCCCACAATTTTTTATTTTCCCGAGGGTAACAGGAGAAATTTGACCCCAAAAGTTGTTGTCCAATTTGTCCTGAGTATGTTTATACCCCATATGTGGGGTGGAACCACCGTTTGGGCGCATGGCTGAGCTCGGAAGGGAAGGAGCGCTGTTTTGGAATGCAGACTTTGATGGAATGGTCTGCGGGCATCACATTGCGTTTGCAGAGCCTCCTATGTACCTAAACAGTAGAAACTCCCACAAGTGACCCCATATTGGAAACTAGACCCCCCAAGGAACTTATCTAGATGTGTTGTGAGACCTTTGAACCCCCAAGTGTTTCGCTAAAGTTTATAACGCAGAACCTTGAAAATAAAAAATATATTTTTTTCCACGAAAATGATATTTTAGCCCCCAAATTTTTATTTTCCCAAGGCTAACAGGAGAAATTGGACCCCAAAAGTTTTTGTCCAATTTGTTCTGAGTACGCTGATACCCCATGTGGGGGGTACCACTTTTTGGGCGCACGGCAGAGCTCGGAAGGTAAGGAGCAGTGTTTGGAATGCAGACTTAGATGGACTAATCTGCAGGCATCACGTTGCATTTGCAGAGCCCCTGATGTACCTAAACAGTAGAAACCCCCCACAAGTGACCCCATATTGGAAACTAGACCCCCCCCAAGGAACTTATCTAGATGTGTTGTGAGAACTTTGCACTCCCAAGTGTTTCACTACAGTTTATAACACAGAGCCGTGAAAATGAAAAATCTTTTTTTTTCAACAAATTATTTTTTAGCCCCCGGTTTTGTATTTTCCCAAGGGTAACAGGAAAAATTGGACCCCAAAAGTCGTTGTCCAATTTGTCCTGAGTACGCTGATACCCCATATGTAGGCGTAAACCCCTGTTTGGGCGCACGGGAGAGCTCGGAAGGGAAAGAGCACTGTTTTACTTTATCAATGCAGAATTGGCTGGAATTGAGATCGGATGCCATGTCGCGTTTGGAGAACCCCTGATGTGTCTAAACTGTGGAAACCCCCCGATTCTAACTGAAACCCTAACCCAAACACTCCTAACCCGAAACCCAACCATAACCCTAACCACACCCCTAACCCTAATCCCAACCGCAAATGTAATCCAAACCCTAACTTTAGCCCCAACCCTAACACTAGCTTTAACCCTAACTTTAGCCCCAAGCCTAACCCTAATGGGAAAATGGAAATAAATACATTTTTTAAAATTTTATTATTTTTCCCTAACTAAGGGGGTGATGAAGGGGAGTTTGATTTACTTTTATAGCGGTATTTTGGCGGATTTTTATGATTGGCAGCCGTCACACACTAAAAGATGCTTTTTATTGCAAAAAATAGTTTTTGCATCACCACATTTTGAGAGCTATAATTTATCCATATTTTGGCCAACAGAGTCATGTGAGGTCTTGTTTTTTGCGGGACGAGTTAACGTTTTTATTGGTACTATTTTCGGGCACATTATATTTTTTTATCGCTTTTTATTCCGGTTTTTGTGAGGCAGAATGAACAAAAACCAGCAATTCGTGAATTTCTTTGGGGGGGGGGCGTTTATACCGTTCCACGTGTCGTAAAATTGATAAAGCAGCTTTATTCTTCGGGTTAGTACGATTACAGCGATACCTCATTTATATAATTTTTTTATGTTTTGGCGCTTTTACACAATAAAAACTATTACCCACTCTAAACCAGCCACTACCTCCATGCAGCACTCAAAACGTTCATACAAATCATCCCACCACCTGCTCTTTCTCTTTTTTCTCCTACTAGTTACAGGTGACATCTCCCCAAACCCTGGACCTCCCTCCACCAGCATACATTACTCTCCTCCAGCTACATATAGAAACTCACGGGGCTACCGTGACAGAGAGGTTCCAGAGAACCGCAGCGCTCTGAGCCTTGTTCACACACGATGAACAGAAGCTCTTCTCCTGAGTTCTGACCTGGCTGTCTTGTGCCAGCAGGGCAGGAGTTAAACCTTGTTACTGAAGGTGCTGAGAGCTAGGTCTCTCAGCTGATTAGGTTTTGGTAATCACTGCTCCCATATAGACTCAGCTTTGTCTTCAACTGTTGTCAGTGATCAGTTCTGCTGCCTGGCTTGGAGGTTAAAGGAGCGTGGTGTTTTGGAGCTTGGAGGTTTATTTACAGAGATTTGTGTCTGCTGTTTTGGCTGCATGTTAAACCTGTTTTCCTTCCTAGTTTTTTCCTTCTCTTCCCTTCTCTGTGTTACCTCTGTGGTTGTGTGAGCATTTGGTGAGTTTGAGACTTTAAGTTACCTTGTCTGTATACGTATACCCTGTTTATCGTTGTATTTATACACTGGTGCAGTCCTCCTCCCTGGGGGGGAGAGGGGGCCACTAATAGGGCCTGCACAGGAGACAGGGATACGCTGGCAGCACAGGCCTCCTAACCATCATAGGTACCCCTGAGATAAGGGAAAGCCAGGGCCCCTTAGTGGCAGGGACAGGTGCGGGTCCTCGTACGCCGTCCTGCCCCTTATCGCCGTTATTGGCGTGACAGAAACCCTGCTAATCTTATTAACGTTTAGTGCATGCCTTCTCATATCGCTTTCCAATGTGCTCTCTGGAATGCACGGTCTTTGTGTAACAAACTAACTTATATTCACGATCTTTTCCTCTCTAATTCCCTTAACCTTCTGGCTATTACAGAAACCTGGATCCAGCATTCAGACACAACCGCCACTGCCGCACTCTCATTTGGTGGGCTGAAATTTTCACATACCACCAGACCTGAGAACAGACAGGGTGGAGGTGTTGGTTTGCTCCTTTCATCACAATGTGCTTTTCAGGTCATCCCACCGGTTCCCTCACTTACATTTCCTTCCTTTGAAGTCCACGCCGTCAGACTCTATAAGCCCTTCTCCTCGCGAGTGGCGGTTGTTTATCACCCTCCGGGCTCCTCCTGAAAGTTTCTAGACCACTTTGCCACCTGGCTTACTCACTTTCTATCCTGTGACATCCCCGCCCTCATCATGGGAGACTTTAATATCCCCATCAATGATCCCCTCTCCCAATCTGCCTCTCATCTTCTTTCTCTAACTTCTTCATTCGGCCTCTCACAGTTTACTAATTCTCCTACGCACGAGGACGGGAATAGTCTGGACCTGGTTTTCTCCCGTCCCGGCTCGCTGCATGAATTTACTAACTCCCGCTCTCGAACCACAACCTTCTTTCCTTCTCTGTCAAGAATTGTCTCCTCACCCGGGAAACCCCCACTTACCACACTTATTGGAATACACGTACCATTAATACCCAGCAGCTTGTAGACAATCTCCACACATCTCGAGCCCCCATCTCCTCCCTCTCCTGTCCAGACTTAGCATTGTCACACTTCAATAATACACTGAAGAATGCCCTAGATGAAGCAGCACCTTCTACATGCAGAAAGACCCAACACAGACAATGGCAGCCCTGGCACACTATGCAAACACGCTTTCTTTAGCGTTGCTCAAGGTGTGCAGAGCAGCAGTGGAGAAAATCTCTTTTAGCAGAAGACTTCATCCACTATAAGTTCATGCTCAAAACCTATAACTCTGCCCTTTCTCTGGCCAAACAATCCTACTTCACCACCCTCATCACCTCACTATCCAACAACCCAAAACGACTTTTTGAAACCTTAAACTCCCTCCTGAAACATAAAGTACAGGCCCCCATCACCAACCTCAGCAGTGAGGATCTGGCCACTTATTTCTCAGAAAAAAATCAACCACATCCATCAGAATATTTCAGCGCAATCTCCTCAGTGCCTGGATCCCCTTCCCTGCTGCACCTCAAGCTCACTAGTCATCTTTGAGCCTGTTTCAGAAGAAGTTGTTTCCAAGCTCCTGGCTTCTGCTCGGCCTACGACCTGCAACAGTGACCCCATTCCTTCACATATCCTGCAGTCTCTCTCACCAGTGGTCACCACTCACCTGACTAAAATATTTAACCTCTCTCTTTCTTCAGGTATCTTTCTCTCCTCGTTTAAACATGCCATCATAACCCCTTTACTTAAAAAGCCATCCCTGGACCAGAACTGCACTGCTAACTACAGACCTGTCTCTAACCTTTCCTTCATTTCTAAACTCCTGGAACGCTTGGTCCACTCCCGTCTAAAACGCTATCTCTCGGATAACTCTCTTCTTGACCCCTTACAATCTGGTTTCCGCTCTTTACACTCCACTGAAACTGCCCTCACTAAAGTCTCTAATAACCTAATAACAGCTAAATCTAAAGGTCATTGTTCTCTGCTGATTCTCCTGGATCTCTCTGCCGCATTTGACACTGTGGATCACCAGCTCCTCCTCACTATGCTCCGCTCTATAGGCCTCAAGGACACAGCCCTCTTCTGGTTCTCCTCCTACCTCTCTGACGGCTCATTCACTGTATCTTTTGCCGGCTCCTCTTCCTCTCCTCGTCCCCTTATTATTGGGGTTCCGCAAGGCTCAGTCCTAGGCCCCCTGTTATGACCTGGTGGTCAGGACAATAATGGACCTGGAGGTTAAGAGCACACGGAATGACCTGATAGTTACTGATAATAAGGACGAGCTCTGGGACGTGGGAACTCTGCTGACCGCAATCCCTAATCCTATCACACACACTAGAAATAGCTGTGGATAGCGCCTAACGCTCCCTATGCAACTCGGCACAGCCTAAGGAACTAGCTAGCCCTAAAGATAGAAAAATAAAGCCTACCTTGCCTCAGAGAAATTCCCCAAAGGAATAGGCAGCCCCCCACATATAATGACTGTGAGTAAAGATGAAAATACAAACACAGAGATGAAATAGATTTAGCAAAGTGAGGCCCGACTAACTGAACAGACCGAGGATAGGAAAGGTTGCTGTGCGGTCAGCACAAAAACCTACAAAAAGACCACGCAGAGGGCGCAAAAAGACCCTCCGCACCGACTCACGGTGCGGAGGCGCTCCCTCTGCGTCCCAGAGCTTCCAGCAAGCAAGACAGCAATAAAAATAGCAAGCTGGACAGAAAAATAGCAAACCAAAGAAAAACAAACAGGAACTTAGCTGCTGTTGGGAAGACAGGTCACAAGAACGATCCAGGAGTGAACTAGACCAATACTGGAACATTGACAGGTGGCATGGAGCAAAGATCTAAGTGGAGTTAAATAGAGCAGCCAGCTAACGAATTAACCTCGTCACCTGAGGAAGGAAACTCAGAAACACCCACCAGAGAAAGTCCATGGACAGAACCAGCCGAAGTACCATTCATGACCACAGGAGGGAGCCCGACAACAGAATTTACAACAGTACCCCCCCCCCTTGAGGAGGGGTCACTGAACCCTCACCAGAGCCCCCAGGCCGACCAGGAAGAGCCAAATGAAAGGCACGAACAAGATCGGCAGCATGAACATCAGAGGTAAAAACCCAGGAATTATCTTCCTGACCATAACCCTTCCACTTGACCAGGTACTGGAGTTTCCGTCTCGAAATACGAGAATCCAAAATCTTCTCCACCACATACTCAAACTCCCCCTCGGCCAATACCGGGGCAGGAGGATCAACGTATGGAACCACAGGCGCCACGTATCTCCGCAATAACGACCTATGGAACACATTATGGATGGCAAAAGAAGCAGGAAGGGCCAAACGAAATGACACAGGATTGATAACCTCAGAAATCTTATACGGACCAATGAAACGAGGCTTAAACTTAGGAGAGGAAACCTTCATAGGAACATAACGAGACGACAACCAAACCAAATCCCCAACGGGAAGTCGGGGACCCACACAGCGCCGGCGGTTAGCGAAACGTTGAGCCTTCTCCTGGGACAATGTCAAATTGTCCACCACATGAGTCCAAATCTGCTGCAACCTATCCACCTCAGTATCTACACCAGGACAGTCCGAAGACTCAACCTGCCCTGAAGAGAAACGAGGATGGAAACCAGAATTGCAGAAAAACGGCGAAACCAAAGTAGCCGAGCTGGCCTGATTATTAATGGCGAACTCAGCCAACGGCAAAAAGGACACCGAATCATCCTGATCAGCAGAAACAAAGCATCTCAGATATGTTTCCAAAGTCTGATTAGTTCGTTCGGTTTGGCCATTTGTCTGAGGATGGAAAGCCGAGGAAAAAGACAAATCAATACCCATCCTAGCACAAAAGGATCGCCAAAACCTCGAAACAAACTGGGAACCTCTGTCCGAGACGATGTTCTCCGGGATACCATGTAAACGAACCACATCCTGGAAAAATAATGGCACCAAATCAGAGGAGGAAGGCAATTTAGACAAAGGTACCAAATGGACCATTTTAGAAAAGCGATCACAAACCACCCAAATGACCGACATCTTTTGAGAGACGGGGAGATCCGAAATAAAATCCATAGAAATATGCGTCCAGGGCCTCTTCGGGACCGGCAAGGGCAAAAGCAACCCACTGGCACGAGAACAGCAGGGCTTAGCCCAAGCACAAGTCCCACAGGACTGCACAAAAGAACGCACATCCCGTGACAAAGACGGCCACCAAAAGGATCTAGCCACCAAATCTCTGGTACCAAAGATTCCAGGATGTCCAGCCAACACTGAACAATGAATCTCAGAGATAACTCTACTAGTCCATCTATCAGGGACAAACAGTTTCTCCGCTGGGTAACGGTCAGGTCTATCAGCCTGAAATTTTTGCAGCACCCGCCGCAAATCAGGGGAGATGGCAGACAAAATTACCCCCTCTTTGAGAATACCCGCCGGCTCAGGAACACCCGGAGAGTCAGGCACAAAACTCCTTGACAGGGCATCAGCCTTCATATTCTTAGAACCCGGAAGGTACGAAACCACAAAATCAAAACGGGAGAAAAATAACGACCATCGAGCCTCTCTCGGATTCAACCATTTGGCAGACTCAAGAGAAGTCAAATTCTTGTGATCTGTCAAGACCACCACGCGATGCTTGGCTCCTTCAAGCCAATGACGCCACTCCTCAAATGCCCACTTCATGGCCAACAACTCACGATTACCAACATCATAATTACGCTCAGCAGGCGAAAACTTTCTAGAAAAGAAAGCACATGGCTTCATCACCGAGCCATCAGAACTTCTTTGCGACAAAACAGCCCCTGCTCCAATCTCAGAAGCATCAACCTCAACCTGAAACGGGAGCGAAACATCTGGCTGGCACAACACAGGGGCAGAAGAAAAACGACGCTTCAACTCCTGAAAAGCCTCCACAGCTGCAGAAGACCAATTGACCACATCAGCACCCTTCTTGGTTAAATCAGTCAACGGTTTAGCAACACTAGAAAAATTAGCGATGACGCGCCGATAAAAATTAGCAAAGCCCAGGAACTTTTGCAGGCTCTTCACAGATGTCGGCTGAGTCCAATTGTAAATGGCCTGGACTTTAACAGGGTCCATCTCGATAGTAGAAGGGGAAAAAATGAACCCCAAAAATGAAACCTTCTGAACTCCAAAGAGACACTTTGACCCCTTCGCAAACAAGGAATTCGCACGAAGGACCTGGAACACCATTCTGACCTGCTTCACATGAGACTCCCAATCATCCGAAAAGACCAAAATATCATCCAAATACACAATCAGAAATTTATCCAGGTACTCTCGGAAGATGTCATGCATAAAGGACTGAAATACTGATGGAGCATTGGAAAGCCCGAATGGCATCACCAGGTACTCAAAATGGCCCTCGGGCGTATTAAATGCTGTTTTCCATTCATCGCCTTGTTTAATACGCGCAAGATTATACGCCCCTCTAAGATCTATCTTGGTGAACCAACTAGCCCCTTTAATACGAGCAAACAAATCAGACAGCAACGGCAAAGGATACTGAAATTTGACTGTAATGTTATTAAGAAGGCGGTAATCAATACAAGGTCTCAAAGAACCATCCTTCTTGGCCACAAAAAAAGAACCCTGCTCCTAACGGTGATGACGACGGGCGAATATGGCCTTTCTCCAAGGATTCCTTTATATAACTCCGCATAGCGGCGTGTTCTGGCACAGATAAATTGAACAATTGACCCTTAGGAAACTTACTACCAGGAATCAAATTAATTGCACAATCGCAATCCCTATGAGGAGGTAGGGCACTGCCTTTGGGCTCATCAAATACATCCCGATAATCCGACAAAAACTCTGGAACTTCAGAAGGAGTGGAAGACGAAATAGACAAAAATGGAACATTACCATGTACCCCCTGGCAACCCCAGCTGGACACAGACATTGATTTCCAGTCCAATACTGGATTATGAACCTGTAGCCATGGCAACCCCAAAACGACACACATCATGCAGATTATGCAACACCAGAAAGCGGATATCCTCCTGATGTGCAGGAGCCATGCACATGGTCAATTGGGTCCAGTACTGAGGCTTATTCTTGGCCAAAGGAGTAGCATCAATTCCTCTCAATGGAATAGGATACTGCAAGGGCTCCAAGAAAAAACCACAGCGCCTGGCAAACTCCAAGTCCATCAAATTCAGGGCAGCGCCTGAATCCACAAATGCCATAACAGAATAGGATGACAAAGAGCAAATCAGAGTAACGGACAATAGAAATTTAGACTGTACCGTACCAATGGTGGCAGACCTAGCGAACCGCTTAGTGCGCTTAGGACAATCGGAGATAGCATGAGTGGAATCACCACAGTAAAAACATAGCCCATTCCGACGTCTGTGTTCTTGCTGTTCAGCTCTGGTCAAAGTCCTATCACATTGCATAGGCTCTGGCCCATGCTCAGATAGTACCGCCAAATGGTGCACAGCTTTACGCTCACGCAAGCGTCGATCGATCTGAATGGCCAAAGACATAGACTCATTCAGACCAGCAGGCATGGGAAATCCCACCATGACATCCTTAAGGGCTTCAGAGAGACCCTTTCTGAAAATTGCTGCCAGGGCACATTCATTCCACTGAGTGAGCACAGACCACTTTCTAAACTTCTGACAATATATCTCCGCTTCATCCTGACCCTGACACAGAGCCAGCAAGATTTTCTCTGCCTGATCCACTGAATTAGGTTCGTCATAAAGCAATCCAAGCGCCAGGAAAAACGCATCAACATCACGCAATGCCGGCTGTCCTGGCGTAAGGGAAAATGCCCAGTCTTGAGGGTCACCACGTAACAAAGAAATAATGATCCTTACTTGTTGAACAGGGTCACCTGAGGAGCAAGGTTTCAAGGCAAGAAACAATTTACAATTATTTTTGAAATTCAAGAACTTAGATCTATCACCAAAAAACAAATCAGGAATAGGAATCCTAGGCTCTAACATCGGATTCTGAACCACAAAATCTTGAATGTTTTGTACCCTTGTAGTGAGATTATCCATCCAAGAGGACAGACCTTGAATGTCCATGTTTACACCTGTGTCCTGAACCACCCAGAGGTAAAGGGGAAAAGAGAGACAAAACACAGTGCAAAGAAAAAAAAATGGTCTCAGAACTTCTCTTATCCCTCTATTGAGATGCATTAGTACTTTGGGCCACCTGTACTGTTATGACCTGGTGGTCAGGACAATAATGGACCTGGAGGTTGAGAGCACACGGAATGACCTGATAGTTACTGATAATAAGGACGAGCTCTGGGACGTGGGAACTCTGCTGACCGCAATCCCTAATCCTATCACACACACTAGAAATAGCTGTGGATAGCGCCTAACGCTCCCTATGCAACTCGGCACAGCCTAAGGAACTAGCTAGCCCTAAAGATAGAAAAATAAAGCCTACCTTGCCTCAGAGAAATTCCCCAAAGGAATAGGCAGCCCCCCACATATAATGACTGTGAGTAAAGATGAAAATACAAACACAGAGATGAAATAGATTTAGCAAAGTGAGGCCCGACTAACTGAACAGACCGAGGATAGGAAAGGTTGCTGTGCGGTCAGCACAAAAACCTACAAAAAGACCACGCAGAGGGCGCAAAAAGACCCTCCGCACCGACTCACGGTGCGGAGGCGCTCCCTCTGCGTCCCAGAGCTTCCAGCAAGCAAGACAGCAATAAAAATAGCAAGCTGGACAGAAAAATAGCAAACCAAAGAAAAACAAACAGGAACTTAGCTTCTGTTGGGAAGACAGGTCACAAGAACGATCCAGGAGTGAACTAGACCAATACTGGAACATTGACAGGTGGCATGGAGCAAAGATCTAAGTGGAGTTAAATAGAGCAGCCAGCTAACGAATTAACCTCGTCACCTGAGGAAGGAAACTCAGAAACACCCACCAGAGAAAGTCCATGGACAGAACCAGCCGAAGTACCATTCATGACCACAGGAGGGAGCCCGACAACAGAATTCACAACAGCCCCCTCCTCTTCTCTCTTTACAAGGCCCCTATTGGACAAACAATCAGCAGATTTGGGTTGCAGTATCATCTCTATGCTGATGACACCCAATTATATACTTCTTCCCCCGACATCACCCCTACCCTTATTCAAAATGCCAAGGATTGTCTGTCTGCTGTCTCTAACATCATGTCCTCCCTCTACCTGAAACTAAATCTCTCCAAAACGGAACTTTTTGTGTTTCTCCCTTCTACTAACCTCACTTTACCCAACATCGAAATTACCCTGGAGGGTTCAACCATAACTCCCAAGCAGCATGCCCGCTGTCTTGGGGTCATATTCGACACCGAACTTTCCTTTACTCCCTATATCCGATCACTCACTCTTGTCACCTGCATCATCAAAACATCTCCAGAATCCGACCTTTTCTCACCGTTGAAACTCCTAAGACTCTTACTGTCGCTCTCGTTCATTCCCGTCTGGACTACTGCAACTCTCTTCTGATCGATCTCCCTCTTACCAAACTTTCTTCTCTCCAATCCATCTTGAATGCTGCAGCCAGAGTCATATTTCTGTCCAGCCGCTTCACCGATGCCTCCATCTTGTGCCAGTAGAGGAGCTGCGGAGACACCATCACGTGTTTCTCAACGCAGGCAGTGAATAGCCAGGCCTTTCACCGGGAAGGAACAACCAAGGGAAGGGCAGCATCCAATAAAGGAAAACATCCAATAAAGGTTTCCCCGAAACAGCTGTCTGTGGATGGATACCATGCTTGGCATAGGTGGTTTTCCTTTATTGGATGTTTTCCTTTATTGGCTGCTGCCCTTCCCTTGGTTGTTCCTTCCCGGTGAAAGGCCTGGCTATTCACTGCCTGCGTTGAGAAACACGTGATGGTGTCTCCGCAGCTCCTCTACTTGCATTTGCATATTTGGGGGCAGTGTTCTGGATCACTGCGTTGAGAAACACGTGATGGTGTCTCCGCGGTGTTGGATGTTTTGGTCTCCACGAGGTCAATCATCCGTGCCTTTATAGACTTTCTACTAGGCACTGCTCCTGATAGCCAGTTTCCTACTCCACACTGATGAGGGGCAAAAACCCCGAAACAGCTGTCTGTGGATGGATACCATGCTTGGCATAGGTGGTTTTCCTTTATTGGATGTTTTCCTTTATTGGATGCTGCCCTTCCCTTGGTTGTTCCTTCCCGGTGAAAGGCCTGGCTATTCACTGCCTGCGTTGAGAAACACGTGATGGTGTCTCCGCAGCTCCTCTACTTGCATTTGCATATTTGGGGGCAGTGTTCTGGATCACTGCGTTGAGAAACACGTGATGGTGTCTCCGCGGTGTTGGATGTTTTGGTCTCCACGAGGTCAATCATCCGTGCCTTTATAGACTTTCTACTAGGCACTGCTCCTGATAGCAAGTTTCCTACTCCACACTGATGAGGGGCAAAAACTCCGAAACAGCTGTCTGTGGATGGATACCATGCTTGGCATAGGTGGTTTTCCTTTATTGGATGTTTTCCTTTATTGGATGCTGCCCTTCCCTTGGTTGTTCCTTCCCGGTGAAAGGCCTGGCTATTCACTGCCTGCGTTGAGAAACACGTGATGGTGTCTCCGCAGCTCCTCTACTTGCATTTGCATATTTGGGGGCAGTGTTCTGGATCACTGCGTTGAGAAACACGTGATGGTGTCTCCGCGGTGTTGGATGTTTTGGTCTCCACGAGGTCAATCATCCGTGCCTTTATAGACTTTCTACTAGGCACTGCTCCTGATAGCCAGTTTCCTACTCCACACTGATGAGGGGCAAAAACCCCGAAACAGCTGTCTGTGGATGGATACCATGCTTGGCATAGGTGGTTTTCCTTTATTGGATGTTTTCCTTTATTGGATGCTGCCCTTCCCTTGGTTGTTCCCTCCCGGTGAAAGGCCTGGCTATTCACTGCCTGCGTTGAGAAACACGTGATGGTGTCTCCGCAGCTCCTCTACTTGCATTTGCATATTTGGGGGCAGTGTTCTGGATCACTGCGTTGAGAAACACGTGATGGTGTCTCCGCGGTGTTGGATGTTTTGGTCTCCACGAGGTCAATCATCCGTGCCTTTATAGACTTTCTACTAGGCACTGCTCCTGAGAGCCAGTTTCCTACTCCACACTGATGAGGGGCAAAAACCCCGAAACAGCTGTCTGTGGATGGATACCATGCTTGGCATAGGTGGTTTTCCTTTATTGGATGTTTTCCTTTATTGGATGCTGACCTTCCCTTGGTTGTTCCTTCCCGGTGAAAGGCCTGGCTATTCACTGCCTGCGTTGAGAAACACGTGATGGTGTCTCCGCAGCTCCTCTACTTGCATTTGCATATTTGGGGGCAGTGTTCTGGATCACTGCGTTGAGAAACACGTGATGGTGTCTCCGCGGTGTTGGATGTTTTGGTCTCCACGAGGTCAATCATCCGTGCCTTTATAGACTTTCTACTAGGCACTGCTCCTGATAGCCAGTTTCCTACTCCACACTGATGAGGGGCAAAAACCCCGAAACAGCTGTCTGTGGATGGATACCATGCTTGGCATAGGTGGTTTTCCTTTATTGGATGTTTTCCTTTATTGGATGCTGCCCTTCCCTTGGTTGTTCCTTCCCGGTGAAAGGCCTGGCTATTCACTGCCTGCGTTGAGAAACACGTGATGGTGTCTCCGCAGCTCCTCTACTTGCATTTGCATATTTGGGGGCAGTGTTCTGGATCACTGCGTTGAGAAACACGTGATGGTGTCTCCGCGGTGTTGAATGTTTTGATCTCCACGAGGTCAATCATCCGTGCCTTTATAGTCCATCTTGTGCCAGTCATTACAGTGGCTACTCATTCGCTACAGGGTTCCGTGTAAACTCCTCTTCCACCCACAAAGCTCTCCACAGTTCTGCACCGCCTTATATCTCCTCTCTCATCTCTGTCTGTCGCCCTACACGTGCCCTCCGTTCTACAAATTACCTAAGACTAACATCCCCTATAATCCGAACCTCACACCTCCATCTCCAAGACTTCTCTCGTGCTGCGCCAGCTCTCTGGAATGCACTTCCCCATACGATCAGACTAATACCTAGCCCCGACCTATTCAAGCGCACTTTGAAAACCCATCTCTTCAAACAAGCCTACCACATCAGCTACTCAGTAAACAAACTTTGCCCTGTTCCCTCCTTCCAAATATTACTCTGAATCTGCACCCTACTATTCATCTGTCTCCACTCCCTCCATACACATGATAACTGCACTTGATATTTGACTATTGCACTTAAACACACGGGCTGATGACCGGATCATGAAGCTTTGTATGAAAATCCATATTTATTATAATTGCCAGACCTGAAATAACAATCACTTTTCACCTATTGTGTCCCCCCATTTCCTTGTAGATTGTAAGCTTGCGAGCAGGGACCTAATTTCACTGTTTAAATTGTCTTAACTCGTACCGAATTTATTGTATGTACATGTCCCCGCTTAATTGTAAAGTGCTGCGGAATATGTTGGCGCTATATAAATAAAAATTATTATTATTTTATATAAAAAATAATTGTTTTTGCATTGCTTTATTCTGAGAGCTATAACTTTTTTATTTTTCTGCTGATGATGCTGTATGGCGGCTTTTTTTTTTTGCGGGACAAGATGATGCTTTCAGCGGTACCTTGATTATTTATATCCATCTTTTTGATCACATTTTATTGCACTTTTTGTTTGGCAGTATGGTGATAAAGCATTGTTTTTTGCCTCATTTTTTATTTATTTTTTGCGGTGTTCACTGAAGGGGTTAACTAGTTGGATAGTTTTATAGAGCGGGTCGTTACGGACGCGGCGATACCAAATATGTGTACTTTTATTGTTTTTTATTTACATAAATAAATGGATTTATTGGAAAATATTTTTTTTTTCTTTATTTGGGGATTATTTTTTTTTTATACATTCTATTTTTTTTTCTACTTTATAACATTTTTCCAGGGTGGGACATCACTATATTTCATCAGATCGCTGATCTGACACTTTGCATAGCACTGTGTCAGATCAGCGATCTGACAGGCAGTGCAGGAGGCTTTCAGTGAAGGACCCGGAAGGAGCTCTGTGGCCATTTTGGATCCGGGGACTCCTTCCAGAACACTGGACCAACGCGATTGCATCACTGTGAGACCGCGTGATCGTGCCGCCGTACTAGTACTGCGGTTTGCGGGAACTCAGTTCCCGCAGAGCAGTACTAGTACGGTGCATGCTGGTGAAGGGGTTCATTAAACAGATATTGCGTTTAAGGCTGGGGTCACACTTGCGAGAAACTCGCACAAGTCTCGCACCTCAATACCCGGCACTGCCGTTGGGACCGGAGTGTTCAGCTGCATAGAAATATATGCAGCCGTACACTCCGGTCCTGAGTGCCGACGGCAGTGCCGGGTATTGAGGTGTGAGTTTCTCGCAAGTATGACCTCAGTTTAACGTAGATTTCGTGTGTGTGTGTGTGTGTCTTTATTTAAGGCCGGAATCACACATGCAAGAAACTCAGACGAGTTTCGCATCTCAATACCCGGCACTGCCACTCATTACTCAGGAGCAGAGCATGCGGCTGCATAGAAATACATGCAGCGGTACGTTCTGCTCCCGAGTGCCGGCGGCAGTGCTGGGTATTAAGATGCAAGACTCGTCCGAGTTTCTGGCATGTGTTATCCCGGCCTAACTCTTTATGTACCATTATATTATGTCTATTACTGAACATCAAGCTTGGTATTTATCTATAGCTACAGTTAAATCCATATATATTTGCACAGAGACAACATTTTTCTAATTTTGGTTATAGACATTACCACAATGAATTGTAAACAAAACAATTCAGGTGCAGTTGAAGTTCAGACTTTCAGCTTTCATTTGAGGGTATTCACATTAAAATTGGATGAAGGGTTTAGGACTTTCAGCTCCTTAACATGTGCCACCCTGTTTTTAAAGGGATCAAAAGTAATTGGACAGATTAAATAATTTTAAATAAAATGTCTTGAACTCATGGACATCACCAGACGCTGTGTTTCCTCCTTTTTGATGCTCTACCAGGCCTTCACTGCGGTGGTTATCAGTTGCTGTTTGTTTGTGGGCCTTTCTGTCTGAAGTTTAGTCTTTAACAAGTGAAATGCATGCTCAATTGGGTTGAGATCAGGTGACTGACTTGGCCATTCAAAAATATTCCACTTCTTTGCTTTAATAAACTCCTGGGTTGCTTTGGCTTGATGTTTTGGGTCATTGTCCATCTGTAGTATGAAACGACAACCAATCAGTTTGGCTGGATCTGAGCACACAGTGTGGCTCTGAATACCTCAGAATTCATTCGGCTGCTTCTGTCCTGTGACACATCATCAATAAATACTAGTGGCCCAGTGCCACTGGCAGCCATGCATGCCCAAGCCATCACACTGCCTCCGCCGTGTTTTACAGATGATGAGGTATGCTTTGATTCATGAGCTGTACCACGCCTTCGCCATACTTTTCTCTTTCCATCATTCTGGTAGAGGTTGATCTTGGTTTCATCTATCCAAAGAATGTTCTTCCAGAACTGTGCTGGCTTTTTTAGATGTTTTTTTTTAGCAAAGTCCAGTCTAGCCTTTTTATTCTTGATGCTTATGGGTGGCTTGCACCGTGCAGTGAACCCTCTGTATTTACTTTCATGCAGTCTTCTCTTTATGGTAGATTTGGATATTGATACACCTACCTCCTGGAGAGTGTTGGTCACTTGGTTGGCTGTTGTGAAGGGGTTTCTCTTCACCATGGAGATTATTCTGCGATCATCTACCACTGTTGTCTTCCTTGGGCGCCCAGGTCTTTTTGCATTGATGAGTTCACCAGTGCTTTCTTTCTTTCTCAGGATGTACCAAACTGTAGATTTTGCCACTACTAATGTTGTAGCAATTTCTCGGATGGGTTTTTTCTGTTTTTGCAGCTTAAGGATGGCTTGTTTCACCTGCATGGAGAGCTCTTTTGACCGCATGTTTACTTCACAGCAAAACCTTTCAAATGCAAGCACCACACCTCAAATCAACTCCAGGCCTTTTATCTGCTTAATTGAGAATGACATAACGAAGGGATTGGCCACCCCTGTCCATGAAATAGCCTTGGAGTCAATTGTCCAATTACTTTTGGTCCCTTTAAAAACAGGGTGGCACATGTTAAGGAGCTGAAACTCCTAAACCCTTCGTCCAATTTTAATGTGGATACCCTCAAATGAAAGCTGAAAGTCTGAACTTCAACTGCATCTGAATTGTTTTGTTTAAAATTCATTGTGGTAATGTCTATAACCAAAATTACAAAAATGTTGCCTCTGTCCAAATATATATGGACTCAACTGTACATCTATCTATTATCTACCTATTATCTATTATATCTATCGATATATCTATCTTTTATCTATCTATCTATCTATCTATCTAGCTATCAATAGATATATCTATCGACAGGTATAGCGAGCGATAGATAGATAATAGATAAATATATCGATAGATGATTGATAGATAATAGGTAGATAATAAATAGATATATCTATAGATAGGTAGATAATACCAATATATCTATCTATAGCTATATCTATCTATTACACTGGTCTACAAAAAAAAAAAAAAATTTGGCATGGACTTTAAGAACAGTTTTAGACTACTTTGAGGGTGCTGAATTCAAATCTGATCTTATAATTTCTCTATCACATCACGTTTTTGCGCTATAGGTATATAGCCCATTTTCATGGATTCCATGATAAATATAAGTAGTGTATGAAAAGTGCCGGTTTATACGGTTCACCAAGTTAAATTTAGTTTTCATTTAGTCTCCCAATAAATGTGAGAATATCTTTGTTTTCTTTGAACATGCATAATTCCCATTTGTTATGATAACACCCTTGTTTTCTGTGCTACTGGACAGTAGAGCTACAGCAGAGCATTGGGTGAAAACTGAATGGCCTCAGCGACAGAGTTTGGCATCTGGCAATAAGAATGTCATCCATGATCCTCTAGTGGATAGGAAGAACATTGTCTTTCCTCCCTTACACATAAAACTTGGATTGATGAAGCAGTTCATCAAAGCTCTCAATCACAGTGGAGAATGCTTTAACTATATATGTTCAACTTTTCCTGGTCTTAGTGAAGAGAAGAAAAAGGCTGGAATATTTGATGGACCTCAAATAAGAACACTTATGAGAGACCCAAATTTTATCATATAAATGAATGAGACAGAAGAAAGAGCTTGGAATGCATTTTGTAATGTGGTGCCGAATTTTCTAGGGAATAAGAAAGCAGACAACTATGAAGAGATTGTGGAAGAGCTACTAATGAGTCTGCTAAATTTTGGATGTAGAATGAGTATCAAGATTCACTATTTACACAGCTATTTGGACTTTTTTCCAGAGAAACTTGGGGATGTGAGCGAGGAACAAGGGGAGCGTTTTCATCAGAACATTAAAACAATGGAAGAACGGTATCAAGGCCGGTGGGACTCACATATGATGGCTGACTATTGCTGGATCTTGATGAGAGACAACCGAGAAGCTGTACATCACAAATCAGCCAAGAAAAGAAAGTTCAAATAACTGCCATTTGTCATTCATCTGTGTGCCATATATATGTGTTTTTATATTTTGTAGTTTAATTCTGTAAGTATATTTGATTTGCTGTGCATAGACTTTGTAATCTTTGTTATTCCTTGATTAAAAATATACAATGTAGTATCGAAAATCATGTGTTTTTATCATAAATCATTAGATAGGAGTAATTTTCATCAAAAATTTAAATCCTGATGTGATAGCCAAAAACGGAGTTCATATTCGTAATCAGCAGCCAAAATTTACTTAAAATGTTTTAAAACCTTTTGCCAGAAAAATTGTGTTGACCAGTGTTATCTATTTATAGATGTATCTATCTGTGTGTGTATTCTTCAATGGAGTATGTAAAAGAAGAGGTTGGACCAGGAAATTACATCACAATTTATTTTTTTTGTATATCTTTATTTAGCTTACAAAACCACACAATTCCACATGAAATAAATGCTTAAAAAATGCAGGTGACCTGCCAGTGACCTCAAATGCAGATTTGGTGCAGATTTTACCTGCGTCAAATCCTGAGCAAATACAGAGCCATTCCTGCCTGTAGAAACATACCCTATGACTCAGTTTAAAAAGATCAGCAAATTTGACTTTCAGTGCCATTTCTATGCTGTTGACTCCTAATTAACCTTCGTCAGGCTGCATAATTTTACAATGTTAACAGGCTGTAGAGGTACAATTGTACCTTCATATATACCTCCACTGTGATATTTGACCAATATATTCTGGACCAAAACTGCAGAGATGTCACAAAATTTCAGCCCTCTACGGCTTTTCGAAAAAAAGTTATTGCAATTTTAAAACGGAATAGTTACAATTGTACCTAGTCAGCCGGATGAAGGTTAAATACAATTTTTCTCAACATCACCTCTGCACAGCTCCATAAGACCAGTGATTGTATGTCCATTGTCTCTAACATTTTACAATATAATTAATAATACTTTTAAAGTTTAAATAGTTGGTAGTAGAGGTTTCTTTGATCTCTTATCTGTGCAAAAGTATACAAAGAGTGCTCTAAAATTCACATAAAAAAGATTCAATAGTTCTTTGAATAAGCTTTTTTTCTTTGAATGGGAACCATAGCTATAGTGCACTGTGTAGTTTTTGTTTTATATTTTTTTAAGCATAAAAATCTACCTACATACCTCTTTCAGGTGCCCGCCTTTTCTTCCTTTTGTTTTTTCGTCTTCCCATTCCTGGCTTTGAGTTCAAGAAATCTATGAAAAAAAAAATAGAATGTGGAAACATGGCGTTAGTGGCCAGATGGGGCAAGTATTGTTAAGAAGGTAAGAGTCACGGATAACGGAAAAAAGAAAACCAATCACATGGAGACGCTGTGCCTACACCCAGCTGGTCCTTGTACTGACTAGAGAGACCCTAGCCACACAACTCAAAACTGCAACCTCAGACCTGGCTCCTTATAAGGCCATCAAGGGATTTCTTGTACTTCCTGAGGAAAAAGAGTGGAGTCAGCAACACACTGCCAACAAGTGGAGAAGAAAATGCAGGAAGGTACGAAAACCCAGGTTGAAAAAATTAAAACACATTTAAATAAAGTAGAGAAGGATAGCCAAAAGTAAACGGAACAAGTGTAGTCTCCTAGAAATCTAAACAGGTCAAAGGAAAAGGAACTGGGAAGGAAAATAAACCGACTCTCTGCAGGAATTCAACAGCTTTTTACCATACAAGGTAAATGGGTGCTGTAACGGGGTCTACCAATCTAGGGTACCTCTTTCAGTACCACCCCGTGTTTGCGGAGGTCCACTCTGCTTTGGCTGGAGTCTAAATGAAGGACGCTGGCTGGAATTGCTTGGTTACATGGGCGCGTATGAAAGATCACTGCTTCTCCACATATTTCCAGTCTGACAACACTTTACTCACGGGACACAGAATATATCACACAGATACAGAGGGCAGGCCAATAGAGAAGCGGCAGGCCAGACATACATTACAATAGCCGCAGGTGGCCGGAGCCTGCCGATATTTGCTGTGGGAATTACAAAGGTGGGGGTGGGGGTGGACAAAAGGGGAATATCGTGTCTCCCCTCTGCCCAGGGGTGCAGCCTGTGGGCTGATGCATTAGGGACATGCATCTCACCTGGAACCTATTATACATACATATAACTGCACAACATATTCTGGGTGCTCAGTGGTTCCGTAACACGGCTCCCCTTTTCAGCGATCGGCATACACAGTCTGATCCTTAACAGATTGGTTTGGGGATGACCAAAGTTTACGGGGTTGGTACAAGTTCCGTTTGTCGACTTAGTCCATCGGCGTTACCGCTTTGTTTGCTGGGTCTGTAGTGGATGGTGAAGTCCAGAGGTTGTAGGGATAAACTCCACCGCAGCAATCTGGCATTGTCTCCAGAGACCCGATTAAGCCAGACTAGGGGATTATGGTCCGTTTGGAGGGAAAACTGTTGTTCATACAAATATGGTTGCAACTTTTTGAGTGCCCATACTACCGCCAGGCACTCCTTCTCGATGGCCGCATAGCTTACTTCACGAGGCAGTAGTTTCCGACTCAGGTAAGCTACCGGGTGTTCTTGGCCATCCGGCCCGACTTGGCTCAGTACTGCCCCAAATCCAAACATAGAAGCGTCTGTGTGAACAAGGAAACGTTTAGTTGGATTGGGGTGCGGCCAATACAGGGGTATTGGTGAGGGCGTTCTTTAATTGGCGGAAGGCTTCCTCACACTCTGGGGTCCAGGTTACCTGGTGGGGTTGGTTCTTACGGGTCAGATCAGTGAGGGGCTTGGCTACGCTGCTGTAATTGGGAGCGAATTTCCTGTAATAACCCGCTGTCCCTAGAAACGCCATGACCTTGGTTTTAGTGCGTGGGGTGGGCCATTTGGCTATGGCCTCAATCTTGGCTGGTTCTGGTCACTGTTTCAACAACTCCTCCGCCTGCTGTCTCTCCCGGGGGCCTAGGTCTTCACCCAAGTGTACCTGGTCCCATGTTTTAGACTGAGTCCTTTCCCTCAACCCCTACCCTACCTCACATCGAAACCTTAATAATCTTACTAATATTAATTGCGCTCCTTCATCCCCTTCTTTTAATTGTGCCCTTTGGAATCCATGGTCTGTATGCAACAAGCTTCCTTTCCTACACAATTACTTTCTGAAAACTCTCTGAATCTGCTGGCCCTCACGGAAACCTGGATTCATGATTCTGACATTGTCTCTCCTGCTGCCATTACCCATGATGGCTTACAATTCTCCCATTCCCTGAGACCAACAAACAGACCTGGTGGTGGAGTTGGCATACTCCTGTCCCCACAATGCACTTTCCAGGTCATCCCCCCAGTTCCATCACTCTCATTCCATTCTTTTGAGGTCCACACCATCAGGCTCTTTCGTCCCTCTCCCTCAGAGTAGCGGTCATATACCAGCCCCCAGGCTCACCCACCCACTTCCTGGACCATTTCTCTGCCTGGCTGCCGCACTTCTTGTCCTCAGAACTACCAACCCTTATCCTGGGAGACTTCAATATCCCCATTAATAGCCTCACTTCCACATCTGCATCCCAGCTTCTATCACTAACCACTTCTCTCGGCCTCTCACTGCTCTCAACCTCTGAAAGTGATAGATATAGCGTGCACTCTGTCAGAGAATTGGGGTGCAGGTGCAACGGACCGAATGGTCCCGTAAATAGCCAAATATAAATTTCACCGCACTCTCAAAGGGAATATAATGCCAAATTTTTTACAAATTTATTAAATGTGTTCAGGGAGCATAACAGAATATTTC
Source organism: Ranitomeya imitator (assembly GCF_032444005.1). NCBI lineage: Eukaryota > Metazoa > Chordata > Amphibia > Anura > Dendrobatidae > Ranitomeya > Ranitomeya imitator. The sequence continues at coordinate 320,309,303 of NC_091284.1, forward strand.
AAAAAAGCGATGAGACGTTTCGGCTCCACCAGAGTGTTAGCTCACACTGCAGCTAGGCACGGGAGCGCTGCTACCTCCTTCCTCCATTAAGATCCAAAGTTGTCCCTACATTGCGCAGATATGCCTGGGCGTTATGTAAATATAGCATCACTGGGATCCCTATCCCTATTCTCCCTATACGCACTAAACTCTCCAAACATGCGAGTATGATGAAGGCTCTGGTGGAGCCGAAACGTCTCTTATCGCTTTTTTGAAATATTCTGTTATGCACCCTGAACACATTTAATACATTTGTTAAAAATTTGGCATTATATTCCCTTTGAGAGTGCGGTGAAATTTATATTTGGCTCAACCTCTGAAACACATAAGGATGGTAACCCCCTGGACCTGGTCTTTGTCCGGCTCTGCTCAATCTCCTACCTTGATAACTCACCGCTTCCCCTCTCTGACCACAACATTCTCTCCTTCACACTCACAAATCCTCGCTCACCCTAGCACCCTCCTACCTACCATTCAGTCAGAAATCTACATGCCATTAACCCTCATACACTTTCAGACTCCCTACACTCATCATTGTCCCCAATCTCTTCTTTTTCTTGTCCTGATCTGGCGGTACATCACTTCAATGACACTCTTAGACGCACCCTTGACCAAGTAGCTCCCCTCACCCTCAGAACCTCCAAACACAGAGTGAAACAGCCCTGGCTCACATCGCAAACCCGATTTCTCCAGCGATGCTCTAGGTGCGCTGAACGCTTATGGAGGAAAACACGCACACCAGAAGACTTCATACACTTCAAATTTATGTTAAGGACCTATAACTCTGTCCTTCATCTCGCCAAACAGACCTACTTCACTACCCTGATCTCCTCACTATCCAACAACCCCAAGAAACTTTTTGACACCTTTCACTCCCTCCTCAGGTCAAAAGCACAAGCCCCTATCACAGACATTTGTGCTGATGACCTGGCCTCCCACTTTATAGAGAAAATAAACAATATCCGTCAGAAAATCCACTCCCAACCACTAAGTTCAGTGACTCCCATCCCTCCCCTCATTTCCCCTGGCTCACTCTCCACATTCGATCCCATCACAGAAGAAAAAGTCTCCAAGCTCCTCTCCTCTTCTCGTCCGACTACATGCACTACCGACCCCATTCCCTCACATCTCCTCCAGTCTCTCTCTCCAGTCGTTACAAGTCACCTAACTACAATCTTTAATCTCTCCCTCTCCTCTGGCATTTTCCCCTCCTCCTTCAAACACTCTATCATTACTCCATTACTGAAGAAACCCACCCTCGACCCATCCTGCACAAACAACTACAGACCGGTCTCCAATTTCCCCTTCCTCTCTAAACTCTTGGAGCGCCTGATATACTCCCGCCTTACCCGTTACCTCTCCACTCACTCCCTCCTAGACCCTTCACAGTCCGGTTTCCGCCCCCTACATTCGACAGAAACTGCACTCATCAAAGTGACCAATGACCTTCTGACAGCAAAACGTAATGGTGACCACTCTCTGCTCATTCTTCTCGACCTTTCTGCAGCTTTTGACACTGTTGACCACCCTCTCCTGCTCTCTAGGCTCCAGTCACTAGGCATTAAGGACACTGCTCTCTCCTGGTTCTCCTCCTACCTTTCTGACCACTCCTTCAGTGTTCTGTTCCCCGGCCTCCACTTCATCTCCTCTTCCTCTCAGTGTCCGGGTACCTCAGGGCTCAGTCCTTGGCCCACTTCTCTTCTCTCTCTACACGGCCCCAATTGGACAGACCATCAGCAGATTTGGCCTTCAGTACCATCTTTATGCCGATGACACACAACTATACACGTCATCCCCTGACCTTACTCCCGCTGTACTACAGAACGCCAGTGACTGTCTGTCTGCAGTCTCCAACATCATGTCTGCTCTCTATCTGAAACTCAACCTCTCCAAAACTGAACTTCTTCTGCTCCCGCCATCTACTAACCTCTCTAAATCTGACATTTCCCTCTCCGTGGATGGCACCATAATAACACCCCGGCAGCAGGCGCGCTGTCTGGGTGTTATGTTTGACTCCGATCTCTCCTTCACTTCCCATATACAATCTCTTGCCCGCTCGTGCCGCTTACACCTAGAGAACATCTCTAGAATCCGCCCTTTTCTCACCATGGAAACAACAAAAACCCTCACTGTCGCCCTGATCCACTCCCGCCTGGACTACTGCAATGCTCTATTAATTGGCCTCCCCCTCACTCGACTTTCCCCTCTCCAGTCCATCCTTAATGCAGCAGCCAGGGTCGTCCAGCTGGATAATCGTTACTCGGACGCGTCCGCTCTTCGCCAGTCGTTACACTGGCTACCCATTCATTACAGGATACAATTCAAAGTACTTGTTCTCACCCACAAAGCTCTCCACAGTGCGGCACCCCCTTACATCTCCTCCCTCATTTCTGTCTATCGGCCTAACAGACCACAGCAAATGACTTTCGACTAACCTCTGCACTAATCCGTACCTCCCGACTCAAAGACTTCTCCTGTGCTGTGCCAATCCTCTGGAATGCTCTACCCCAAGATATTAGGACCATCCACAATTTGCATAGTTTTAGGCGCTCGCTCAAAACACATTTGTTCAGAGCGGCCTACCACGTTCACTAATCAAAGCCATTTTATGTTTGTGTGTGTCGCCCATTCACTATCTCCATCTACCGCCCACCCCCTGAAGATGGCTGGACCATCATTGTAAATACATCATTGTAAATACACACCTGTGCTTTGTATCTCCCCCTCCTCATTGTAGATTGTAAGCTCTCACGAGCAGGGTCGTCTTATTTTGCTTTAATTATTGTATTGTTAACGTTGTTACTTATGACTTTTGTGTTTGAAACTGTTAAACTGTAAAGCGCTGCGGAATATGTTGGCGCTATATAAATAAAGATTATTATTATTATTTCCCCTAAGGCATCTGGCAAGGGAAGTCCGGCTAAATCCTCTGCTTCAGGTGCACAGCTGGCCACTACCTCTTCAGGGCGCTCCCAGTAGGGCTTCAGCATATTCACGTGGAACATGCGGATAACCCTGGGGTCGTCACAATCTGCGACGTTGTAGGTTGTGTCGGCTATTTTCCCCACTACCTGGTAGGGCCGCTGCTATGCAGCTTGGAACTTGTTCTGCCTTGTGGGCTCTAACACCAGGACCTTCTGTCCTATTTCCAAGGTGTGCTCTCTGGCCCTCCAATTGTACCATAAGCGCTGGCACCGCTGGGTCGCCTGCATGTTCTCACGTAAAGCCTGGGTCAGCTCCTGTAGGCGGTCCGGGAATTCCAGCACATATGGTACAATAGGTACCCCTTCTATGAGGCCCTTCCCTTCCCAGTGTTCTAGCACTAAGTCTAGGGGTCCCCTTACCCGTCTCCCGTATACCTTCTCGAATGGGGAGAACCCCGTGGATTCTTGGGGCACCTCCCGATAGGCAAACAAGAGGTGTGGCAAGAATTTCTCCCAGTCCCTGTACGTCCTGGTAAAAGTCCCAATGAGCTGTTTTAACGTCCCGTTAAAGCGTTCACACAATCCATTCGTTTGTGGGTGGTACGGGGCGCTTCTAATGGCCTTTATGCCGCACAGCTTCCACAGTTGGTTGGTCACCTCTGCTGTAAACTGGGTACCCTGGTCCGAGATAATCTCCCGGGGAAATCCAACCCGTGAGAAAACCTGGAGCAGGGCAGTCGCCACCGTCTCTGCCAGTATGTTAGGTAACGCAACCGCCTCTGGATACCGTGTGGCATAATCTACCACTGTCAATATATACCTTTTCCCTGATGGACTGAGTTTGGCTAACGGCCCTATCAGATTGACCGCTACTCGGCTAAATGGTTCCTCCACAATGGGGTGGGGGGCGTAATTTGGCCTTGCATCGATCCCCCCTCTTGCCAATGCGCTGGCAACTGTCACAGGTCTGGCAGTACTGACGAACATCATAGGTTACCCCCGGCCAAAAGAGGTTTTGTGTCAGACGATGCCTGGTGCGACTGACGCCGGAGTGCCCGGCCAAGGGTATGTCATGAGAGATTTGCAGTAACTACTGCCTATACTTCTTGGGAACTACCAGCTGTCGTTTTATAGTGCGGCTCGTCCCTGTGTGGTGCTTCTCTGTGATCTGGTAGAGGAGTCCCTGCTTCCATACAAACTGTTCCCCTTCCAGTACCCCTCTCCCCTCCTGTGCCTTCCCATGATATCCCTCCAATGAAGGATCCTCAAGTAACTCCCTCTCAAATTCATCTGGGGTGGCCCAAGAAATGTTTCTAGCTATGGGAATATGTGTAGGGCTGGGATGTTTTACCTGGGCCTCCGCAGCTCGAGCTGGTCTCCGGGTAGTCACAGGATATGTCTGTTGTGAATTCTGTGGCAGAGCTCCCTCCTGTGGTCACGAGTGGTACTTCGGCTGATTCTCTCTATGAGCTTCCGTTGGTGGAGGAGAGTGGTACTGCGGCTTCTGAGTTTCCTTCCTCAGGTGATGTGGTGAAGTCGTTAGGTGCTGCTCTATTTAACTCCACCTAGTGCTTTGATCCTGGCCTCCAGCAAATGTTCTAGTATTGGACTTGCTTCCTCCTTGATCGTTCCTGTGGCCTGCTGCTCTGCATAGCTAAGTTTCGCTTGTGTTATTTTTGTTTGCTGTTTTTTCTGTCCAGCTTGCTTATTTGGTTTTTCTTGCTTGCTGGAAGCTCTGGGACGCAGAGGGTGTACCTCCGTGCCGTTAGTCAGTACGGAGGGTCTTTTTGCCCCCTTTGCGTGGTTGTTTGTAGGGTTTTGTGTTGACCGCAAAGTTACCTTTCCTATCCTCGCTCTGTTCAGAAAGTCGGGCCTCACTTTGCTAAATCTATTTCATCTCTACGTTTGTCTTTTCATCTTAACTCACAGTCATTATATGTGGAGGGCTGCCTTTTCCTTTGGGGTATTTCTCTGAGGCAAGGTAGGCTTATTTTCTATCTTCAGGCTAGCTAGTTTCTCAGGCTGTGCCGAGTTGCATAGGGAGCGTAAGGCGCAATCCACGGCTGCCTCTAGTGTGGTTGGAGAGGATTAGGGATTGCGGTCAGCAGAGTTCCCACGTCTCAGAGCTCGTTCTATGTTTTTGGGTTATTGTCAGGTCACTGTATGTGCTCTGACTTCTATGTTCATTGTGGTACTGAATTACCTAATCATAACAGTACTGGAGGCCCAAAGTACTAATGATTCTCAATAGAGGGAAAAAAGAAGTTCTAAGACCATTTTTTTTCTCTGCACTGTGTTTTGCCTTTTTTTTCCCCTAGACATTTGGGTGGTTCAGGACACAGGTGTAGCGATGGACATTAAAGGTCTGTCTTCATGTGTGGATCAGCTCACGGCAAGAGTACAAAATATTCAAGACTTTGTGGTTCAGACTTCTATGTTAGAACCAAGAATTCCTATTCCTGATTTGTTTTTTGGAGATAGAACTAAATTTCTGAGTTTCAAAAATAATTGTAAACTATTTCTGGCTTTGAAACCTCGCTCCTCTGGTGACCCAGTTCAACAAGTTAGGATCATTATTTCTTTTTTACGTGGCGACCCTCAGGACTGGGCATTTTCTCTTGCGCCAGGAGATCCTGCATTAGGTAATATTGATGCGTTTTTCCTGGTGCTCGGATTGCTGTACGATGAACCTAATTCGGTGGATCAGGCAGAGAAAAATTTGCTGGCTCTGTGTCAGGGTCAGGATGAGATAGAGGTATATTGTCAGAAATTTAGAAAGTGGTCCGTACTCACTCAATGGAATGAAGGTGCGCTCGCAGCGACTTTCAGAAAGGGTCTCTCTGAAGCCCTTAAGGATGTCATGGTGGGATTTCCTATGCCTGCTGGTCTGAATGAGTCTATGTCTTTGGCCATTCAGATCGGTCGACGTTTGCGTGAGCGTAAATCTGTGCACCATTTGGCGGTATTATCTGAGCATAAACCTGAGCCTATGCAGTGCGATAGGACTTTGACCAGAGTTGAACGGCAAGAACACAGACGTCAGAATGGGCTGTGTTTCTACTGTGGTGATTCCACTCATGCCATCTCTGATTGTCCTAAACGCACTAAGCGGTTCGCTAGGTCTGCCACCATTGGTACGGTACAGTCAAAATTTCTTTTGTCCGTTACCTTAATCTGCTCTTTGTCATCTTATTCTGTCATGGCATTTGTGGATTCAGGCGCTGCCCTGAATTTGATGGACTTGGAGTATGCTAGGCGTTGTGGGTTTTTCTTGGAGCCCTTGCAGTGTCCTATTCCATTGAGAGGAATTGATGCTACGCCTTTGGCCAAGAATAAGCCTCAGTACTGGACCCAGCTGACCATGTGCATGGCTCCTGCACATCAGGAGGTTATTCGCTTTCTGGTGTTGCATAATCTGCATGATGTGGTCGTGTTGGGGTTGCCATGGCTACAAGTCCATAATCCAGTATTAGATTGGAAATCCATGTCTGTGTCCAGCTGGGGTTGTCAGGGGGTTCATGGTGATGTCCCATTTCTGTCTATTTCTTCATCCACCCCTTCTGAAGTCCCAGAGTTCTTGTCTGATTACCGGGATGTATTTGATGAGCCCAAGTCCGATACCCTACCTCCGCATAGGGATTGTGATTGTGCTATCGATTTGATTCCTGGTAGTAAATTCCCAAAAGGTCAACTGATTAATTTATCTGTGCCTGAGCACGCCGCTATGCGGAGTTACGTGAAGGAGTCCTTGGAGAAGGGGCATATTCGCCCGTCATCGTCGCCATTGGGAGCGGGGTTCTTTTTTGTGGCCAAGAAGGATGGTTCGCTGAGACCTTGTATAGATTACCGCCTTCTAAATAAGATCACGGTAAATTTCAGTACCCCTTGCCGCTGTTATCTGATTTGTTTGCTCGGATTAAGGGGGCTAGTTGGTTCACCAAGATAGATCTTCGTGGTGCGTATAATCTTGTGCGTATTAAGCGAGGCGATGAATGGAAAACTACATTTAATACGCCCGAGGGCCATTTTGAGTACCTAGTAATGCCATTCGGACTTGCCAATGCTCCATCAGTGTTTCAGTCCTTTATGCATGACATCTTCCGAGAGTACCTGGATAAATTCCTGATTGTATACTTGGATGATATTTTGGTCTTCTCGGATGATTGGGAGTCTCATGTGAAGCAGGTCAGAACGGTGTTTCAGGTCCTGTGTGCTAATTCTTTGTTTGTGAAGGGATCAAAGTGTCTCTTTGGTGTTCAGAAGGTTTCATTTTTGGGGTTCATTTTTTCCCCTTCTACTATCGAGATGGACCCTGTTAAGGTCCAGGCCATCCATGATTGGACTCAGCCGACATCTCTGAAAAGTCTGCAAAAGTTCCTGGGCTTTACTAATTTTTATCGTCGCTTCATCTGCAATTTTTCTAGTATTGCTAAACCATTGACCGATTTGACCAAGAAGGGTGCTGATGTGGTCAATTGGTCTTCTGCTGCTGTGGAAGCTTTTCAAGAGTTGAAGCGTCGTTTTTCTTCTGCCCCTGTGTTGTGTAAACCAGATGTTTCGCTTCCATTCCAGGTCGAGGTTGATGCTTCTGAGATTGGAGCGGGGGCTGTTTTGTCGCAGAGAAGTTCTGATTGCTCGGTGATGAAACCATGCGCCTTCTATTCCAGGAAGTTTTCGCCTGCTGAGCGAAATTATGATGTTGGCAATCGAGAGTTGCTGGCCATGAAGTGGGCATTCGAGGAGTGGCGTCATTGGCTTGAAGGAGCTAAGCATCGCGTGGTGGTCTTGACTGATCATAAGAACTTGACTTATCTCGAGTCTGCCAAGCGGTTGAATCCTAGACAGGCTCGTTGGTCGCTGTTTTTTGCCCGTTTTGACTTTGTGGTTTCGTACCTTCCGGGCTCTAAAAATGTGAAGGCGGATGCCCTGTCTAGGAGTTTTGTGCCCGACTCTCCGGGTTTATCTGAGCCGGCGGGTATTCTCAAAGAGGGAGTAATTGTGTCTGCCATCTCCCCTGATTTGCGGCGGGTGCTGCAAAAATTTCAGGCTAATAAACCTGATCGTTGCCCAGCGGAGAAACTGTTTGTCCCTGATAGGTGGACGAATAAAGTTATCTCTGAGGTTCATTGTTCGGTGTTGGCTGGTCATCCTGGAATCTTTGGTACCAGAGAATTAGTGGCTAGATCCTTTTGGTGGCCATCTCTGTCGCGGGATGTGCGTTCTTTTGTGCAGTCCTGTGGGATTTGTGCTCGGGCTAAGCCCTGCTGTTCTCGTGCCAGTGGGCTGCTTTTGCCCTTGCCGGTCCCGAAGAGGCCTTGGACACATATCTCTATGGATTTTATTTCAGATCTTCCCGTCTCTCAAAAAATGTCAGTCATTTGGGTGGTTAGTGATTGCTTCTCTAAGATGGTCCATTTGGTACCCTTGTCTAAATTACCTTCCTCCTCTGATTTGGTGCCATTGTTCTTCCAGCATGTGGTTCGTTTACATGGCATTCCAGAGAATATCGTTTCTGACAGAGGTTCCCAGTTTGTTTCGAGGTTTTGGCGAGCCTTTTGTGCTAGGATGGGCATTGACTTGTCTTTTTCCTCGGCTTTCCATCCTCAGACTAATGGCCAGACCGAACGAACCAATCAGACCTTGGAAACATATCTGAGATGCTTTGTTTCTGCTGATCAGGATGACTGGGTGTCCTTTTTGGCTTTGGCTGATTTCGCCCTTAATAATCGGGCCAGCTCGGCTACCTTGGTTTCGCCGTTTTTCTGCAACTCTGGGTTCCATCCTCGTTTCTCTTCAGGGCAGGTTGAGTCTTCGGACTGTCCTGGTGTGGATACTGTGGTGGACAGGTTGCAGCAGATTTGGACTCATGTAGTGGACAATTTGACCTTGTCCCAGGAGAAGGCTCAACGTTTCGCTAATCACAGACGCTGTGTGGGTCCCCGACTTCGTGTTGGGGATTTGGTTTGGTTGTCTTCTCGTCATATTCCTATGAAGGTTTCCTCTCCTAAGTTTAAACCTCGTTTCATTGGTCCGTATAGGATTTCTGAGGTTCTTAATCCTGTGTCTTTTCGTTTGACCCTTCCAGATTCTTTTTCCATCCATAACGTATTCCATAGGTCATTGTTGCGGAGATACTTGGCACCTATGGTTCCATCTGTTGATCCTCCTGCCCCGGTTTTGGTGGAGGGGGAGTTGGAGTATATTGTGGAGAAGATTTTGGATTCTCGTGTTTCAAGATGGAAACTCCAGTATCTGGTTAAGTGGAAGGGTTATGCTCAGGAAGATAATTCCTGGGTCTTTGCCTCTGATGTCCATGCTCCCAATCTTGTTCGTGCCTTTCATATGGCTCATCCTGGTCGTCCTGGGGGCTCGGGTGAGGGTTCGGTGACCCCTCCTCAAGGGGGGGTACTGTTGTGAATTCTGTGGCAGAGCTCCCTGTGGTCACGAGTGGTACTTCGGCTGATTCTCTCTATGAGCTTCCGTTGGTGGAGGAGAGTGGTACTGCGGCTTCTGAGTTTCCTTCCTCAGGTAATGTGGTGAAGTCGTTAGGTGCTGCTCTATTTAACTCCACCTAGTGCTTTGATCCTGGCCTCCAGTCAATGTTCTAGTATTGGACTTGCTTCCTCCTGGATCATTCCTGTGGCCTGCTGCTCTGCATAGCTAAGTTTCGCTTGTGTTATTTTTGTTTGCTGTTTTTTCTGTCCAGCTTGCTTATTTGGTTTTTCTTGCTTGCTGGAAGCTCTGGGGCTCCGTGCCGTTAGTCGGTATGGAGGGTCTTTTTGCCCCCTTTGCGTGGTTGTTTGTAGGGTTTTGTGTTGACCGCAAAGTTACCTTTCCTATCCTCGCTCTGTTCAGAAAGTCGGGCCTCACTTTGCTAAATCTATTTCATCTCTACGTTTGTCTTTTCATCTTAACTCACAGTCATTATATGTGGGGGACTGCCTTTTCCCTTGGGGTATTTCTCTGAGGCAAGGTAGGCTTATTGTCTATCTTCAGGCTAGCTAGTTTCTCAGGCTGTGCCGAGTTGCATAGGGAGCGTAAGGCGCAATCCACGGCTGCCTCTAGTGTGGTTGGAGAGGATTAGGGATTGCGGTCAGCAGAGTTCCCACGTCTCAGAGCTCGTTCTATGTTTTTGGGTTATTGTCAGGTCACTGTATGTGCTCTGACTTCTATGTCCATTGTGGTACTGAATTACCTAATCATAACATATGTCTCAGCCAGAGGGGCAACCGAGAAGGCAGACAACAAGTCATTTCCTAGCAAGATGTCTGCAAGCAAATCCTCCATCAAGCCGACCTCAACAAGGCCATCCCCGACTCCCCAGTTCAGGTGAATCCTGCCAGTGGGTAGTCGATGGATAGCTCTCCCTGCTACACGGACTGCCACTGTCCGGTCCATCTTCTCTTGGTCCCGACGAGATGAGGCTTCACAAGGGTCAAAGTTGCCCCAGAATCTTAGTCCCTGCATGCGTTTCCCATTAACCCACACGGATTGTCGATGCGGTTGTCGATTATCTGCCCGGGCTGCCTGCACGGGGTCTACTTCATGCAGCACTTCCTCCATCTCTTCCACCCCTTGGTTAGTCGTATCCCCCAATGCCGGGTCAGCTTCGCCTTTGTAGCAGTGTACAGCAGCCCAGCTGAAAGTAGCTGTTCCCGCCTTTGGCCACTGGGTATGCTGAGTCCGGTTGGGACATTGTCCTTGCAGGTGGCCCAGCTGATGGCAGGTGTGGCATCGCGCCCCAGGGGGACTGTGGTAAGGCCGGGTTTCCAGCTGGTCCCCCTACAATCTTCGGTGGTTTGGGGCCTTCCAGGTCCATGAGCGGGCCCCTAGTGACCATCTTTAATCCGGACAACTGAGGCCTCCTGGCTGTCATGATTCCAATGGCAGGGAATCACACAAGGACAAGCACCAACGAGCTCTAGGGTGATGGAACCTGAGCTGACCGCGACCCTAAACCTGAACACACAAATAACAATAGCCGGGGAACGTGCCTACGTTGATCCTAGACGTCTCGCACCAGCCGAAGATCTAACTTCCCCTATTAGAAGAAACACAGACCTCTCTTGCCTCCAGAGAAATACCCCACAGAAATAGCAGCCCCCCACATATAATGACGGTGAAATGAGAGGAAGGCACATACACAGTATGAAAACAGATTCAGCAAAATGAGGCCCGCTAAAACTAGATAGCAGAGGATATAATAGTAGAAGGGGAAAAAATATACCCCAATAAAGAAATCTTCTGGACTCCAAAGAGACACTTTGAGCCCTTTACAAACAAGGAATTAGCCCGCAGGACCTGAAACACCTTCCTGACCTGCTGAACATGAGACTCCCAGTCATCAGAAAAAAACAAAATATCTTCCAAATACACAATCATAAATTTATCCAGATATTCACGGAAAATATCGTGCATAAAGGACTGGAAGACTGAAGGAGCATTAGAAAGTCCGAAAGGCATTACCAAATACTCAATATGGCCCTCAGGCGTATTAAATGCGGTTTTCCACTCATCACCTTGCTTTATTCGTATAAGATTATACGCACCCCGAAGATCAATCTTAGTGAACCATTTAGCCCCCTTAATGCGAGCAAACAAATCAGTCAACAAAGGCAAAGGATACTGATATTTTACGGTAATCTTATTCAAAAGACGATAATCTATACAAGGCCTCAAGGACCCATCTTTTTTGGCCACGAAAAAAAAACCTGCTCCCAAAGGGGACGAAGATGGACGGATATGTCCCTTTTCCAAGGACTCCTTAACATAATCCCGCATAGCAGTATGCTCTGGCACTGACAGATTGAACAAACGACCTTTAGGAAATTTACTACCAGGAATTAAATCTATAGCACAATCGCAATTCCTGTGAGGAGGAAGCGAACTGAGCTTAGGCTCCTCAAAAACATCCCGATAATCAGACAAAAATACAGGAACCTCAGAAGGAGTAGATGAAGCAATAGAAATCGGAGGTGCATCATCATGAACCCCCTGACATCCCCAGCTTAACACAGACATTGTTTTCCAGTCAAGGACTGGATTATGAGTTTGTAACCATGGCAGACCAAGTACTAGAACATCATGTAAATTATACAATACCAGGAAGCGAATCACCTCCTGATGAACGGGAGTCATACGCATGGTCACTTGTGTCCAGTACTGAGGTTTATTCATAGCCAAAGGTGTAGAGTCAATTCCCTTCAAAGGAATAGGGACTTCCAGAGGCTCAAGACTAAACCCACATCGCTTGGCAAATGACCAATCCATAAGACTCAGGGCAGCGCCTGAATCTACATAGGCATCGACGGAAATGGATGATAATGAGCAAATCAGAGTCACAGACAGAATGAACTTAGACTGTAACGTACTAATGGCAACAGACTTATCAACCTTTTTTGTGCGTTTAGAGCATGCTGATATAACATGAGCTGAATCACCACAATAAAAGCACAACCCATTTTTCCGCCTATAGTTTTGCCGTTCACTTCTAGACTGAACTCTATCACATTGCATTGTCTCAAGTGCCTGTTCAGAAGACACCGCCAAATGGTGCACAGGTTTGCGCTCCCGTAAACGCCGATCAATCTGAATAGCCATAGTCATAGACTCATTCAGACCCGTAGGCGCAGGGAACCCCACCATAACATCTTTAATGGCCTCAGAAAGGCCATCTCTGAACTTTGCAGCCAGGGCGCACTCATTCCACTGAGTAAGCACTGACCATTTCCGAAATTTTTGACAATATATTTCTGCTTCATCTTGCCCCTGAGAGAGAGCTAATAAAGCTTTTTCAGCCTGAATCTCCTGGTTAGGTTCCTCATAGAGCAAACCCAATGCCAGAAAAAACGCATCCACATTAAGCAACGCAGGATCCCCTGGTGCCAATGCAAATGCCCAATTTTGAGGGTCACCTCGCAGGAAAGATATAATAATCTTAACCTGCTGAGCAGGGTCTCCAGAAGAGCGAGATTTCAAAGAAAGGAACAGCTTGCAATTGTTCCTAAAATTCAGAAAACTAGATCTATCTCCAGCAAAGAACTCTGGAATAGGAATTCTAGGTTCAGACATAGGAGCATGTACAACAAAATCTTGTATATTTTGAACCTTAGCAGCAAGATTATTCAAACTGGAAGCTAAACTCTGGACGTCCATGATAAACAGCTAAGGTCAGAGCCATTCAAGGATTAAGAGGAGGAAAAAAAAATCAGCCAGGCTGCAATTAAGGCTAGACAGCAACCTCAGAGGAGAGAAAAAAAAAAAAAAAACTTCCTCAGACTACTTTTCCTCCTACTTCAGCCCAAACATTCTGGCCGGCTATACTGTCATGATTCCAATGGCAGGGAATCACAAAAGGACAAGCACCAACGAGCTCTAGGGTGATGGAACCTGAGCTGACCGCGACCCTAAACCTGAACACACAAATAACAATAGCCGGGGAACGTGTCTATGTTGATCCTAGACGTCTCGCACCAGCCGAAGATCTAACTTCCCCTATTAGAAGAAACACAGACCTCTCTTGCCTCCAGAGAAATACCCCACAGAAATAGCAGCCCCCCACATATAATGACGGTGAAATGAGAGGAAGGCACATACACAGTATGAAAACAGATTCAGCAAAATGAGGCCCGCTAAAACTAGATAGCAGAGGATACAAAAGTAAACTGCGCGGTCAGCAAAAAACCCTTCAAAAAACCATCCTGTAATTACTTGGACTCATGTTCCAACTCATGGAACATGAGGAGCAATTACAGCCCACTAGAGCAACCAGTAGCAAAGAAACAATTATATGCAAGCTGGACAAGACAAAAATAAAGCAAAACGTGGAACAAGAAAATCAAAAACTTAGCTTGTCCTGAAGATTACTGAAGCCAGAAGCTGAGGTAACAAAACACTCTGATAACCTTGATAGCTGGCGGGGAAATGACAAGAAAGCCCGGTTAAATAGGAAACTCCCAAATGCTAATAGAACAGGTGGACACCAGAGACAGCAGAACACAAATCACCCAGTACCATCAGTAACCACCAGAGGGAGCCCAAAAACAGAACTCACAACACCTGGCTTCATGATGTTCATCGGCCAGACGAGCGGCTTTCTCAAGAGTCGTTGGCCGCCTGTCCCGAAGCCATTCCTGTGTCTCGGGGGTTAGTCCATTAAAGAATCGTTCTAACAAGAAGAGCTGGAAGACATCCTCCTTAGTGGTTGCTTGGCTCCCTTGTACCCACTGTAGCAGGGCCCACCATAATTTACAGGCCCATTCAGCGTGGGTATTGGTTACACGTTTTATAAGTTCGCGGAACTTTTGGCGGTATGCCTCTGGTGTCAGCGCATACCGGGCCAAGATCACTTCTTTGATCCGCTCATAGTCCATACAGTCCCCATCAGGTACCATGCGATAGGCGTCCGCAGCCCGGCCTGTCAGCTTGCTGGCTAGAATCTGAACCCGTTCCTCCGGCTTCACTTGATGAAGGACACACTGCCGCTCAAAGTCCTTCAGAAAGCCATCAATGTCTTCCTCTGCCTCCCCCAACTGTCTGAAGGCATTATACTGGATCTTTTTGTGGCTTACTGTTGAAGGTACCTGCTCGAAGGCCAGAGCTCCCCCTGCTTGCTGACTCTCCGCTCTGCCATCTCCATCTTGGCCAGCTCCACTTTGGTCCGCTCTGCCATCTCCATCTTGGCTAGCTCTATCCTGGTCCGCTCTGCCATCTTTTCCTTCAGATCAGTACACACATCAGCCATCACCTCTCGTATGATCTCTACTGCAGGGTTTGGGCCATAGAACGCCAGTCTGTTCTTTACCTACCTCTGGAATTCAGTCTCCTCTACGTTCACATTGGGGGGCGCTGCACTGTCGTGTTCCATGATGGCTGCTATCAACTCTACTTTTGTTTTGTTGCTGGCGATCAACCCTCGGGCTTCCCCCAGATCTTTTAATGTAGTCCTCTTTAACTTCTGGTAGTTGATTTCCATTCATTCCTTTCCTCCTGTAGAAGGGGTATCATATCCCGCTGTCTGCGACCAGTGTAACGGGGTCTACTAATCTGGGGTACCTCTTTCAGTACCAGCCCGTGTGTTTCGGAGGTCCACTCTGCTTTAGCTGGAGTCTGAATGAAGGACGCTGGCTGGAATTGCTTGGTTACATGGGCGCATATAAAAGATCACTGCTTCTCCACGTATTTCCAGTCTGACAACCCTCTACTCACAGGACACAGAATATATCACACAGATACAGAGGGCAGGCCAACAGAAAAGCGGCAGGCCAGACATACATTACATTAGCCGCTGGTGGCCGGAGCCTGCCAATATTTACTGTGGGAATTGCAAAGGTGGGGAGGGCCGGACAAAAAGGGAATATCGAGTCCCCTCTGCCCAGGCCTGTGGGCTGATGCATTAGGGACATGCATCTCACCTGGAACCTATTATACATACATAAAACTGCACAACATATTCTGGGTGCTGAGTGGTTCCGTAATACGTAACAATACCTAAACCACATTTAGCATCCACATGTTTGGCAGGGGTATAATTTCCAAAATGCGGTCACTTGAGGGAGTCTACTGCTCTTCTAGCACTCAAGCGCTCTGTATATGGTGTCCGCAAACTATTCTAGGAAAATCTGTGCTTCAGGAGGCAAGTAGTGATCCATCACTCCATGTGGCTTAGCAATTTTGTACAGTCATTCAGCAGAAATTGTGCAACAAATTTTGTGGCAGTTTTTACCCATTTACCTGTGAAAATGTAAAATTTGGGGATAAAACCAAATTTCGAGGTAAAAATTTAATTTTTTTTTTCACTGCCGAACAGCATAAAAATCTGTGAGGCCATGTGGTGTCACTATGCTCATTGCACCCCTAGCTAAATACATTGAGAGGTATAGTTTGTAAAATGACATCACTTATGGGGGGTTTCTACTGTTCTGACACCTTAGGAGCTTAGCCAATGTGACATGGCACCTTCAAACCATCCAGCAAAATCTGAACTCCGATACGGCACTTCTTTTCCCTTCTGAGCTTTGCACTATGCATCAAAAGTAATTTTTTACTTCATAGGGGGGAATTGGCTCACTCAGGAGAAATTGTGCAGTGCATTTTCTCCTGTTACCCTTGTAGAAATAAAAAACTGGGGGCTATAAGGTGCTCAACACACATCTAGATACATTCCTTGAGGGATTTTGTTTCTAAAATGGGGCCACTTATGGGGGATTTCCACTGTTTAGGCACATTAGAGCTCTCCAAATGCAACATGTTGGATGCTCTAGTTTCCATTCGATGTCTGTATTAAAAATAGTCAAACAATGCTCCTTCTCTTTCGAGCCCTGTTGTGCACCCAACCAGTAGGGTTCCCTCTCATATGGGGTATTGGCGTACTCAGGAAAAAATGCCCAACACATTTTAAAGTTGTTGTTTTTTTTGCGCTACCATTGTGAAAATAAAAAAATTGGGTCTAAAATAAAATGTTTGACATCGCTGGTCGTTGCTGAAAGTCTGGAACTTTATTTGGTCGTCAGGTCGGCGGGATTCGTCATGTTTGACAGCAAAAGCAATGATGCCTGCAATGTTTCTTCATGGAGCGAACAACCAGTGAGAACGATAAGTATGTCACTGGATCGCTCCTGCATCGTTCTGCGTTGCCGGTGTTTGACGTCTCCTAGCAACCTAAACAGCGACGCTGCAGCGATCGGCATCGTTGTCTATATCGCTGCAGCGTTGCTAAATGTGACGGTACCTTTAGTTTCACCTTGTGCAGCAGTAATGCTGCATTCTGACATGGTGACTAATGTTGAGCGATACCTTCCGATATCCAGAAGTATCGGAATTGGATTGAATCGGCCGATATCCAAAAAATATCGGATATTGCTGATACCGATACCCGATACCAATGCAAATCAAAGGGACAAAAATATCAGAACGTAAATAAGCCCTTTCTGTTCTTCTACATCCTGTTCCGGAGGGGGGAAGAGTGTGAGCGGTGCGTGGGCGGACACTGTGCGTGTCTGCCGGGGATCTGTACGGGCCTCTCGGGGGTCTGAGCCTGCCTGCCGGGGGTCTGCATGCCTGCCGGGTCTCTGTGCGGCGTGCTAGGTCTCTGTGCGGTAGCCGGGTCTCTGTGCAGCGTGCTGGGTCTCTGTGCTAGTTCTCTGTGCGGCAACAAGTCCCATCGGACAATGCCTACTACAGTGACAGTGATTGACACATTAGCCAATGATGGGACAGTAGTAGTCCCATCACAATGTGTTGAATGAAAAAAAAAAAACACACAAAAAAAAACATACATACTACATACATACTCCATGCATATTCCATACATACACCATACATACTCCATACAATACATTCATACATTACATACAATACAGACATACAGTACATTAAACATAGAGTTCATACTCATCATTACTTGTCACTTTGTTCCCCGAAGCCAGTGTCATCTGTAAAAAAAAATATGAAAATAACAAACCAATGTACTCCCTGTCCACAGAAATCCACAAGTGTCCCACGACGATCTCCCGTGGAGAGCAGCAGCATCAGCTGTTGTGACCGCTCTTAGGGGCTCCAGGAACACAATGACGGGAGGAAGGTATCCTTCCGCACTGTAGTCCTCTGCCGCTGTAAAAAAAAAATAGTCCCTAGTCTCACTTTTGGCATTGCTGAGTGAGAAATTTTCCCACGCAGCAATTGCCATAAAGTGAGACTTTGTCCTGAGGGAACCTCTCAGTGATGCACTGCAGGAGCCATTGTCTCCTGTCAGTGTGTCACTGAGGGTCCTATAGAGCAGTGACATCACCCAATGTCACTGTTCTATAGGGGGAGATCGTCGTGGGACACTCGTTATTAATTGGACTACGGCGGACAGGTAGTATACGGTTTATTATTTTACGTTTTTTGCAGGTGCTGAAGTGTGGTAAGTATGGTTAAATGAAGAATATTAAAATACTTTTTTCTAAAGTGTGTGTTTTATTAACCCTTTATTACTATTGGATAAATAATGGATAGGCGTCTTATTGAAGCCTCTCCGTTATTAACGTGGCTTAATGTCACCTTACAATAGCAAGGTGACATTAACCCCTTATTACCCCATATCCCATCGCTACACGGGAGTGGGAAGAGAGGGGCTAAGTGCTGGAATTGGTGCATCTTACAGATGCGCCATTTCTGGGGCGGCTGCGGACTGGTATTTGTGGCCGGGGGGGGCCCAATATCCATGGCCTCTCTCTAGGCTATGAATATCAGCCTGCAGCTGTCTGCATAGCCTTTCTGGCTATAAAATATAAGGGGACCCCATGTCATTTTTTGGGGAGTCCCTCTATTTTATTAGCCGGTAAAGGCTATGCAGACAGCTGCGGGCTGATATTCATAGCAGGCTACAAATATTGGCCCCCGGCCGTCGGCTTTCCCCCTCTGGCACAGAAAATTGCGTGGGAGCAATTTTTTTTTAAACTGAAACATATTGTTCATCAACCCCTTTCTGCCAGCTGACGGAATAGTACGTCAGCTGGCAGTATCCCCACGCTTTGAAGCCAAAATTATGTTTTTTTTTGTCGCCGCAACATTGCATTAAAATGCAATAATGGCCGATCAAAACAACGTATCTGCACAAAAGTGGAATCATTAAAACCGTCAGCTTGGCACGCAAAAAATTAGCCCTCACCTGACCCGATATCTCAGAACATATAGACGCTACGGGTATCGGAAAATGGCGCAATTATTTTATTTCTTTTTAGCAAAGTTTTGAAATTTTTTTTACCACTTAGATAAAAAATAACCCAGACGTGTTTGGTGTCTATGAACTCGTAATGACCTGGAGAATCATAATGGCAGGTCAGTTTTATGCTGTGTGCACATGTTGCAGATTTGGGTGCAGAATTGTCTGCACAAAATCTGCATCTCCTTGCAGAAAACGCAGCTGCGTTTTGGATGCATTTTTTTCACTTTTTTAATGTTTTTGCGCGGTTTTGATGCGGGTTTTTTGTGTGGTTTTAATGCTGTTCTTGGTGCGATTTTTGTGGTTTTTGCGCGGTTTTGATTCAGTTTTTGCTGCAGTATTTGGTGCGTTTTTTTGCGTGGATTCAGGTTTTTTATGCTTTTTTATGCAGTTTTTGGTAAAGATTTGATGCAGTTTTTGGTGCAGTTTTGATGCGGTTTTGATGCAGTTTTTGGTGCGGTTTTGATGCAGTTTTTGGTGCGGTTATGATGCAGTTTTTGGTGCAGTTTTTGCGCGCTTTTGATGCATTTTTTAATTTTTTGGTGCGGTTTTTGCGTGTTTTTTTGTGTGTTTTTGTATGCATTTTTGAAAGCTAAATAAAGATGTATTATTGAACAAAAAAAAAGATTTGTGATGTTATTTCTGTCCAACCTCATCTTTTACTTTTGTCCAACCCACACTCAATTACACACAGATACAGTGCCTACAAGTAGTATTCAACCCCCTGCAGATTTAGCAGGTTTACACATTTGGAATTAACTTGGCATTGTGACATTTGGACTGTAGATCAGCCTGGAAGTGTGAAATGCACTGCAGCAAAAAAGAATGTTATTTCTTTGTTTATCTTTTTTTTTAAATTGTGAAAAGTCTTTTCAGAGGGTCATTTATTATTCAACCCACCAGAATTCTGTTTGGTTCCCCTAAAGTATTAAGAAGTAGTTCAGGCACAAAGAACAATGAGCTTCACATGTTTGGATTAATTATCTCTTTTTCCAGCCTTTTCTGACTATTTAAGACCCTCCCCAAACTTGTGAACAGCACTCATACATGGTCAACATGGGAAAGACAAAGGAGCATTCCAAGGCCATCAGAGACAAGATCGTGGAGGGTCACAAGGCTGGCAAGGGGTACAAAACCCTTTCCAAGGAGTTGGGCCTACCTGTCTCCACTGTTGGGAGCATCATCTGGAAGTGGAAGGCTTATGGAACTACTGTTAGCCTTCCACGGCCTGGACAGCCTTTGAAAGTTTCCTCCCGTGCCGAGGCCAGGCTTGTCCGAAGAGTCAAGGCTAACCCAAGGACAACAAGGAAGGAGCTCCGGGAAGATCTCATGGCAATGGGAACATTGGTTTCAGTCAATACCATAAGTAACGTACTCCACCGCAATGGTCTCCGTTCCAGACGAGCCCGTAAGGTACCTTTACTTTCAAAGCGTCATGTCAAGGCTCGTCTACAGTTTGCTCATGATCACTTGGAGGACTCTGAGACTGACTGGTTCAAGGTTCTCTGGTCTGATGAGACCAAGATCGAGATCTTTGGTGCCAACCACACACGTGACGTTTGGAGACTGGATGGCACTGCATATGACCCCAAGAATACCATCCCTACAGTCAAGCACGGTGGTGGCAGCATCATGCTGTGGGGCTGTTTCTCAGCCAAGGGGCCTGGCTGTTATGACCTGGTGGTTAGGAGCACCCGGCACGACCTGATAGTTAAACTCACGCAGGACAAGCTCTGGGATGTGGGAGCTCTGCTGACCGCAGGCCCTAATCCTATCACAACAACTAGAAATAGCTGTGGAGCGTTCCTGACTCTCCCTAGACGCCTCTTCACAGCCTAAGGCTATGTGCACACATTGCAGATTTTCCAGCTTTTTTTTCTGCACTAAAATCTGCAGCTCATGGCAGAAAACGCAGGTGCGTTTTTGGTGCGTTTTTCAGTGCGTTTTTTAGTGCAGATTGTCTGCGTTTTTAACCTAAATAAAGCTCTGGAAACTTGACAAACTTCAGTTACAAAAAAAAAAAAATAATGATGTCATTTCCTTGTCCATCCCCTTCTTCTTTCATCCTCCATTTTGTGCAAACATGAGTGGAAGTTACCAAAATATGCCGCAGGTACACGTCCGCAGGCCGCACCGGATACTTATGCTGGGGTTGCTGCTGCAAATCTTGAATATGCATAGACAGCAGGTAAGCTGAAGTGCATTTTTTTTTTTTTTTACGCTACACATATTCTACAGCGCTTTACCGACATCTTGATTTTTCTTAATTTTCACAGTGTTGTGTTGTAAAAATAATGTATTTTTTTTTATTTTAGAGGCAGCAGCAGGAGAGAAGACGGAAAAGACTGTGGGTGCACCCGCTTGTTGCAGAACGTACACAAAAAGGCCACTTTTATGTGCTTTATAATGATTTGCGGAAGTAAGTAGAAATTCATGAAAATACAAAGTAATGTTTTTCCACAAATGTTATGATATGTTATGTAACAATTTTTTTTTTTTTTTTTTTTACATTTTCAGATACCCGGAAAAGTTCGTTTCATTTTGCCGTCTGCCAATCCTGGCGTTCGACCGACTTCTGGCAATAGTTTCCCCCATCTCACACTGCAAGACACTTTTATGAGGAAGGCCATCTCTGCTGAGGAAAGGCTGCTCATCACCTTGCGGTAAGTAAATAATTTTTGGGTTGAATGTTATTAGGGCTCTTTCACATGTCCGTGTGTCCGGTATGTGTGATGAAAGTTTTCACATGTCTCGGAGACACTGACAAACTAATAAAGGTACCGTCACATTTAGCGACGCTGCAGCGATCTACACAACGATGTCCATCGCTGCAGCGTCGCTGTATGGTCGTTGGAGAGCTGTCACACAGACAGCTCTCCAGTGACCAATGATGCCGAAGTCCCCGAGTAACCAGGGTAAACATCGGGTTACTAAGCGCAGGGCCATGCTTAGTAACCCGATGTTTACCCTAGTTACCATTGTATAATTGTAAAAAAAAAAAATCCATTCCTGTCGCGTCCCGCAGCGTCAGCTTCCCTGCAGTAAGTGCGCTGGACGGAAAGCAGAGCGGTGACATCACCACTGTGCTCTGCTTTATGGGCAAATACTTTACGGGCAAATGCTTTACCGGAAATATCATGTTTATAACACGCCAGGAAAATGTAAACATTTTTGTGTGCTACCAGATGTGCCCACTGTATTTTATGCCTTATCTACAGAATTCTATAATTTGGGCCCTGGGTCAGTGGAGATACATCATACCCGTGTGTGTGTGTTTTGTAATGTTATCCCATCTTGCTGTGTCCAGTTTGCGATACCTCTCTTCTGCGCAGATGTACTTTCTGGTCCTGATGAGGATAGAGCAAAGTGCGCAGATGTGCATGCGCTGGGCCTGTCTCCTTTTCTTGCCTTCGCTCACTGCAGGACTTACTTCTGCCCTCAACAGGCCGGATTAGTGCGTTGAAGGAAGTAGGAGGGTGGTGTCGTTGGCTAAACATTGGAGTGGCTGGACACGGACCTGCAAGTCCCTTCTGATGTGACTGGTGGTTTATTTATTGATACCCTTGTGTTGTGCCGTGTTACTAAGGGCAGCATTATAGAATACTTTAGATAAAACATGAAAGGGGCTGAACACATATTATAGCGCCCATAACTGCTGACATGTTTTATTGTATTTTTGTGTGACATTTCTAATATTCATTTTTGTTTCTTTGCAGATTTTTGGCCACAGGAGAGAATTCAACATCGATATTCAATTTTGTTTGTTGTATTTTTTTGGGGAACAAAATAATATGTAATTTTTATTTATGGTTAATAAAAAAATTCTTATTTTAATTTGGTTGTTTTTGGATTGAATAAGTATTGTATATATAAAATTCTTAACTAAGAATTATTCTCCATCCCATTGTCCAGTGCGCATACAGCCATCACACTATGTCCATCCCATAGTCCAGCCCCCATATAGCCATGACACCGTACACCTGTCAGCTAAGTATGTAAAGTATCTAAAAATCAGAGATGACATTTGATCAACATTAATTTATTTAACAAGCAACTAAATTTTTCCAAACACTTGAGAAAAATTTTTTCAATATGAAAAACTGAACTAACTTTTTCAAAAACAATTGCATCTTAATGCAAGTAGGTGTATTCCTGGGAACACCCATATGAGCTACTTGTGTCAGTCATGAAAGATTGACTTGCTGATGGTCCCAGGCTTGTGTTTCCTCCTCCAGAAAAATTCTGTGCCGGTTGGGTGTAGGAAGACACTCTATAGTGCGGTTCACTGGGTTTCGGTCGTGGGCGAAAGAGTCCGAAAACCCCCGTCAAAACATTCTCGTATGACTCAATTGGAGCAGGGTCCTCCAGAGCGGTGAGGGATGTTTGGCACAGAGACATGAAGAGAGACTGCCTATCCGGTGGCAGTGAGCGTGCCTTTCGGGCAATGGTCAATGCAAAAAAGTCACACTGGTCCTCACTTGAGGATTGTTTCAGTAAATCAAGTGTGTCACTGGCCATCTTCTCAGTTTTATCCTCATTTTTTTTTTTTTTTTTTTTAATGGACTCTCCTGCCACCGGATAGGGAGCTCTCTTCTCTGTTACCACAGCTTCTGACGAACCAGATGATCCAACAGCTGCTGCAGTTGATGTGCCTGCAGCAGCTGCTGGACATGCGGCCTCAGCAGAAGCTGTGGTAAGAGATGGAAAAATTGTCCCTCCCGCTCCCGAGGAAGTGCCTGCTCCATCAGTGCCTGCTCCATCTTCGGAGTGGTCATCCACAGGAGGCGGGTTGGAAAGGTTTCCCTCAGTCCTGTGTGAGAAAAGGAAAAAAATTATTAATCATGACCGCTGCGGAGGAGCAACATTTTAGGAACAGCATAAAGGCCGATTACTCCTAAACGCAGTTAATTTTTTTGCATGTGTGCTGATAATGCACGTTTTGATTTAACACATGCGTTATCACAACATGCTAGCCAAACAATGTGCTAGTTATCTTGCGCAGTCAAAGTGCCAACACAAGATAAATAGACACGGTGTAGTGCCATACCTCTCACAACTCCATCTGTTGAATGATAGCGCAGACAGGATTTTGGAAAATGCTCTCTTCACTATGGTATAAATTCTGGATGCTGTGTATTGAACGCTGCGGCAGGACACAGGGTTCAATACGCAGTCAACTGTGCTACACCACATGGCAACATTGATGAGGCTACATATATATTAGTGGTTTATAACCTACCTCCGCAAAGTCCGGCTTGTGAGCAGGAACTGCAGTTCATCGTAAAAAGGAAAGGTTATTCGACTTGGAGAAGATCCACTCCGGTCACATGTATTGATGAATTTATTGTACCGGTCACGAACTGACCTCCATCTCTGCTTGACATTTTTTTCTAAGAAACAAAAAAAAATATATATATTTTTCAAAGTAAATGTATCATAAACTCTAATAATAATAATAATATTAATAATAATCGGTAACAATATAATTACCAATTTCCAATTGGTTTGCAATGGACAGGGAATCCCACTCCGGATAGAGGTCCCTCACAATCTTGGTCCAGCAATGGTCTCGGAAATATTTGTCCTTGTAGGACACATCAGCGGCATCCCATATACAAGGTATATCGCGAACCTACAATGAATAGAATAGTGTCATTACATACTATATCCAAATGATAAGTAATCTAAAAGGGAACCTGTCACCCCCAAAATGGGAACTGTAGATAAGCCCTCCATGTTTCCTCTAAGATGATCAAAAGAGGTTAGATTATAGTGACACAGGGGCGGTAACGGACCGATGGGCGTTGCTGTCCGGTCCATCCTCTCCCATCTTGTTGTTATGACGTCCTCTTGTATTCACACTGCGGCTCCTGCGCAGGCGTACTTTGTCTGCCCTGTTGAGGGCATTACGTTGCATTACTGCAGTACGTTGCTGTGCCCTCACCAGGGAGATGAGCCACAGCGTGAATACAAGAGGACGTCATCATAAGAAGATGGGAGGGGCTGTACCAGACCGCCACGCTCATTGGACCGGTACCGACCCTGGGTGAGTATAATCTAACCTCTTTTAATCATCTTTGAGGATACATCGGGGGCTTATCTACAGTATACCAGAATGGGTAGATAAGCCCCTGATGCCGGTGGGCTAAGCTCAACTTCCATGTTGGAGTTAAGAGGTTTCCTTACAGCACAAATGTTTAAAAATTTTACATTGCATTTCACACGTCAGTGGCTCCAGTACGTGAGGTGACAGTTTTATCACGTACCTGAGACACTGACTCACGTAGACACTTTAAAATCAATGTATCTCTACAGATGTCAGCGTGTTTTCAAGGACCGTGTGTCCGTTTTCAAAACACAGAGACATGTCAGTGTTTGTGGGAGCGAACGGATTACACGGACCCATTAAAGTCAATGGGTCCGTGTAAACACGTACCGCACACGGATGTTGTCTGTGTGCCATCCGTGTGCATTTTTTCTGTCATAGTGTTAACATTGAAAAAATTGTTGCAATGCAAGGACACAGACACAAAAGCAGACACACGGACATCACACGGATCCCTCCAAAATAAAAATACGTAGGGTCCCCCTATATTTTTAGGCCTGAAAGGCTAGGCAGACAGCCGTGGGCACCCTAACCCTAATGGGATCCTACCCCTAACCCTACCCCTAAAGGGATCCTAACCCTACCCCTAAAGGGATCCTAACCCTACCCCTAAAGGGATCCTAACCCTAACCCTAAAGGGATCCTACCCCTAACCCTACCCCTAAAGGGATCCTACCCCTAACCCTACCCCTAAAGGGATCCTAACCCTACCCCTACAGGGATCCTAACCCTACCCCTACCCCTAAAGGGATCCTAACCCTACCCCTAACCCTAAAGGGATCCTAACCCTAACCCTACCCCTAAAGGGATCCTACCCCTAACCCTACCCCTAAAGGGATCCTAACCCTACCCCTACCCCTAAAGGGATCCTAACCCTACCCCTAACCCTAAAGGGATCCTAACCCTAAAGGGATCCTACCCCTAACCCTACCCCTAAAGGGATCCTAACCCTACCCCTAACGGGACCCTAACCCTACCCCTAACCCTAAAGGGATCCTAACCCTACCCCTAAAGGGATCCTAACCCTAACCCTAAAGGGATCCTACCCCTAACCCTACCCCTAAAGGGATCCTAACCCTACCCCTAAAGGGATCCTAACCCTACCCCTAACCCTAAAGGGATCCTAACCCTACCCCTAACCCTAAAGGGATCCTAACCCTAACCCTAAAGGGATCCTACCCCTAACCCTACCCCTAAAGGGATCCTAACCCTACCCCTACCCCTAAAGGGATCCTAACCCTACCCCTAACCCTAAAGGGATCCTAACCCTACCCCTAACCCTAAAGGGATCCTAACCCTAACCCTAAAGGAATCCTAACCCTAACCCTACCCCTACCCCTAAAGGGATCCTAACCCTAACCCTAAAGGGATCCTAACCCTAACCCTACCCCTAAAGGGATCCTAATCCTAACCCTAACCCTAACCCTAAAGGGATCCTAACCCTAACCCTAAAGGGATCCTAGGGTTAATGATAGGGTTGCTATTGTAAGGTGGCATTAAGCACGGTTAATAATGGAGAGGCGTCAATAAGACGCCTATCCATTATTAATCCTATTAAAGGGTTACTATAATATATGTGGACCCCCTAAAAAAAATACATAGGGTCCCCCTATATTTTTAGGCCAGAAAGGCTAGGCAGACAGCCGTGGGCCAATATTTGAGGCCCGGGAAGGGGTTAAAATACCCATGGCTGTTCCCAGGCTATGAATATTAACCCACAGCTGTCTGCGTAGCCTTTCTGGCCCTAAAATATAGGGGGCCCCAAAAAAAAAAAGTGTTGGGGTCCCCCTATATTTTTAGGCCAGAAAGGCTAGGCAGACAGCCATGGGCCAATATTTGAGGCCCGGGAAGGGGTTAAAATACCCATGGCTGTTCCCAGGCTATGAATATTAACCCACAGCTGTCTGCGTAGCCTTTCTGGCCCTAAAATATAGGGGGCCCCAAAAAAAAAAAGTGTTGGGGTCCCCCTATATTTTTAGGCCAGAAAGGCTAGGCAGACAGCCGTGGGCCAATATTTGAGGCCCGGGAAGGGGTTAAAATACCCATGGCTGTTCCCAGGCTATGAATATTAACCCACAGCTGTCTGCGTAGCCTTTCTGGCCCTAAAATATAGGGGGCCCCAAAAAAAAAAGTGTTGGGGTCCCCCTATATTTTAGGCCAGAAAGGCTACGCAGACAGCCGTGGGCTTATATTCATAGCCTAGGAAAGGGGCCATAGATATTTGCCCCCCCTCTGGCTACAAATATAAGCCCGCAGCCGCCCCGGAAAAGGCGCATCAAAAAGATGCGCCAATTCCGGCACTTAGCGCCTCTCTTCCCACTCCCGTGTAGCGGTGGGATATGGGGTAATAAGGGGTTAATGCCACCTTGCTATTGTAAGGTGGCATTAAGCCCGGTTAATAATGGAGAGGCGTCAATAAGACGCCTATCCATTATTAAGCCAATGAAAGGGTTAAAAAAAAGACACACACTTTTTGACCATAATTTATTGCACGCTTAAATCCGTGCTGAAGACCCTCGACCTGAAAAAAAAGCAAAACAAAAAAACAAATTCATACTCCCTGGCCCTGTCCGCAGAAATCCATCGAGGGTCCCACGAAGATCTTCCATGGAGAACAGACACATCCAGAGATGTGTCTGCTCTCCATGGCTGCAGCAACACACTGACAGGAGCCATAGTTCCTGTCGGTGTGTTACTGCGCATGCGCGAGCGAGTTTACCGGCGGTCATTGACCCCGGCACTCTCGCTTACCGGCAGTGCTGCATGGGAAAGTTCAACGCAGCTGTACTGCCGGTAACCGAGACGCCGGCGCCATTGAGCTCCGGGACAGTACGCGATACACTGCTAGGAGCTTCGCTCCTGGCAGTGTATCGCCGGAGAGCAGCCGATCGTCGTGGGACAATCGTTTTATGGATTCTGCGGACAGGGAGTATGGATTTGGTTTATTATTTTTGGATTTTTTTCTATGGACGAGGGCTTCGCCTACAAGTGTGGTGTTGGTGAGTATATACTTTATGTTTTATGTACTGTGTGTCATGTATGTCACGTTTATTGTGTGTGTATTGTGTGTGATGTGTGATGTGTTTTGTTTTACCGTACAATTGTGCTAAAGTCGCCGGACACAGGGACAACTCTCCCATCCTAATATCGGATGGGAGTAGTAGTCCCATACGGTGATTTAACACAATTGGGTGGCACTATCGTCGCATGGGGACACACATATACACATACATACCAAATCGATCAAGCGACCGACATCGATCCCCATGCGACGATATGCCTCCATCATGACAGCCACACTCCGCCCACGCACTTCCGCCCACGCACTTCCTCCTGCTTCCCCGCACTTCCGGCTGTAGCGGTTTCTGCACCACAAAACCGCAGAAAACCTGCAGATATTTTTTCATCTGCGGGTTTTACTGCGGGTTTGACCCTCACAATGGAGGTCAATGGGTGCAGAACCGCTGCAGTTCCGCAAAAAGAAGTGACATGCTGCGGAATGAAAACCGCTGCGTTTCTGCGCGGTTTTTCCCGCAGCATGTGCACAGCGGTTTGCGGTTTCCATAGGTTTACATGTAAATGTAAACGCTGTGGAAACTGCAGCGGACCCGCAGCGGCAAAATCGCTGCGGTTCCGCGGTAAAAACCGCAACATGTGAATATAGCCTAAGAGTTAGCTAGCCCTAGAGATAGAAAATAAAGCCTACCTTGCCTCAGAGAAATTCCCCAAAGGAAAAGGCAGCCCCCCACATATATTGACTGTGAGTAAAGATGAAAGTCACAAACGCAGAAATGAAACAGTTTTCAGCAAAGGGAGGCCAGACTTACTAAACAGACAGAGGATAGGAAAGGTATCTTTGCGGTCAGCACAAAAAACTACAAAAGACCACGCAGAGTGTGCAAAAAAGACCTCCGCACCGACTCACGGTGCGGAGGTGCCACTCTGCATCCCAGAGCTTCCAGCTAGCAAGACAAAATCATGATAACCAGCTGGACAAGGAAACAATGAACAAATAATAACTATCAGGAACTTAGCTTCTGCTGGAGAAGACAGGTCACCAGAAAGATCCAAGAGCGAACTGAACCAATGCAGGAACATTGACAGCTGGCATGGAGTAACGATCTGAGTGGAGTTAAATAGAGCAGCCAACCAAAGGATAAACCACGTCACCTGTGTAAGGAACCTCAGAAGCAGCAGCTTCACTCACAGCCACCAGAGGGAGCCCATAGACAGAACTCGCCGAAGTACCTTTCACGACCACAGGAGGGAGTTCGACAACAGAATTCACAACACCTGGCCATCTGGTCCGCATCCATGGGAAGATGGATAGCAAGGCCTACCTGGAGATTTTGGCCAAGAACCTCTGCTCCTCCATCAAGGATCTTAAGATGGGTCGTCATTTCATCTTCCAACAAGACAACGACCCAAAGCACACAGCCAAGAAAACCAAGGCCTGGTTCAAGAGGCAAAAAATCAAGGTGTTGCAGTGGCCTAGTCAGTCCCCTGACCTTAACCCAATTGAAAACTTGTGGAAGGAGCTCAAGATTAAAGTCCACATGAGACACCCATAGAACCTAGATAACTTGGAGAAGATCTGCATGGAGGAGTGGGCCAAGATAACTCCAGAGACCTGTGCCGGCCTGATTAGGTCTTATAAAAGACGATTATTAGCTGTAATTGCAAACAAAGGTTATTCCACAAAATATTAAACCTAGGGGTTGAATAATAATTGACCCACACTTTTATGTTTAAAATTTATAAAAATTTAACTGAGCAACAAAACTTTTTGGTTTGTAAGATTCATGCATCTGTTAATAAATCCTGCTCTTGTTTGAAGGCTCTAACTTATTTGCATCTTATTAAACCTGCTAAATCTGCAGGGGGTTGAATACTACTTGTAGGCATTGTAGATAGACATATAGATGATAGATGAAATGGATAGACAGAGCTACATATAGATAGATGTATGGATAGTATAGGGTGCATGTCCACTATCCGGATTACATCTGAATTAACTGCAGATTGGATGCTGCGTACTTGTAGTCCCTTTGGATGATCCCCGCACACACCCGAACAGTCCCGCACACATCCAAACAGTCCCGCACACATCCGAACAGCCTGCAGACCCTGCACACACCTGAACAGTCCCGCACAGCGCCGAACAGCGGCAGACCCCATCAGTACACACATACACGCACACCGTCACCACCCACACACTTCCCTCCTCCCAAACTGCAGCGTTTCCCAGACCCACATCCGCATCTAAACTGCAGATCTTTTTTACATCTGCGGTTTTGCTGCGGATGTGCCCAACTCAATGAAAGTCTGTGGGTGCAGAAATGCTGCATTTCGGCACAAAAGAAGTGACATGCTGCGGAAAAAAAGCTGTGTTTCGGTGCGGCCTTTTCTGCAGCATGTGCACAACAAGTCTGCGGCTCCCATAGACTTACACTGGTTGTGCACTACAGTGCGGATTTGATGCAATTCTGTGCAGCAAAAAACTCTGCGGATCTGCAATCAAATCCGCAACGAGTGCACACAGCCTTAGCATTTAGTGAACCTAGCAAAAAGCCAAGTAAAAAACAAGTGTGGGATTGCACTTTTTTTGCAATTTCATCCACTTTGACTTTTTTTCACATTTTCTGTTATACGACATGGTAAAACCAATGATGTCGTTCAAAAGTAGAACTTGTCCCGCAAAAGATAAGCCCCCACATGGCCATATTGACGGAAAAATTATGGCTCTGGAAAGAAGGGGAGCGATAAGCAAAAAAAGCTCCAGGGGTGAAGGGGTTTAGAAACATGGATATGGACATATCTATGGAAATAGATATAGATATATAGATATATCTGTATGTATCTATCTCTCTGTGTGTAATGGAGTGTGGGTTGGACAAATGTAAAAGAGGAGGTTGGATAGAAATGACATCACAAATCTTTGAAGCTAGAGCAGGGAGGGGTTTGGGTGTGTTTTGGAGTGGATGTGGTAGGTTCGGGCTTAGTGGCAATGCAATGCATCATGGAACTTGTAGTATTAGAGCACAATAACTCAGGAGAAAGGAAGTTGTCAATTAACCCCATGAGAGCTGGATCCAGCAGTGAAGATGTGCTGCTACAGCATGATAAAAGGTAATATTGCTAAAATAAAGACAGTGGATGTTTTCAGTGGCACATAATAGCAAGATTTATGAGGAAAAAAAAAATTATTGTAGTGGACAGCTTCTTTAACGTGCAAACCACCCTTGGGGGTAAAGGGGTTAAGGGTATGTGCACACGTCAGGATTTCTTGCAGAAATTTTCCTGACAAAAACTGGACATTTCTGCCAGAAATCCGCATGCGTTTTTTTCGCGTTTTTTACATGTCTTTTTGTGCGTTTTTTCCCAAATGCATAGAATTGCGGGAAAAACGCAGAAAATTCACAAAAATAATGAACATGCTCTTTTATTACCGCGATGCTTTTTTTGTGTGGAAAAAACGCATCCATGTGCACAAAACATGCAGAATGCATTCTAAATGATAGAATGCATAATGTATAATGTATGCGTTTTTAATGAGTTTTTAAAGCATTTTTAGCGCGAAAAAAACGCGAAAAAACCTGAACGTGTGCACATAGCCTAACAGAGCTACGATCTCAAAGGCTCTTGCAAAGTTCTATCAGTATGTAAAATGTGCCACAAGGGACAACAGCATATTGGATCTCCTGTTTGCGAATGTTAAAGACGCCTAGTCATCGTCTGCACTGCCCCCTCTGGGGAAATCAGACCACAACCTCATACTATTGTCTCCATCATACCAACCTGTTGTTGGTAAACAACCAGCAACAATAAAACTAATCAGGAAGTGGACTCCAGCGGCGGAGGTGGCTCTACAAGACTGCCTTGACCTCACAGACTGGGAGGTGATATGCGACAGGGGAGAGCATGATGATGTAAGTGATATTGTCTAGCGAGTAACGGATTATATACATTTTTGTACTGACAGTGTTGTACCAGCTAAAAAGATTCAATGTTACGCAAATACAGTTATATGAAAAAGTATGGGCACCCCTATTAATCTTAAGCTTACTGTTTTATAAAAATTGTTTTTTTTGCAACAGCTATTTCAGTTTCATATATCTAATAACTGTTGGACACAGTAATGTTTCTGCCTTGAAATGAGGTTTATTGTACTAACAAAAAATGTGCAATCTGCATTCAAGCAAAATTTGACAGGTGCATAAGTATTGGCACCCTTATCATTTTCTTGTTTTAAATACTCCTACCTACTTTGTCCTGACTTACTAAATCCCTTTTTTTGGTTTTCTAACCTCATTGAGCTTTGAACTTCATAGCCAGGTGTATGCAATCATGAGAAAAGCTACTTAAAGTGGCCACTTGCAAGTTCTTCTCCTGTTTGAATCCCCTCTGAAGAGTGGCATCATGGGCTCCTCAAAACAACTGTCTAATGATCTGAAAACAAAGATTATTCAACATAGTTGTTCAGGGGAAGGATACAAAAAGCTGTCTCAAAGATTTAACCTGTCAATTTCCACTGTGAGGAACATAGTAAGGAAATGGAAGAACACAGGTACAGTTCTTGTTAAGGCCAGAAGTGGCAGGCCAAGAAAAACATCAGAAAGGCAGAGAAGAAGAATGGTGAGATCAGTCAAGGACAATCCTCAGACCACCTTCAGAGAGCTGCAGCATCAACTTGCTGCAGATGGTGTCACTGTGCATCGGTCAACTATACAACGCACTTTGCACAAGGAGAAGCTGTATGGGAGAGTGATGCGAATGAAGCCGTTTCTGCAAGCATGCCACAAACAGAGTCGGCTGAGTTATGCAAAAGCACATTTGGAGAAGCTAATTTCTTTTTGGAAGAAGGTCCTGTGAACTGATGAAACCAAGATTGAGTTGTTTGGTCATACAAAAAGGCGTTATGCATGGCGGCCAAAAAAAACACAGCATTCCAAGAAAAACACTTGCTACCCACAGTAAAAATTTGGTGGAGGTTCCATCATGCTTTGGGGCTGTGTGGCCAATGCCGGCACCGGGAATCTTGTTAAAGTTGAGGGACGCATGGATTCCTCAGTATCAGCAGATTCTTGACAATGTTCATGAATCAGTGACAAAGTTGAAGTTACGCAGGGGATGGATCTTTCAGCAAGACAATGATCCAAAACACCGCTCCAAATCTACTCAGGCATTCATGCAGAGGAACAATTACACTGTTCTGGAATGGCCATCCCAGTCCCCAGACCTGAATACCATTGAACATCTGTGGGATCATTTGAAGAGGGCTGTCCATGCTCGGCGACCATCAAGCATAACTGAACTGGAATTGTTTTGTAAAGAGGAATGGTCAAAAATACCTTCATCCAGGATCCAGGAACTCATTAAAAGCTACAGGAAGCGACTAAAGGCTGTTATTTTTGCAAAAGGAGGATCTACTAAATATTAATGTCACTTTTCTGGTGGGGTGCCCATACTTATGCACCTGTCAAATTTTGTTTGAATGCAGATTGCACATTTTCTGATAGTACTATAAACCTCATTTCAAGGCAGAAACATTACTGTGTCCAACAGTTATTAGATATATGAAACTGAAATAGCTGTTGCAAAAAAAAAACTATTTTTATAAAACATTAAGCTTAAGATTAATAGGGGTGCCCAAACTTTTTCATATAACTGTAATAAGCCTTGGATTACAAAAGAATTGAAACACTTACTAAAGAAGAAAAAATGGCATTTAAAATGAAGGATACAAAGAAACTGAAATTGATACAAAGGGATTTAAAGGGGGAATTTAACCCCTTCATGACCCAGCCTATTTTGACCTTAATGACCTGGCCGTTTTTTGCAATTCTGACCAGTGTCCCTTTATGAGGTAATAACTCAGGAACGCTTCAACGGATCCTAGCGGTTCTGAGATTGTTTTTTCGTGACATATTGGGCTTCATGTTAGTGGTAAATTTAGGTCAATAAATTCTGCGTTTATTTGTGATAAAAACGGAAATTTGGCGAAAATTTTGAAAATTTCACAATTTTCACATTTTGAATTTTTATTCTGTTAAACCAGAGAGATATGTGACACAAAATAGTTAATAAATAACATTTCCCACATGTTTACTTTACATCAGCACAATTTTGGAAACAAAATTTTTTTTTGTTAGGAAGTTATAAGGGTTAAAATTTGACCAGCGATTTGTCATTTTTACAACGAAATTTACAAAACCATTTTTTTTAGGGACCACCTCACATTTGAAGTCAGTTTGAGGGGTCTATATGGCTGAAAATACCCAAAAGTGACACCATTCTAAAAACTGCACCCCTCAAGGTACTCAAAACCACATTCAAGAAGTTTATTAACCCTTCAGGTGCTTCACAGCAGCAGAAGCAACATGGAAGGAAAAAATGAACATTTAACTTTTTAGTCACAAAAATTATCTTTTAGCAACAATTTTTTTATTTTCCCAATGGTAAAAGGAGAAACTGAACCACGAAAGTTGTTGTCCAATTTGTCCTGAGTACGCTGATACCTCATATGTGGGGGTAAACCACTGTTTGGGCGCACGGCAGGGCTTGGAAGGGAAGGAGCGCCATTTGACTTTTTGAATGAAAAATTGGCTGCACTCTTTAGCGGACACCATGTCACGTTTGGAGAGCCCCCGTGTGCCTAAAAATTGGAGCTCCCCCACAAGTGACCCCATTTTGGAAACTAGACGCCCCAAGGAACTTATCTAGATGCATAGTGAGCACTTTGAACCCCCAGGTGCTTCACAAATTGATCCGTAAAAATGAAAAAGTACTTTTTTTTCACAAAAAAATTCTTTTAGCCTCAATTTTTTCATTTTCACATGGGCAACAGGATAAAATGGATCCTAAAATGTGTTGGGCAATTTCTCCTGAGTACACCAATACCTCACATGTGGGGGTAAACCACTGTTTGGGCACATGGTAAGGCTCGGAAGGGAAGGCGCGCCATTTGACTTTTTGAATGAAAAATTATTTCCATCGTTAGCGGACACCATGTCGCGTTTGGATAGCTCCTGTGTGCCTAAACATTGGCGCTCCCCCACAAGTGACCCCATTTTGGAAACTAGACCCCCCAAGGAACTTATTTAGATGCCTAGTGAGCACTTTAAACCCTCAGGTGCTTCACAAATTTTCACAAAAAAAAATCTTTTCGCCTCAATTTTTTCATTTTCACATGGGCAGTAGGATAAAATGGATCATAAAATTTGTTGGGCAATTTCTCCCGAGTACGTCGATACCTCATATGTGGGGGTAAACCACTGTTTGGGCACTCGGCAGGGCTCGGAAGGGAAGGCACGCCATTTGGCTTTTTAAATGGAAAATTAGCTCCAATTGTTAGCGGACACCATGTCGCGTTTGGAGAGCCCCTGTGCCTAAACATTGGAGATCCCCCAGAAATGACACCATTTTGGAAACTAGACCCCCAAAGGAACTAATCTAGATGTGTGGTGAGGACTTTGAACCCCCAATTGCTTCACAGAAGTTTATAACGCAGAGCCATGAAAATAAAAAAAAAAAAATTATTTTCTCAAAAATGATTTTAGCCTGCAATTTTTTATTTTCCCAAGGGTAACAGGAGAAATTTGACCACAAAATTTGTTGTCCAGTTTCTCCTGAGTACGCTGATACCCCATATGTGGGGGTAAATCACTGTTTGGGCACATGCCGGGGCTCGGAAGTGAAGTAGTGACGTTTTGAAATGCAGACTTTGATGGAATGCTCTGTGGGCGTCACGTTGCGTTTGCAGAGCCCCTGATGTGGCTTAACAGTAGAAACCCCCCACAAGTGACCCCATTTTGGAAACTAGACCCCGAAATGAACTTATCTAGATGTGTGGTGAGCACTTTCAACCCCCAAGCGCTTCATAGAAGTTTATAATGCAGAGCCGTGAAAATAATAAATACGTTTTCTTTCCTCAAAAATAATTATTTAGCCCAGAATTTTTTAATTTTCCCAAGGGTAACAGGAGAAATTTGACCCCAATATTTGTTGTCCAGTTTCTCCTGAGTACGCTGATACCCCATATGTGGGGGTAAACTACTGTTTGGGCACATGCCGGGGCTTGGAATTGAAGTAGTGACGTTTTGAAATGCAGACTTTGATGGAATGCTCTGCGGGCGTCACGTTGCGTTTGCAGAGCCCCTGATGTGCCTAAACAGTAGAAACCCCCCACAAGTGACCCCATTTTAGAAACTAGACCCCCCAAGGAACTTATCTAGATATGTGGTGAGCACTTTGAACCCCCATGTGCTTCACAGACGTTTACAACGCAGAGCCGTGAAAATAAAAAATCATTTTTCTTTCCTCAAAAATTATGTTTTAGCAAGCATTTTTTTAGATTCACAAGGGTAACAGGAGAAATTGGACCCCAGTAATTGTTGCGCAGTTTGTCCTGAGTATGCTGGTACCCCATATGTGGGGGTAAACCACTGTTTGGGCACACGTCAGGGCTCGGAAGTGAGGGAGCACCATTTGACTTTTTGAATACGAGATTGGCTGGAATCAATGGTGGCGCCATGTTGCGTTTGGAGACCCCTGATGTGCCTAAACAGTGGTAACCCCTCAATTCTAACTCCAACACTAACCCCCCACACGCCTAACCCTAATCCCAACTGTAGCCATACCCCTAATCACAACCCTAACCACAACCCTAATTCCAACCCTAACCCTAAGGCTATGTGCCCACGTTGCGGATTCGTGTGAGATATTTCCGCACCATTTTTGAAAAATCCGCGGGTAAAAGGCACTGCGTTTTACCTGCGGATTTTCCGCGGATTTCCAGTGTTTTTTGTGCGGATTTCACCTGCGGATTCCTATTGAGGAACAGGTGTAAAACGCTGCGGAATCCGCACAAAGAATTGACATGCTGCGGAAAATACAACGCAGCGTTTCTGCGCGGTATTTTCCGCACCATGGGCACAGCGGATTTGGTTTTTCATATGTTTACATGGTACTGTAAACCTGATGGAACACTGCTGCGAATCCGCAGCGGCCAATCCGCAGCCAAATCCGCACAGTGTGCACATAGCCTAATTCTAAAGGTATGTGCACACAATGCGGAAAACGCTGCGGATCCGCAGCAGTTTCCCATGAGTTTACAGTTCAATGTAAACCTATGGGAAACAAAAATCGCTGTACACATGCTGCGGAAAAACTGCACGGAAACGCAGCGGTTTACATTCCGCAGCATGTCACTTCTTTGTGCGGATTCCGCAGCGGTTTTACAACTGCTCCAATAGAAAATCGCAGTTGTAAAACCGCAGTGAAATGCGCAGAAAAAAACGCAGTAAATCCGCAGCGGTTTAGCACTGCGGATTTATCAAATCCATTACAATACATTAGTATTTCCAGCCATGGCCGATGATATTTCAGCATCGGCCATGGCTGGATTGTAATATTTCACCAGTTATAATAGGTGAAATATTACAAATCGCTCTGATTGGCAGTTTCACTTTCAACAGCCAATCAGAGCGATCGTAGCCACGGGGGGGTGAAGCCACCCCCCCTGGGCTAAACTACCACTCCCCCTGTCCCTGCAGATCGGGTGAAATGGGAGTTAACCCTTTCACCCGATCTGCAGGGACGCGATCTTTCCATGACGCCACATAGGCGTCATGGGTCGGATTGGCACAGACTTTCATGACGCCTACGTGGCGTCATGGGTCGGGAAGGGGTTAAGAATGCACGTGAGGTGTTCCGAATTAAATGAGAAAATTGTCACACAGCAATTCCATGGAGGTGAAATTTTTGGCAACTTTTGTTTGGTAACTGAGCCAAACAAAAGTAGGTGGCACCACTACTGAGCAGGTGATCTAGCAAAACATAGTAATAGCAACATATCATATAATGTGTGTATCACTATAGTGATTCAGGATGGAACTAAGAGAAGCACCACGTTTGTGGCTACTAATTTTAGATTTTGTATGTAAAGAAAAATCCTTTTATCACAATAAAGATTGTTACAACTTTTGTTCAATATACGCATTTTCTCTATATGATTTCATATTTGTAGCGTAGAACATGTGCTAACTACCAGCTAATATGGATGCTATACTTTTTTCCAATTAATTGTCTCTTTATTTCTGTGCATATTTTGGTGCATCCCCTCAGCTAAGGGTAACTGTCTGAATTCCATGGAGGTGTGGTCTGGCATGAAACAGCTAACTGGGTTTAACCCCTTAGCGACCGCCGATACGCCTTTTAACGGCGGCCGCTAAGGGTACTTAAACCACAGCGCCGTTAATTAACGGCGCTGTGGAAAAAGTAAATAGCGCCCCCCAGAGTCGGATTTTCTCTGGGGTCTCGGCCAGCGGGGGTAGCCGAAACCCCAGAGAACATGATTCGGGGGTTTTTTAACCCACCCCGCATTTGCGATCGCCGGTAATTAACCGTTTACTGGCGATCGCAAAAAAAAAAACGCGATCTCTTTTTAATTTCTCTATCCTCCGATGTGATCGCACATCGGAGGATAGAGAAAAGGGGTCCCAGGTGGCCCCCCAATACTTACCTATCTCCCCCGATGCTCCTCGTGGCTCCCGGTGGGCGCCGCCATCTTGAAAATGGCGGGCACATGCGCAGTGCGCCCGCCGGCCGGCCCCGCGAGAATCTTTGGGGTCTCGGCTGCCAGGGGTAGCCGAGACCCCAAAGAGCATGATCGGGGGTCGGTTTTAGCGACCCCTGTTTTGCGATCGCCGGTAATTAACTATTTACCGGCGACCGCAAAAAAAAAAAAAAAGCTAAGTGTAATTCTCTGTCCTCTGATGTGATCGCACATCAGAGGACAGAGAAATAGGGGGATTCGGGGACCCTATCATACTCACCTGTGTCCCTGGATCCTCCTGCTGCTCCTCCTGGCCGCCGGCATCTTCTGGGCAAAAGGAAATGGCGGGCGCATGTGCAGTGCGCCCGCCATCTGTCTCCATCTGCCGGCCGGCAGGAGAAGAGCAGTTGGGGCTAAAATTAGGGTTAGGGGTAGGGTTAGGGTTAGGGGTAGGGTTAGGGTTAGGGGTAGGGTTAGGGGTAGGGCTAAATTTAGGGTTAGGGTTGGGGCTAAATTTAGAGTTAGGGTTGGCGCTAAATTTAGGGTTAGGCTTCTTTCACACTTACGTCGGTACGGGGCCGTCGCAATGCATCGGCCCGACATACCGACGCACGTTGTGAAAATTGTGCACAACGTGGGCAGCGGATGTAGTTTTTCAACGCATCCGCTGCCCAATCTATGTCCTGGGGAGGAGGGGGCGGAGTTATGGCCACGCATGCATGGTCAGAAATGGCGGATGCGACGTACAAAAAAACGTTACATTGAACGTTTTTTTGTGCTGACGGTCCGCCAAAACACTGATCCAGTGCACTACGAACGCGACGTGTGGCCATCCGTCACGATCCGTCGGCAATACAAGTCTATGGGCAAAAAACGCATCCTGCGGGCACATTTGCAGGATCCGTTTCTTGTCCAAAATGACGGATTGCGACGGATGCCAAACGACGCAAGTGTGAAAGTAGCCTTAGGGCTAGGGTTAGGGTTGGGGCTTAAGTTAGGGTTAGAGTTGGGATTAGGGTTAGGGTTTGGATTAGGGTTGGTATTAGGGTTAGGGTTGGCATTAGGGTTACGCTTGGGATTAGGGTTAGGTTTGGGATTAGGGTTAAGGTTAGGGTTGTGATTAGGGGGGTATTGGGATTAGGGTTAGGTTTGATGTTAGTGTTGAGATTAGGATTAGGGGTGTGTTGGATTTAGGGTTTTGATTAGAGTTATGGTTAGGGTTGACATTAGGGTTGTTTTGGGGTAAGGGTTGGGATTATCGTTAGGGTTAGTGATTAGGATTATGGATCGGGTTGGGATTAGGGTTAGGGGTGTGTTGGAGTTGGGTTGGAGCTAGAATTGGGGGGTTTCCACTGTTTAGGTACATCGTCTCCATACGTCTCCAAACACGACAGCCAATTTTGCGCTCAAAAAGTCAAATGGTGCTCCCTCCCTTCTGAGCTCTGCCGTGCGCCCAAACAGTGGGTTACCCCCACATATTTGGCATCAGCATACTCGGGATAAATTGGACAACAACTTCTGGGGTCCAATTTCTCTTGTTACCCTTGTGAAAATAAAAACTTGGGGGCTACAATATCTTTTTTGTGGAAAAAAAAAAAATTATTTTCACGACTCTGCATTATAAACTTCTGTGAAGCACTTGGGCATTCAAAGTTCTCACCACACATCTAGATAAGTTCCATGGGGGGTCTAGTTTCCAAAATGGGGTCACTTGTGGGGGATTTCTACTGTTTAGGCACATCAGGGACTCTCCAAACGCGACATGGCGTCCAATCTCAATTCCAGCCAATTCTACATTGAAAAAGTAAAACGGCGCTCCTTCACTTCCAAGCTCTGCGGTGCGCCCAAACAGTGGTTTACCCTCACATATGGGGTATCGATGTATTCAGGAGAAATCGCACAACAACTTTTGTGGTCTAATTTCTCTTGTTACCCTTGTGAAAATAGTAATTTGTGGGCGAAAAGATCATTTTTGTGTAAACAAAAGCGATTTTTTATTTTCACGGCTCTACGTTATAAACTTCTGTGAAGCACTTGGGGGTTCATATTGCTCACCAGACATCTAGATAAGTTCCTTAAGGGGTCTAGTTTCCAAAATGGTGTCACTTGTGGGGGGTTTCCACTGTTTAGGCACATCAGGGGCTCTCTAAATGTGACATGGTGTCCGATCTCAATTCCAGCCAATTCTGCATTGAAAAAGTCAAACGGCGCTCCTTCACTTCTAAGTTCTGCGGTGCGCCCAAAAAGTGGTTTACCCCCACATATGGGGTATTGGCGTATTCAGGAGAAATTGCATAACACAATTTATGGTTACATTTCTGTTTTTACACTTGTGAAAATAAAAAAAATGGTTCTGAATTAAGATGTTTGCAAAAAAAAGTTAAATGTTCATTTTTTCCTTCCACATTGTTTCAGTTCCTGTGAAGCACGTAAAGGGTTAATAAACTTCTTGAATGTGGTTTTGAGAACCTTGAGGGCTGTAGTTTTTAGAATGGTGTCACACTTGGGTATTTTCTATCATATAGACCCCTCAAAATGACTTCAAATGTGATGTGGTCCCTAAAAAAAAATGGTGTTGTAAAAATGAGAAATTGCTGGTCAACTTTTAACCCTTATAACTCCCTAACAAACAAAAAAATTTTGTTTCCAAAATTGTGCTGATGTAAAGTAGACATGTGGAAAATGTTATTTATTAACTATTTTTCGTGACATATCACTCTGATTTAAGGGCATAAAAATACAAAGTTTGAAAATTGCAAAATTTTTAAATTTTTTGCCATATTTCCGTTTTTTTCATAAATAATCGCAAGTAATATCGAAGAAATGTTACCACTAACATGAAGTACAATATGTCACGAAAAAACAATCTCAGAATCAGCGAGATCCATTAAAGCGTTCCAGAGTTATAACCTCATAAAGTGACAGTGGTCAGAATTGCAAAAATTGGCCCGGTCATTAAGTACCAAATTGGCTCTGTCACTAAGGGGTTAAGGCAAAGCCGGCGCGTGGGGAAGTGGATCTGCCCTTGGCTAATGAAATAAACAAGTTTTTCAACAGATTCTCCAACACAAGCACATGCTATAAAGTCCTTGGAGAGAATAATACTCACCTACTTGTGTCTGAGGGTGAGGGCTTTTACTGACCCCCTGCAGTTTGCGTACCAGCAGAGGTTGGCGGTGGATGATGCTGTAGTTTCTCTGCTATATACAGTACATTCATTCCATGTTCTTTGACTTCTCAAGCGCTTTCAATACCTTACAGCCGCTCTTACTAAAGGTACCTTCACACTCAGCGACGCTGCAGCGATACCGACAACGATGTCGATCGCTGCAGCGTCGCTGTTTGGTCGCTGGAGAGCTGTCACACAGACAGCTCTCCAGCGACCAACGATCCCGAAGTCCCCTGGTAACCAGGGTAAACATCGGGTTACTAAGCGCAGGGCCGCGCTTAGTAACCCGATGTTTACCCTGGTTACCAGCGTAAACGTAAAAAAAACAAACACTACATACTTACCTTCTGCTGTCTGTCCCCGGCGCTGTGCTTTCCTGCACTGACTGTGAGCACAGCGGCCGGAAAGCAGAGCGGTGACGTCACCGCTGTGCTTTCCAGCTGGCCGGCGCTCACAGCCAGAGCAGAGAAGCACAGCGCCAGGGACAGACAGCAGAAGGTAAGTATGTAGTGTTTGGGTTTTTTTACGTTTACGCTGGTAACCAGGGTAAACATCGGGTTACTAAGCGTGGCCCTGAGCTTAGTAACCCGATGTTTACCCTGGTTACCAGTGAAGACATCGCTGAATTGGCGTCACACACGCCGATTCAGTGATGTCTGCAGGAAGTCCAGCGACGAAATAAAGTTCTGGACTTTCTGCAGCGACCAACGACATCACAGCAGGATCCTGATCGCTGCTGCGTGTCAAACTGAACGATATCGCTAGCCAGGATGCTGCAACGTCACGGATCGCTAGCGATATCGTTCAGTGTGAAGGTACCTTTAGTAATAAGTTGACTGATATGGTGGTAGATGAGAGAATGGTGAACTGGTTAAACGACTACCTGACGGAGAGGCCAGTTTGTAAGGATGGGGGAGGTGGTATCTGGCAGTGTACGGAGCAGTGTTGGAGCCCCTCAGGGTACAGTGTTGTCACCCTTCTTCACATTGTATACAGCTGACTTTCAGTATAAATCAGATTTTTGTCACCTCCAAAAATTCTCAGATGACTCAGTGATTTTAGGGGGCATTATGGGGGGTCAGAGGAATATAGAAGGGTGGTTTCTGACTTTGTGGACTGGTGCCGGACTAACTGTCTAGAACTAAATGCAAAGATAACCAATAGGTGGTGCTAAGTTATAGAAAGAAAAAGGAGGATTACTTACCGATCAATATTGCTGGCCAGGAGGTTGAGATTGCAAATATTTGGGGGTTCACCTTGACAGTAAACTCGATTGGAGGTGTCATACAGAAAAGGTTTACAAGAAGGGAATGAGCAGACTGTACTTTCTTGGGAAGCTCAGGTCGTTCAATGTGTGCAGTAAAATACTGGAAATGTTCTACCACTTCGTTGTGGCAAGCGCCATCTTTTTTGCTATCATATGCTGGGGCAGTAGTGTGCGAGTATCTGACGCTAATAAGCTCCACAAACTTATCAAGAAAGCAAACGCAGCTGTTGGCCTCCATCTGGACTCTTTTGAGGAGGTATTGGAGGATAGGATTCAGATGAAGTGTAGGGCTATAATGATCAATAATACACACCCATTATACGAGCTGTTCTTGAAGTAGAAGAGCACGTTCAGCAGCCGTCTAATCTTACTAAGGTGTAAGAAGGAGAAATTCAGGAAATCATTTGTACCTACTGCTATGGGGATGTATAATAATTTCCTAAGGGTGCTAGACAACAATGACTGATTGCTGGTGTACTAATGTCAACAGTGACTTATATACTTGAACTACCCACATTTATTTGTTATGTAATGTTGGGTGTACTTGTGCAAGATTTGTGTCCTAATATTTTATGTACTGCTGTTTTATTGCTGCTGCAATACCGTAATTTCCCCAGAGATCAATAAAGTGTATCATATCGTATCTCCATGGTGGCTAGTATTAGGTCCTCTGGAAGTGGGCCCAGCGCTGACAATTTGCAAAGAATATCCGTGGTGTCCTGGATATAGCTGGGTGAGCGCCTCACTATGGATTTCAGAATGCGCTCCACCCAGCCTGAAATATTCCCAGTTAAAGTCCCAATACCAGAGATGATAGGCCTCCCAGGATTACCTTCTTTATGTATTTTAGGCAACATGTAGAAGGTACCTGTTTGGGGATTGTCTGGTATTAGTTCCAGCATTGAGGATGAAGTAGAATCTAATCCATTGATGATATATGTGTTAGTTCCTGTGCGTATTTTTTGGTCGGATCTCCCTGAAGTAGAGTGTAGTATTTTATATCCAAGAGTTGTCCGTTTGCTTCCTGGATGTAATCTGTCGTGTTCATTATGACTACAGCTCCTCCTTTGTCTGCTGGTTTGATGATATTGTTATTGGCTTTTAAGGATTGTATGGCTTTTCTTTCCTCCATAGTGATATCTTGCGGCACTTTATGGTGTCTGTCCAAAAGGTCAGATTTAACTTTTTTACGGAAACAGTCAATGTAGAGATCCAGAGTTTGGTTGTGCCCAGGTTGCGGGGTCCAGTGTCTCTTTTTCTTTTTTGCTGTGTCATTCACATTGTCTTGTGATGTGATATCTGCATGGTTATCAAAGAATTCTTTCAGTCGCAATCTGCGGAAAAATTCCTCGATATCACTACAGAACTAAGCCCTATCAAGCTGTTTTGTAGACCAGAAAGTTAGTCCCTTTGATAAAACATGCATTTCTCCTGTGCTTGGCTCATATTGTGAGAGGTTTACAACAGAGGACAATGTATTAAAATGATTATGTAAATTGGGCTTACCTTCAGCTACATTGAGACCTGCTTTCTTCCTGAGTCAGTCCAGTTTCTTTTTCTTATTGATAATGAGGTGATGTAAATTGTTGTAGAATTCCTGCAATGTCTCCTTGATTAGACATGAACCTGGTCCTTGTATTTGGTACTGTAGGTAATTTATCTCTTTATGGTTGGTCCTCTTCTTGTGGTAGAAAAATCCAATTAGATGATTGCTACAGATCATCTGAGAGACTGCGGAAAGTTTCTGTGAAAAATGGGTATTGTAGGTATACTTTGATGGATTCCTGATCATGAGGCGTTTAGGGATTAGGTTTTCCTTCTTGCATCTGGATAGAAAGAAAATGTTGCTGTTCATTTGTGCCAGTTTCTTCAGGAGGTTTTTCAAATCCATCTGTGATCGGTACATTGGGGTATCTTCCATTATC
This sequence comes from Ranitomeya imitator, assembly GCF_032444005.1. Lineage (NCBI taxonomy): Eukaryota > Metazoa > Chordata > Amphibia > Anura > Dendrobatidae > Ranitomeya > Ranitomeya imitator. The sequence goes on from NC_091284.1 coordinate 320,353,994, forward strand.
ATGAAGTACAATAACAAATTGTACTGTGGTACTGTGTTACCAAGAAAAATCGATGTGATTACTTTTCTGCCCAATGATGACAAAATTATTCTAGGAGTGACACCTTTATTGGCTAACCAGAAAATAATATGTTTGCAAGCTTTCACAGTGGCTCCTTCTTCAGGCAAGATTACAAATACCGTATATATTTGAGTATGAGCAAACCCGAGTATAAGCCAAACCCCCTAATTTTGCAACAAAAAACTGGGAAAACTTATTGACTCGAGTATAAGCCTAGGGTGGAAAATGCAGCAGCTACCGGTAAATGTTAAAAATAAAAATAGGCACCAATAAAAGTAAAATTAATTGAGACATCAGTAGGTTGAGCTTTTGAATATCCATATTGAATCAGGAGCCCTATACAATGCTCCATACTGTTCATTGTGGCCCCATAAGATGCTCCATATACAAATATGCCCCATATAATGCTCCATGCAGTTCTTTATGGCCCCATGTAATGCTCCATATAATGCTCCATGCAGGTCATTATGGCCCCATAGATGCCCCATATAATGCTCCATGCAGTTCTTTATGGCCCTATAGATACCCCATATAATGCTCCATGCAGTTACAGTATGTCCCCATAGATGCTCCATATAATGCTCCATGCAGTTCTTTATGGCCCCATATAATGCTCCATGCAGTTATGGCCCCATAGATGCTCCATATAATGCTCCATGCAGTTCTTTATGGCCACATAGATGCTCCATATAATGCTCCATGCAGCTCTTTATGGCCCCATGTAATGCTCCATATAATGCTCCATGCAGTTCTTTATGGCCACATAGATGCTCCATATAGTGCTCCATGCAGTTCTTTATGGCCCCATGTAGTGCTCCATATAATGCTCCATGCAGTTCATTATGGCCCCATATAATGCTCCATGCAGTTCTTTAAGGCCCCATAGATAACTGCATGGAGCATTATATGGAGCATCTATGGGGCCATAAAGAACTGCATGGAGCATTATATGGAGCATCTATGGGTCCTTAAAGAACTGCATGGAGCATTATATGGGGCATCTATGGGGCCATAACTGCATGGAGCATTATATGGGGCATCTATGAAGACATAACTGCATGGAGCATTATATGGGGTATGTCCTCATAGATGCCCCATATAATGCTCCATGCAGTTATGGCCCCATAGATGCCCCATATAATGCTCCATGCAGTTCTTTATGGCCCCATAGACACTCCATATAATGCTCCATGCAGTTCTTTATGGCCCCATAGATGCTCCATATAGCATTGTGCCACATGTAATGCTGCTGCTGCTGCACTAAAAAAAAAAAGGCATGCTCACCTCTCGTCACTGCCCGCTGCTCCTCAGCGTCCCGTCTCTCCGCACTGACTGTTCAGGCAGAGGGCGGCGCACACACTAATATGTCATCGCGCCCTCTGACCTGAACAGTTACTTGAGAGGACACGTAAGACGAGGCGGCGGTGGAACGCAGAAAGGTGAATATGACATACTCACCTACTCCCGGCGCGGTCCCTGCAAGTCCCACGTCTCCGGGAGCGGCAGCTTCTTCCTGTAGTGAGCGGTCACGTGGCACCGCTCATTACAGTAATGAATATGTGGCTCCACCCCTATGGGAGTGGAGTCCATATTCATAACTTTAATGAGCTGTACCAGTGACTGCTGAACAACAGGGGAAGAAGCTGCCGCGCCCGAAGACATGTAGGGACCGTGGCAGGAGCGCTGGTAGCAGGTGAGTATTTGACAGGCATCGCTCCCCCTCACCTGCCGACCCCCCCCCCCCCGCCTTCCATGACTCGAGTATAAGCTGAGAGGAGCACTTTCAGCCCATTTTTTGGGGCTGAAAATCTCAGCTTATACTCGAGTATATACGGCAGATTAATAAGAAGAAAGCACAACATTTTGAAGGGAATCTGTCACCCCAAAAATCGCGGGTGAGGTAAGCCCACCGGAATCAGGGGTTTATCTACAGCATTCTGTAAAGCTGTAGATAAGCCCGATGTATCCTGAAAGATGAGAAAAAGAGGTTAGATTATACTCACCCAGGGGCGTTCCCACTGCTGGTCCGGCGCCTCCCATCTTCAACAGATGACATCCTCTTCTGGTCTTCATGCTGCGGCTCCGGCGCAGGCGTACTTTGTCTGCCCTGTTGAGGGCAGAGCAAAGTACTGCAGTGCGAAGGCGCCGGGAAAGGTCAGAGAGGCCTGCGCATAAGCCAAGGAAATCAAATAGGGCATTTTCTTACAAATGGAGAGGCAGTGGGAATGTTGTTCTTAGTTATCTGAAGTCTGTGTGGTGGAGGTGTGAATTGGACTTTAACTGAGAATATCTCAGGCTGGGTGGAGAACATTCTGAAAACCTTACTGAGGCGCACACCCAGCTATATCCAGGACACCACGGATATTCTTTGCAAATTGTCAGTGCTGGTCCCACTTCCAGAAGACACGATACTATCCACTATGGATGTAGTCTCTCTATTCTAACATTCCTCAAGAGGATGGAATTGCAGCATGCAAATATTTCCTTCAAAAGAACAATCTAGCCACAGAACCAACACTGCAATTTATCAGGTTTGTTCTCCATCATAAGTATTTTGCTTCTGGGAACAATTTATACCAACAGTGTATGGGCAGCGCCATGGGAAGCAAAATGTCCCCACAATATACTAACCTATTTATGGTGAAATTGGAGGAAAATTTTTTGTCATCTTGCTCTGTTAAACCTCTTGCATACTGCCGCTACATCTACTCACCTTCCACAATAACTTCAACAGGTACCACCCAACCATCAAGCTCACCCTGAACTTTTCAAAGACCCAAATACATTTTCTGGACATGACCATATACATCAAGGACAACGCCATACAAACATCAAGTTACCATAAGCCTACAGGACGTCCTGCATATCTTAAAAGAAACAGCTTTCATCCAAAACACACAAAAAAATCCATCGTCTACAGTCAAGTTCTGAGGTATATTCGGATCTGTTCAGACAGTAAAGACAGGGAACTACAGCAGATATCACTGAGGAACACATTTCTACAACAAGGATACCATCCACTGGTAATATATTAACAGATCCACAGGGCTACAAGGATCCCAAGAAACAGCCTCCTTGATTACAAACAGAGAGGATAACAACAGGGTACCTCTTGTGGTCACATATAACCCCCATATGAGCATTCTAAGGAAAATTGATGCTGATCTCCAACCCATATTCCACAGAGACCACAAATTGAAAGACATATTCCTAGAACTACCACTTCTCTGCTATGAACAGCACCCTAACTTAAGTAATATCCTTGTCAGAAGTGTCCTCAACACCATCAGTGACTGGCACATTCCCATGTAACAATAAAAAATGCAAAACTTGTAATCACATATTACCAACAAATATAGTCAATGTACCAAACACAAATCAGGACTATAAGGTCCAGGGGTGGACTGGGCTCGGTGGCAGAAATGCATTTGCCCCCCTGGCCAGTGCCTGAACTACCACTTCTCTGCTATAAACAGCACCCTAACTTAAGTAATATCCTTGTCAGAAGTGTCCTCAACACCATCAGTGACTGGCACATTCCCATGTAACAATAAAAAATGCAAAACTTGTAATCACATATTACCAACAAATATAGTCCCCGTACCAAACACAAATCAGGACTATAAGGTCCAGGGGCGGACTGGGCTCGGTGGCAGAAATGCATTTGCCCCCCGGGCCGGTGCCTGAGCCACTGCACAGGGCCACTGGAGGACCTGTGATGAGCAGGAACATCAGTGTGGGACACGCAGCATGCACCTGTGGCCGGAGCCATGGCTGGCTTATGTGCAGGCTGCAGTGAGAGGGGGTAGCTGCTGGCACACAATGCAGACGATGAGGAGGGGCGGTACTTACACAGTGATTGCACGCAGCCTCCTCATCTTGTGTGCAGACCTGCTCCAATGTCTGCTCAGCCAAGCCTGGAGGTGTGGAGCTACAGCGTGCAGACTAGAGCAGCAGCACAGGACGGCAGGAGATTAGAACTTGAAGATGAGAGGAAGCAGCCCTGTGTGCTCACTGCCCAGCACACACCAGGTAACCTTTCCAGCAGCTCATCTCAACGCTTGCTGTGCTAAGTGGCAGGGGCATTTAACAAATTAAACATGGCAGGTCAAAGTATGTGTGTTTCTCAGTCGCCCAGGACAGACTACCAGAGAGAGGGGATCCACCCTTCAGGGACAGGAAACCCACAGGATAAAAGGGCGGTACCTCTCCCCTGCATCAGTTTGGTTTCCTGTCCCTGACGGGGAACCTTCTAGGACGGTACCTGTCAAGAAGACTGACCTGAACGAGGAATCCGGAGCCGGCCAGTTCGGGTTCTGGCAGCGGGGAGGCCCCCGTCACGGCTGGTCCGGTATCCGAGGCCGCCACAGCTACGACCGGGTCAGGAAACATGAGCGGGGGGAAGCGCAGCCGCCACTCCGGATAGGAGTTAGGGGCTCTAGCACTCTGCCGTACACAGGACGTCTGGATTTCCAAGATGGCACCGCACCGGAGGTGATGGGAGAGCTTCCGGTTCAGGGGCGATGCAGTGACGGACTGCACCAAGAAAAAAAAAAAAAAAAGACGCTTTCTCAGTAATGCAGCCATGGGGGGAGGGGATAAGCGCCAATCTTTAAAAGAGGGTGCACATGGAGGCTCCTTGCTGCATGCCGTCCCAAGGTTATACCATGGAGGACAGCGATCAGCAGCTCCAGCAGCAGCAGTGTCATCATCAGCGGCAGAAGTCGGACGCACAGAAAAAGTGAACTTCTGCGGACAACCGGAGTTTTCGGTCTGGTAGTCATTCCACGCAGCATAGTAAGAACTCCAGCGTGGTAAACCAGCTACCGCCCACGGATCACACGCAGGATCCTACCCCTCCAGAACCGGTACCTATGTGTTATGGACCTGGTGGTTAGGAGCACCCAGCACGACCTGATAGTTAAACTCACACAGGACAAGCTCTGGGATGTGGGAGCTCTGCTGACCGCAACCCCTAATCCTATCACACAACTAAAAATAGCCGTGGAGCGTTCCTGACTCTCCCTAGACGCCTCTTCACAGCCTAAGAGCTAGCTAGCCCTAGAGATAGAAAATATAGCCTACCTTGCCTCAGAGAAATTCCCCAAAGGAAAAGGCAGCCCCCCACATATATTGACTGTGAGTAAAGATGAAAGTAACAAATGCAGGAATGAAACAGGTTTCAGCAAAGGGAGGCCAGACTTACTAAACAGACAGAGGATAGGAAAGGTATCTTTGCGGTCAGCACAAAAACTACAAAAGACCACGCAGAGTGTGCAAAAAGACCTCCGCACCGACTCACGGTGCGGAGGTGCCACTCTGCATCCCAGAGCTTCCAGCTAGCAAGACAAAATCATGATAACCAGCTGGACAAGGAAACAATGAACAAATAATAACTATCAGGAACTTAGCTTCTGCTGGAGAAGACAGGTCACCAGAAAGATCCAGGAGCGAACTGAACCAATGCAGGAACATTGACAGCTGGCATGGAGTAACGATCTGAGTGGAGTTAAATAGAGCAGACAACCAAAGGATAAACCACGTCACCTGTGTAAGGAACCTCAGAAGCAGCAGCTTCACTCACAGCCACCAGAGGGAGTCCATGGACAGAACTTGCCGAAGTACCATTCACGACCACAGGAGGGAGTTCGACAACAGAATTCACAACAGTACCCCCCCCTTGAGGAGGGGTCACCGAACCCTCACCAGAGCCCCCAGGCCGATCAGGATGAGCCAAATGAAAGGCACGAACTAGATCGGCAGCATGAACATCAGCGGCAAAAACCCAGGAATTATCTTCCTGACCATAACCCTTCCACTTGACCAAGTACTGGAGTTTCCGTCTCGAAACACGAGAATCCAAAATCTTCACCACATACTCCAACTCCCCCTCGACAAACACCGGGGAAGGAGGATCAACGGAGGGAACCATAGGCGCCACGTATCTCCGCAACAACGACCTATGGAACACATTATGGATGGCAAAAGAAGCTGGAAGGTCCAAACGAAATGACACAGGATTAAGAACTTCAGAAATCTTATATGGCCCAATGAAACGAGGCTTAAACTTAGGAGAGGAAACCTTCATAGGAACATGACGAGATGACAACCAAACCAAATCCCCAACACGAAGTCGGGGACCAACACAGCGCCGGCGGTTAGCGAAACATTGAGCCTTCTCCTGGGACAATGTCAAATTGTCCACCACATGAGTCCAAATCTGCTGCAACCTGTCCACCACCGTATCCACCCCAGGACAGTCTGAAGGCTCAACCTGCCCTGAAGAGAAACGAGGATGGAAACCAGAATTACAGAAAAAAGGAGAAACTGAAGTACCCGAGCTGGCCCGATTATTAAGGGCGAACTCAGCCAAAGGCAAGAAGGACACCCAATCATCCTGATCAGCAGAAACAAAGCATCTCAGATATGTTTCCAAAGTCTGATTAGTTCGTTCGGTTTGGCCATTAGTCTGAGGATGGAAAGCCGAAGAAAAAGACAAATCAATGCCCATCTTAGCACAAAAGGACCGCCAAAACCTCGAAACAAACTGGGAACCTCTGTCCGAGACGATGTTCTCTGGAATGCCATGCAAACGAACCACATGCTGGAAAAACAATGGCACCAAATCAGAGGAGGAAGGCAACTTAGACAAGGGTACCAAATGGACCATCTTAGAGAAGCGATCACAAACCACCCAAATGACCGACATCCTTTGAGAAACAGGGAGATCAGAAATAAAATCCATGGAAATATACGTCCAGGGCCTCTTCGGGACCGGCAAGGGCAAAAGCAACCCACTGGCATGAGAACAGCAGGGCTTAGCCCGAGCACAAGTCCCACAGGACTGCACAAAAGAACGCACATCCCGTGACAAAGAAGGCCACCAAAAGGATCTAGCCACCAAATCTCTGGTACCAAAGATTCCAGGATGACCAGCCAACACCGAACAATGAACCTCAGAGATAACTCTACTAGTCCATGTATCAGGGACAAACAGTTTCTCCGTAGGACAACGGTCAGGTCTATCAGCCTGAAACTTCTGCAGCACGCGCCGCAAATCAGGGGAGATGGCAGACAAAATTACCCCCTCTTTAAGAATACCCGCCGGCTCCGGAACACCCGGAGAATCAGGCACAAAACTCCTTGACAGGGCATCAGCCTTCACATTCTTGTGATCCGTCAAGACCACCACGCGATGTTTAGCTCCTTCAAGCCAATGTCGCCACTCCTCGAATGCCCACTTCATGGCCAACAACTCTCGATTGCCAACATCATAATTGCGCTCAGCAGGCGAGAATTTTCTAGAAAAGAAGGCACATGGTTTCATCACCGAGCCATCAGAACTTCTTTGCGACAAAACAGCCCCTGCTCCAATCTCAGAAGCATCAACCTCGACCTGAAACGGGAGCGAAACATCTGGCTGGCACAACACAGGGGTAGAAGAAAAATGACGCTTCAACTCCTGAAAAGCCTCTACAGCCGCAGAGGACCAATTGACCACATCAGCACCTTTCTTGGTCAAATCAGTCAACGGTTTAGCAATACTAAAAAAATTAGCGATGAAGCGACGGTAAAAATTAGCAAAGCCCAGGAACTTCTGCAGGCTCTTCACAGATGTCGGCTGAGTCCAATCATAAATGGCCTGAACTTTAACAGGGTCCATCTCGATAGTAGAAGGGGAAAAAATGAAACCCAAAAATGAAACCTTCTGAACTCCAAAGAGACACTTTGACCCCTTCACAAACAAGGAATTCGCACGAAGGACCTGGAACACCATTCTGACCTGCTTCACATGAGACTCTCAATCATCCGAAAAGACCAAAATGTCATCCATATATACAATCATGAATCTATCCAGGTACTCTCGGAAGATGTCATGCATAAAGGACTGAAACACAGATGGAGCATTAGAAAGCCCGAATGGCATAACTAGGTACTCAAAATGGCCCTCGGGCGTATTAAATGCTGTTTTCCATTCATCACCCTGTTTAATTCGCACAAGATTATACGCCCCTCGAAGATCAATTTTGGTGAACCAACTAGCCCCCTTAATCCGAGCAAACAAATCAGACAGCAGCGGCAAAGGATACTGAAATTTGACTGTGATCTTATTAAGAAGGCGGTAATCAATACAAGGTCTCAAAGAGCCATCCTTCTTGGCCACAAAAAAGAACCCTGCTCCCAATGGTGACGACGACGGGCGAATATGACCCTTCTCCAAGGATTCCTTTATATAACTCCGCATAGCGGCGTGCTCTGGCACAGATAAATTAAACAGTCGGCCCTTAGGAAACTTACTACCAGGAATCAAATTAATAGCACAATCGCAATCCCTATGAGGAGGTAGGGCACCGGATTTGGGCTCTTCAAAAACATCCCGGTAATCTGATAAAAACTCAGGGACTTCAGAAGGAGTGGAAGGCGAAATTGACAACAATGGAACATCACCATGTACCCCCTGACAACCCCAGCCGGACACAGACATAGATTTCCAATCCAACACTGGATTATCGACCTGTAGCCATGGCAACCCCAAAACGACCACATCATGCAGATTATGCAACACCAAAAAGCGAATATCCTCCTGATGTGCAGGAGCCATGCACATGGTCAATTGAGTCCAGTACTGAGGCTTATTCTTGGCCAAAGGCGTAGCATCAATTCCTCTCAATGGAATAGGATACTGCAAGGGCTCCAAGAAAAAACCACAGCGCTTGGCAAACTCCAAGTCCATCAAATTCAGGGCAGCGCCTGAATCCACAAATGTCATAACAGAATAGGACGACAGAGAGCAAATCAGAGTAACGGACAAAAGAAATTTAGACTGTACCGTACCAATGGTGGCAGACCTAGCGAACCGCTTAGTGCGCTTAGGACAATCGGAGATAGCATGAGTGGATTCACCACAGTAAAAACACAGCCCATTCCGACGTCTGTGTTCTTGCCGTTCAGCTCTGGTCAAAGTCCTATCACACTGCATAGGCTCAGGCCTATGCTCAGAGAATACTGCCAGATGGTGCACAGCTTTGCGCTCATGCAAGCGCCGATCGATCTGAATGGCCAAGGACATAGACTCATTCAGACCAGCAGGCGTGGGAAATCCCACCATGACATCCTTAACCCCTTACCGGCATCGGACGTACTATACCGTCCGATGCCGGCTCCCCTGCTTTGATGCAGGGCTCCGCTGTGAGCCCGCATCAAAGCCGGGACATGTTAGCTGTTTTGAACAGCTGACATGTGCCCGCAATAGGTGCGGGCAGAATCGCGATCTGCCCGCACCTATTAACTAGTTAAATGCCGCTGTCAAACGCAGACAGCGGCATTTAATTACCGCTTCCGGCTGGGCGGCCGGAAATGACGTCATCGCCGACCCCCATCACATGATCGGGGGTCGGCGATGCTTGTATATTGTAGCCATAGAGGTCCCAGAGACCTCTATGGTTACTGATGAGCGGTGGCTGTGAGCGCCACCCTGTGGTCGGCGCTCACTGCACACCTCCATTTCTGCTACATAGCAGCGATCAGCAGATCGCTGCTATGTAGCAGAGCCGATCATGCTGTGCCAGCTTCTAGCCTCCCATGGAGGCTATAGAAGCATGGCAAAAGTTAAGAAAAAAAGTTTAAAAAAATGTGAAAAAAAAATAAAACAAACAAAAGTTTAAATCACCCCCCTTTCGCCCCAATCAAAATAAATCAATAAAAAAATATCAAATCTTCGCATATTTGGTATCGCCGCGCTCAGAATCGCCCGATCAATTAAAAAAAAGTATTAACCTGATCGCTAAACAGCGTAGCGGGAAAAAAATTCGAAACGCCAGAATTACGTTTTTTTGGTCGCCGCAACATTGCATTAAAATGCAATAACGGGCGATCAAAAGAACGTATCTGCACCAAAATGCTATCATTAAAAACGTCATCTCGGCACACAAAAAATAAGCTCTCAACCGACCCCAGATCATGAAAAATGGAGACGCTACGAGTATCGGAAAATGGCGCAAATTTTTTTTTTTTTTTTTTTTAGCAAAGTTTGGAATTTTTTTTCACCACTTAGATAAAAAATAACCTAGTCATGTTAGGTGTTTATGAACTCGTACTGACCTGGAGAATCATAATGGCAGGTCAGTTTTAGCATTTAGTGAACCTAGCAAAAAAGCCAAACAAAAAACCAATGTGGGATTGCACTTTTTTTGCAATTTCACCGCACTTGGAATTTTTTTCCCATTTTCTAGTACACGACATGCTAAAACCAATGATGTCGTTCAAAAGTACAACTCGTCCCGCAAAAAATAAGCCCTCACATGGCCAAATTGACGGAAAAATAAAAAAGTTATGGCTCTGGGAAGGAGGGGAGCGAAAAACGAACACGGAAAAACGAAAAATCCCCCGGTCATGAAGGGGTTAAGGGCTTCAGAAAGACCCTTTCTGAAAATTGCTGCCAGGGCACACGCATTCCACTGAGTAAGCACAGACCACTTTCTAAACTTCTGACAGTACACCTCCGCTTCATCCTGACCCTGACACAAAGCCAGCAAGATTTTCTCTGCCTGATCCACTGAATTTGGTTCATCATAAAGCAATCCAAGCGCCAGAAAAAATGCATCCACATCACGCAATGCAGGATCTCCTGGCGCAAGGGAAAATGCCCAGTCTTGAGGGTCACCACGCAACAAAGAAATAATGATTTTTACTTGTTGAACGGGGTCACCAGAGGAGCGGGGTTTCAAAGCTAGAAACAGTTTACAATTATTTTTGAAATTCAAGAACTTAGATCTATCCCCAGAAAATAAATCAGGAATAGGAATTCTGGGCTCTAACATAGGATTCTGAACCACAAAATCTTGAATGTTTTGTACCCTTGCAGTGAGATGATCCACACAAGAGGACAGACCTTGAATGTCCATATCTACACCGGTGTCCTGAACCACCCAAAGGTTTAGGGGAAAAGAAAGGCAAAACACAGTGCAAAGAAAAAAAAATGGTCTCAGAACTTCTCTTATCCCTCTATAGAGATGCATTAATACTTTTGGCCAGCTGTACTGTTATGGACCTGGTGGTTAGGAGCACCCGGCACGACCTGATAGTTAAACTCACACAGGACAAGCTCTGGGATGTGGGAGCTCTGCTGACCGCAACCCCTAATCCTATCACACAACTAAAAATAGCCGTGGAGCGTTCCTGACTCTCCCTAGATGCCTCTTCACAGCCTAAGAGCTAGCTAGCCCTAGAGATAGAAAATATAGCCTACCTTGCCTCAGAGAAATTCCCCAAAGGAAAAGGCAGCCCCCCACATATATTGACTGTGAGTAAAGATGAAAGTCACAAACGCAGGAATGAAACAGGTTTCAGCAAAGGGAGGCCAGACTTACTAAACAGACAGAGGATAGGAAAGCTATCTTTGCGGTCAGCACAAAAACTACAAAAGACCACGCAGAGTGTGCAAAAAGACCTCCGCACCGACTCACGGTGCGGAGGTGCCACTCTGCATCCCAGAGCTTCCAGCTAGCAAGACAAAATCATGATAACCAGCTGGACAAGGAAACAATGAACAAATAATAACTATCAGGAACTTCGCTTCTGCTGGAGAAGACAGGTCACCAGAAAGATCCAGGAGCGAACTGAACCAATGCAGGAACATTGACAGCTGGCATGGGGTAACGATCTGAGTGGAGTTAAATAGAGCAGCCAACCAAAGGATAAACCACGTCACCTGTGTAAGGAACCTCAGAAGCAGCAGTTTCACTCACAGCCACCAGAGGGAGTCCATGGACAGAACTCGCCGAAGTACCATTCACGACCACAGGAGGGAGTTCGACAACAGAATTCACAACACCTATGGCTGCGTCAGATTGGTGAGTGATCTTCGTGAAAGCTCACTTTTTGTAATTGGTGTTCCCCTTCTCCATTTATCTTAGGCAAGGAAGAAAACGGGGAAGACATAACACAGAACCTGCCCCTTATGCGAGAAAGCCCTACCACAGTCTTGGGATAAGAAGCTATGTGACTCCTGTATAGAACGAGTCCTCTGTGAGGAGACCCCAAACTTCGCCTCTGAGTTACGATCTGTAATTAAATCAGAGGTCGAGACTGTTTAACTCCCTTAAAGGTGAAAAGAGAGCTAGTAGGAAACAACCTATTTCTTATAGGAATTCTGATTCTTCCAGCTCCAAGAGTAATAACTCAGATACGCAGGATTCCTCCTTCTCTTCTTCGGATAATGAGAGTGGAGGTCGTCATTGCTTAACCCTAGATGAGGTCGACGGCCTTGTAAAGGCAGTAAGATCAACAATGGGGGTATTGGACCCTCGTCCTGACAAAACTGTGCAGGACATTATGTTTGGAGGGTTATGCCAGAAAAAGCGTAAGGTGTTTCCCCTTAATGAAAACATACAAGCGTTAATTAAAAAGGAGTGGGAGAGACCTGAAAGGAAAAATGCATCGGTTCCCTCTATTAAAAGGAAATACCCCTTTGAAGAAGAGGCCTCTGTCTCATGGGATAAAGCCCCCAAACTCAACGTTGCGGTAGCTAAGGCCTCGAAAAAGTTCGCATTACCATTTGAGGATATGGGAACCCTGAAAGATCCTCTTGATAAAAGAGCAGATACTTTTCTTACAGGGGCCTGGGAGTCAGCAGGAGGATGCTTAAGGCCAACCATAGTGGCTGCCTGCACATCACGATCCTTAATGATCTGGGTTGATAACCTAGAGAAACAGCTTAGGGATGGGGTCCGCAGAAATACAATTTTAGAGTCTATCCCTATGATTAGAGGAGCCACGGCATTTTTGGCAGATTCATCGGCCGACTCAAGTAAATTAGCATCTAAATCTGCAGCTCTTTCAAATGCGGCGCGTAGAACCTTATGGCTAAAGAGCTGGCCGGGGGACTTACAAACTAAGCAAAAACTTTGTTCAATCCCATGTGAGGGCAAGTTTCTTTTTGGAGAGACTCTGGACAATATCCTGCAAAGAGCAGGTGATAAAAAGAAAGGTTTTCCCATCCTGGCCCCAATGTGTAATAAACCGCCCTTTCGGAATAGGAAGGTTTTTAGAAGAAGACCGCCAAGGGAACAAAACCGATGGGATGACGGGAAAAGAAAGGACAGGGGGTTCCTTTTCGGTAACTCCCCTCGGGATAGAACCCCCCCCCCCCCCCAAGTGACATCTCCCCCAGGGTGGGAGGGAGATTATCTCAATTCCTCCCGGCCTGGGAGAAAATTTCAACCAGCCCTTGGATATTAAATTTAATAGGAGCAGGGTTTTGAATAGAATTTCTATCCCTACCCCCACGAAACTATGTGGTAACACCGCTGAGGTCTTCTCAACAACAAGAAGCTCTAGAACTAGAAATCTTAAAACTGATAGACAAAGCCGTCATCCAAGAAGTCCCCCCTCTGGAGAGAGGGAAGGGATTTTACTCTCCATTGTTCCTGGTTCCCAAACCGGACGGAACCTTCCGGACTATAATAAACTTACGGAAGTTGAATACTTATGTAAAAAACCAGAGATTCAAAATGGAGTCAATAAAGTCAACAATAAAAAATCCTGTTTCCAAACTGTTTTATGATAGTTTTAGATCTCAGCAACGCGTATTATCACGTCCCCATCCACAAGACCTCTCAGAAGTTCCTCAGACTGGCAGTAGTCATAAAAGGACAGAGAAGGGAATACCAATACAGGGCTCTTCCCTTTGGCTTATCAATTGTACCCCGCATTTTCACCAAGCTGATAGCGGAGATGATGGCACATCTGAGAGAGGAAGACGTCTTGATTATTCCGTATCTAGACGACTTTCTGATTGTGAGCACGGCTGAACTCTGCTGTCTGCAATGCGACAGAGTGATAGACACTTTAAAAAAATTGGGCTGGCTGGTGAACCTCCAAAAGTCAAAGCTGGAACCAACCAGGGTTCAAGAATTTTTGGGTCTCACCTTGGACTCAGGTTCTCAAGTGTGTCGCCATCCAGACAAGAAAAAACCAAACATAATCCATCTAGTATCAGAAGCGCGTGCAAACCCTACCATGACTCTAAGGAAGGCGATGTCATTACTGGGGTCCCTCTCTGCTTGCCTTCCAGCAGTTCAGTCGGCACAGCTCCACACAAGACCTCTCCAGTGGGACATTTTAACCCCTTCCCGACCTGTGACACAGCGTATGCGTCATGAAAGTCGGTGCCAATCCGACCTGTGACGCATATGCTGTGTCACAGAAAGATCGCGTCCCTGCAGATCGGGTGAAAGGGTTAACTCCCATTTCACCCGATCTGCAGGGACAGGGGGAGTGGTAGTTTAGCCCAGGGGGGGTGGCTTCACCCCCTCGTGGCTACGATCGCTCTGATTGGCTGTTGAAAGTGAAACTGCCAATCAGAGCGATTTGTAATATTTCACCCATTATAACGGGTGAAATATTACAATCCAGCCATGGCCGATGCTGCAATATCATCGGCCATGGCTGGAAATACTAGTGTGCCCCCACCCCACCCCACCGATCGCCCCCCCAGCCCTCCGATCTGGCCGGTACACTGCTCCGGCTCCCCTCCATCCAGTGCTCCGCTCCCCCCGTGCTCTTGTCCGCTCCCCCGTGCTCCAATCACCCCCCCGTGCTCCAATCACCCCCCCTGCATTCAGATCCACCCCCCCTCCGTGCTCCGTTCCACCCCCCCATGCTCCGTTCCAGCCCCCCCGTGCTCCGTTCCACGCCCCCCGTGCTCCGTTCCACGCCTGCCGCGCTCCGATTCCCCCCACCCCGTGCTCTGATCCCCCCCCCCGTGGTCCCCCCCACCCCATCATACTTACCGATCCAGCCGGGGTCCCGTCCGTCTTCTCCCTGGGCGCCGCCATCTTCCAAAATGGCGGGTGCATGCGCAGTGCGCCCGCCGAATCTGCCGGCCGGCAGATTCGTTCCAAAGTGCATTTTGATCACTGAGATAGATTATATCTCAGTGATCAAAATAAAAAAAATAATACATGACCCCCCCCCCTTTGTCACCCCCATAGGTAGGGACAATAAAAAAATAAAGAAATTTTTTTTTTTCCACTAATGTTAGAATAGGGTTAGGGTTAGGGGTAGGGTTAGGGTTAGGGGTAGGATTAGGGTTAGGGGTAGGGGTAGGGCTAGGGTTAGGGTTAGGGTTAGGGGTAGGGTTAGGGGTAGGGTTAGGGCTAGGGTTAGGGTTTCGGTATGTGCACACGTATTCTGGTCCTCTGCGGATTTTTCCGCTGCGGATTTGATAAATCCGCAGTGCTAAACCGCTACGGATTTATGGCGGATTTACCGCGTTTTTTTCTGCGCATTTCACTGCGGTTTTACAATTGCGATTTTCTATTTGAGCAGTTGTAAAACCGCTGCGGAATCCGCACAAAGAAGTGACATGCTGCGGAATGTAAACCGCTGCGTTTCCATGCAGTTTTTCCGCAGCATGTGTACAACGATTTTTGTTTTCCATAGGTTTACATTGAACTGTAAACTCATGGGAAACTGCTGCGGATCCGCAGCGTTCTCCGCAGCGTGTGCACATACCTTTAGAATTAGGCTATGTGCACACGGTGCGGATTTGGCTGCGGATTCGCAGCAGTGTTCCATCAGGTTTACAGTACCATGTAAACATATGAAAAACCAAATCCGCTGTGCCCATGGTGCAGAAAATACCGCGCGGAAACGCTGCGTTGTATTTTCCGCAGCATGTCAATTCTTTGTGCGGATTCCGCGTCTTTTTACACCTGTTCCTCAATAGGAATCCGCAGGTGAAATCCGCACAAAAAACACTGGAAATCCGCGGAAAATCCGCAGGTAAAACGCAGTGCCTTTTACCCGCGGATTTTTCAAAAATGGTGCGGAAATATCTCACACGAATCCGCAACGTGGGCACATAGCCTTAGGGTTAGGGTTGGAATTAGGGTTGTGGTTAGGGTTGTGATTAGGGTTATGGCTACAGTTGGGATTAGGGTTAGGGGTGTGGGGGGGTTAGTGTTGGAGGTAGAATTGAGGGGTTACCACTGTTTAGGCACATCAGGGGTCTCCAAACGCAACATGGCGCCACCATTGATTCCAGCCAATCTCGTATTCAAAAAGTCAAATGGTGCTCCCTCACTTCCGAGCCCTGAAGTGTGCCCAAACAGTGGTTTACCCCCACATATGGGGTATCAGTGTACTCAGGATAAACTGCGCAACAATTACTGGGGTCCAATTTCTCCTGTTACCCTTGTGAATCTAAAAAAATGCTTGCTAAAACATCATTTTTGAGGAAAGAAAAATGATTTTTTATTTTCACGGCTCTGCGTTGTAAACGTCTGTGAAGCACTTGGGGGTTCAAAGTGCTCACCACATATCTAGATAAGTTCCTTGGGGGGTCTAGTTTCTAAAATGGGGTCACTTGTGGGGGGTTTCTACTGTTTAGGCACACCAGGGGCTCTGCAAACGCAATGTGACGCCCGCAGACCATTCCATCAAAGTCTGCATTTCAAAAGTCACTACTTCCCTTCTGAGCCCCGACGTGTGCCCAAACAGTGGTTTACCCCCACACATGGGGTATCAGCGTACTCAGGAGAAACTGGACAACAACTATTGGGGTCCAATTTCTCCTGTTACCCTTGGGAAAATAAAAAATTCTGGGCTAAATAATTATTTTTGAGGAAAGAAAATGTATTTATTATTTTCACGGCTCTGCATTATAAACTTCTATGAAGCACTTGGGGGTTCAAAGTGCTCACCACACATCTAGATAAGTTCCCTTGGGGGTCTAGTTTCCAAAATGGGGTCACTTGTGGGGGGTTTCTACTGTTAAGCCACATCAGGGGCTCTGCAAACGCAACGTGACGCCCACAGAGCATTCCATCAAAGTCTGCATTTCAAAACGTCACTACTTCACTTCCGAGCCCCGGCATGTGCCCAAACAGTGATTTACCCCCACATATGGGGTATCAGCGTACTCAGGAGAAACTGCACAACAACCTTTGGGGTCAAATTTCTCCTGTTACCCTTGGGAAAATAAAAAATTGCAGGCTAAAAGATCATATTTGAGAAAATAATTTTTATTTTTATTTTCATGGCTCTGCGTTATAAACTTCTGTGAAGCACTTGGGGGTTCAAAGTCCTCACCACACATCTAGATTAGTTCCTTTGGGGGTCTAGTTTCCAAAATGGGGTCATTTCTGGGGGATCTCCAATGTTTAGGCACACAGGGGCTCTCCAAACGTGACATGGTGTCCGCTAATGATTGGAGCTAATTTTCCATTTAAAAAGCCAAATGGCATGCCATCCCTTTCGAGCCCTGCCGTGCGCCCAAACAGTGGTTTACCCCCACATATGGGGTATCAGCGTACTCAGGACAAACTGGACAACAATATTTGGGGTCCAATTTCTCCTATTATCCTTGGCAAAATAGGAAATTCCAGGCTAAAAAATCATTTTTGAGAAAAGAAAAATTATTTTTTATTTTCATGGCTCTGCGTTTAAACCCCCAGGTGCTTCACAGAAGTTTATAAGTGCTCAATGTGCATCTAGATAAGTTCCTTGGGGGGTCTAGTTTCCAAAATGGGGTCACTTGTGGGGGAGCTCCAATGTTTAGGCACACAGGGGCTCTCCAAACGCGACATGGTGTCCGCTAACAATTGGAGCTAATTTTCCATTCAAAAAGTCAAATGGCGCGCCTTCCCTTCCGAGCCCTGCCGAGTGCCCAAACAGTGGTTTACCCCCACATATGAGGTATCGGCGTACTCGGGAGAAATTGCCCAACAAATTTTATGATCTATTTTATCCTACTGCCCATGTGAAAATGAAAAAATTGAGGCGAAAAGAATTTTTTTGTGAAAAAAAAGTACTTTTTCATTTTTACAGATCAATTTGTGAAGCATCTGAGGGTTTAAAGTGCTCACTAGGCATCTAAATAAGTTCCTTGGGGGGTCTAGTTTCCAAAATGGGGTCACTTGTGGGGGAGCGCCAATGTTTAGGCACACAGGAGCTATCCAAACGCGACATGGTGTCCGCTAACGATGGAAATAATTTTTCATTCAAAAAGTCAAATGGCGCTCCTTCCCTTCCGAGCCTTACCATGTGCCCAAACAGTGGTTTACCCCCACATGTGAGGTATTGGTGTACTCAGGAGAAATTGCCCAACACATTTTAGGATCCATTTTATCCTGTTGCCCATGTGAAAATGAAAAAATTGAGGCTAAAAGAATTTTTTTGTGAAAAAAAAGTACTTTTTCATTTTTACGGATCAATTTGTGAAGCACCTGGGGGTTCAAAGTGCTCACTATGCATCTAGATAAGTTCCTTGGGGCGTCTAGTTTCCAAAATGGGGTCACTTGTGGGGGAGCTCCAATTTTTAGGCACACGGGGGCTCTCCAAACGTGACATGGTGTCCGCTAAAGAGTGGAGCCAATTTTTGATTCAAAAAGTCAAATGGCGCTCCTTCCCTTCCAAGCCCTGCCGTGCGCCCAAACAGTGGTTTACCCCCACATATGAGGTATCAGCGTACTCAGGACAAATTGGACAACAACTTTCGTGGTTCAGTTTCTCCTTTTACCATTGGGAAAATAAAAAAATTGTTGCTAAAAGATAATTTTTGTGACTAAAAAGTTAAATGTTCATTTTTTCCTTCCTTGTTGCTTCTGCTGCTGTGAAGCACCTGAAGGGTTAATAAACTTCTTGAATGTGGTTTTGAGTACCTTGAGGGGTGCAGTTTTTAGAATGGTGTCACTTTTGGGTATTTTCAGCCATATAGACCCCTCAAACTGACTTCATATGTGAGGTGGTCCCTAAAAAAAATGGTTTTGTAAATTTCGTTGTAAAAATGACAAATCGCTGGTCAAATTTTAACCCTTATAACTTCCTAACAAAAAAAAATTTTGTTTCCAAAATTGTGCTGATGTAAAGTAAACATGTGGGAAATGTTATTTATTAACTATTTTGTGTCACATATCTCTCTGGTTTAACAGAATAAAAATTCAAAATGTGAAAATTGCGAAATTTTCAAAATTTTCGCCAAATTTCCGTTTTTATCACAAATAAACGCAGAATTTATTGACCTAAATTTACCACTATCATGAAGCCCAATATGTCACGAAAAAACAATCTCAGAACCGCTAGGATCCGTTGAAGCGTTCCTGAGTTATTACCTCATAAAGGGACACTGGTCAGAATTGCAAAAAACGGCAAGGTCTTTAAGGTCAAAATAGGCTGGGTCATGAAGGGGTTAAGGAACCAGAAACTACTAGGGGGGCGGTTAGAGGGTCGCATGACTAAGTTTGCCTACTATTCATTCCCTAGCTTGGTGGTTAAATCCCAGCAACTTATCAAAAGGGATTCCCTGGGTGATAGAGGCGTCTCAGATAGTTACCACAGACGCAAGTCCCACAGGGTGGGGGGCTCACCTGGACAACAGAGTCACTCAGGGGATATGGACAAGTCAGGAGCTCAGGTCTTTCTCAAACCAAAAAGAACTGAGGGCTGTAAATCATGCATTACTGTACTTCCTAGACAAGCTACAAGGTCATCATGTCCGAGTATTCTCAGACAACAGAGTAGTAGTAGCCTACTTAAACCACCAGGGAGGGACCAGGTCTCAAGCACTAATGGAAACCACCTCCGAAATTTTCAGCTTGGTGCAAAACAACTTGCTATCCCTATCAGCCCTACATACAAAAGGTGTAGAAAACCAGAAGGCGGACTTCCTGAGTCATACCCAACTAAAGCAGGGGGAATGGTCTCTAAATCAGGGCATCTTCAACAAAATTACAGATCTGTGGGGAATCCCTGTAATAGACCCCTTTGCCAATGTGCACAACAGGAAAGTGGAAACTTTCTGCTCCCTAGATTCCAGGGAGAACCCTCAGGCTGTAGATGCGTTCACAATTCCCTGGACACAGACCCTTGCGTATGCATTTCCCCCTACTATCCTCATTCCAGCAGTCCTGCGGAAGATCAGGCAGGACAGATCCAGACTCATCCTAATAGCCCCCTTCTGGCCCAGGAGAGCCTGGTTCTCATGGCTGAGGATGCTGTCGATCACCGATCCCTGGGTTCTTCCGGATCTTCCGGACCTCCTGTCTCAGGGACCGGTGTTCCACCCTCAGTCAGAGAATCTCCATCTGACAGCGTAGTGGATGCTTTCCTGAAACGGAAAGTACTTGCAAGCAGCATAATACAAAGAATAGCAGGTTTACCCAGAATCCTTTGCAGTAGGCGGAGCTATGCAAATCATCTCTTTCCACCCCAGTCTAATCCACAGCGCTTGGAACCGCCAAGCGTGTAATGCTGCGGATTAGTTTCTAAATTTACACAGCCAACCAATTCCTTGGAATTGGTTGGCTGTGTAAATTTACTGCCGATGTTAAGGCTACTAAGAAGGCTGTTTTTAGCGACAAGTGTTTTAGAGATACTGTGTCTATAGGCTCAAACGGAGGTTCCGTTAGAGAGTCTAGGACTAGGTTTAGGTCCCAAAGAGCTATTCTAGGTATGTGGACAGGAGTAACTCGTTCACAGTCCGTGATGAAGCGGGATACCCATTTATTACCAGCAATATTATGGCCATAGAGGGCACCAGAGCGGACACCTGAACTTTTAGTGTGTTAACCAACAGACCTAACTCTTTCCCTTTCTGTAGAAATTCTAGGATAGATTTTATTGGGACTTCAGAGGAGTTTGAACCTGTATGGAACTGACGAAACTTTTTCCATATTTTGGTATAAATTTTTGTTGTAGATGGTTTCCTGCTAAGCAGGAGTGTATCAATTAGGCCTTTCGAGAACCCCCTGGAATTTAATATCTGCCTTTCAAATTCCAGGCCGTCAAGTGGAGGCTGTCCACTTGAGGGTGGAAGAAAGGTCCCTGAGAGAGAAGGTCTGGGATTGAGGGGAGGACCCATGGATCTGTCACCGACATTGACTGCAGGCACGAGAACCATGGTCTTTTGGGCCAGAATGGTGCTATCAATATTATCCTGGCCTGTTCTTCCCTGATCTTCCGTATTACTTGTGGAAGCAGAATTATCGGAGGGAAGGCATATGCCAGCTTGAATTGCCAGGGTGTTTTGAAGAGCATCTAGAATGTCCGGGTGGTCTGCACGGGACCGAGATGCAAATTTCTGGACTTGTCTGTTCTGTTTCGTATCAAACAGGTCTATCTGGGGCCTGCCCCACAATAATGTTACTTTGTGGAATATGTGAGGATTTAGACACCATTCTCCTTGATGTAGAGTGTGTCGACTTAGAAAGTCTGCTTGTTGATTGCTCTCTCCTTTGATGTGGACCGCAGAGAGGGACAACAGATGGTTTTCGGACAGGATTAAGGTATTCTTTGCGGAAGACATTAGAGCGTCTGATCGTGTGCCGCCTTGTTTGTTTAAATACGCCACTGTCCTAGTATTGTCTGAACAGATTCTGACATGATTTCCTCGTAGCTGTGGGAGAAATTGACGCAGTGCCTAGTTTACTGCATTCAACTCTTTTAAATTTGATGAATATAAAAGCTCATCTTTATTCCATATTCCCTGGCAGAATTTATCCCCCATGTGTGCGCCTCACCCGTGGGGACTAGCATCAATAGTTACCGTGTGGGATGGTGTTATCACCCAAGGGACACCGCCCGTTAAGTTCTTATTATCTAGCCACCACAACAAGGAAGATAATACCTTCTCTGATAATGTTATTTTTGATTCGAGGTGCCCTATTAATTTCCTCTGTTCCCGAAGTATTTGGTGTTGCAACGTTCGGGTATGAAGTTGTGCCCACTGAACGGCTGGAGTACAGGAGGAAAGGGATCCTAATAAGGACATTCCTGCCCTCAGGGACATTTGGGGTTTGTGAATGGCCGCCGCTACTTTCTCCTCTATTAGAGATATTTTTACTTGTGGGAGTAGACATTTTTGTTTTGTGGAGTCTAGATTGAACCCTAAAAATGTCTGGAGAGAAAGTGGGATGAGTCTGAATTTTTCGGAGTTGATGATCCAGCCCAGGTCTTTTAAGGATGAGACAGTGTCAGTTAACCTTTCAGCACACTGAAGGGACGAATTTCCTACAACTAAAAAATCATCTAAATAGGGGATGATTAAGGTGTCCTTTTGGCGAAGGTAGGCCATCACCTCTAACATTACTTTAGTGAAGATCCTCGGTGCTGTGGAGAGACCAAAGGGCATGGCAGTGTACTGGAAATGATGAATCTCCCCCTCAAGAGTTACTGCCACTCTTAAGTATTTTTGATATCTGTTATGAATAGGGAGATGGTAGTAGGCATCCTTTAAAGGGACACTGTCACCTGAATTTGGAGGGAACAATCTTCAGCCATGGAGGCGGGGTTTTTGGGTGTTTGATTCACCCTTTCCTTACCCGCTGGCTGCATGCTGGCTGCAATATTGGATTGAAGTTCATTGTCTGTCCTCCATAGTAGACACATATATGTATATATATTATTACTTCATACAGCGCTAGATAGCTTTAAAGCCGGTAATTCAATTGCCGGCTTTTGCTATCTCCTTCCTAAACCCGACATGATATGAGACATGGTTTACATACAGTAAACCATCTCATATCCCCATTTTTTTTGCATATTCCACACTACTAATGTTAGTAGTGTGTATATGCAACATTTGGCCATTTTAGCTATTAAATTAAAGGGTTAAATTGCGGAAAAAATTGGCGTGGGCTCCCGTGCAATTTTCTCCACCAGAGTAGTAAAGCCAGTAACTGAGGGCAGATATTAATAGCCTGGAGAGGGTCCACGGTTATTGGCTCCCCCTGGCTAAAAACATCTGCCCCCAGTCACCCCAGAAAAGCCACATCTGGAAGATGCGCCTATTCTGGCACTTGGCCACTCTCTTCCCATTCCCGTGTAGCGGTGGGATATGGGGTAATGAAGGGTTAATGTCACCTTGCTATTGTAAGGTGACATTAAGCCAAATTAATGATGGAGAGGCGTCAATTATGACACCTATCCATTATTAATCCAATACTAGTAAAGGGTTAAAAAAAACACACATTATTAAAAATTATTTTAATGAAATAAAAACAAAGGTTGTTGTAATAATTTATTCTACGCTCAATCCTTCTGAAGACCCTCGCTCTGTAACAAAGTAAAAATAATAAACCAACAATATACATACCTTCCGAAGATCTGTAAGGTTCCACGATGTAAATCCATCTGAAGGGGTTAAAATATTTTGCAGCCAGGAGCTCTGCTAATGCAGCGCTGCTCCTTGCTGCAAAACCCCGGAGAATGAAGGTAAAGTAGGTCAATGACCTATATTTACCTTCATTTGCAGTGAGGCGCCCTCTGCTGGTTGTCCTTATATGAACTCGAGCCAGGGAGCTTTCTAGGAAAGTTCTCACGCTCCAGGAACAGCCAGCAGAGGGCGCCTCACCGCAAATGAAGGTAAATATAGGTCATTGACCTACTTTACCTTCATTCTCCGGGGTTTTGCAGCAAGGAGCAGCACTGCATTAGCAGAGCTCCTGGCTGCAAAATATTTTAACCCCTTCAGATGGATTTACATCGTGGGACCTTACAGATCTTCGGAAGGTATGTATATTGTTGGTTTATTATTTTTACTTTGTTACAGAGCGAGGGTCTTCAGAAGGATTGAGCGTAGAATAAATTATTACAACAACCTTTGTTTTAATTTCATTAAAATAATTTTTAATAATGTGTGTTTTTTTTAACCCTTTACTAGTATTGGATTAATAATTGGATAGGTGTCATAATTGACGCCTCTCCATTATTAATTTGGCTTAATGTCACCTTACAATAGCAAGGTGACATTAACCCCTCATTACCCCATATCCCACCGCTACACGGGAATGGGAAGAGAGTGGCCAAGTGCCAGAATGGGCGCATCTTACAGATGTGCCTTTTCTGGGGTGGCTGGGGGCAGATGTTTTTAGCCAGGGGGGGGGGCCAATAACCGTGGACCCTCTCCAGGCTATTAATATCTGCCCTCAGTCACTGGCTTTACTACTCTGGCGGAGAAAATTGCGCGGGAGCCCACATCAATTTTTTCCGCCATTTAACCCTTTAATTTAATAGCTAGAACGGCCAAATTTTGCATATACACACTACTAAAATTAGTAGTGTGGAATATGCAAAAAAAATGGTGTTATGAGATGGTTTACTGTATGTAAACCATGTCTAATATCATGTCGGGTTTAGGAAGGAGATAGCAAAAGCCGGCAATTGAATTACCGGGTTTAAAGCTATCTAGCGCTGTATGAAATAATATATATACATATATGTGTCTCACTGACATTATATAATATATATATATATATATATATATATATATATATATATATATATATATATATATATATACCTATTCTATGTGTACACATTTATTCCACCTATTCTATTGTAAGCTGTCAGTGTGATTTTACTGTACACCGCACTGAATTGCCGGCTTTTCTCTCTAACACCGCTGCGTATTTCTCGCAAGTCACACTGCTGGTCCGTGTGTAATCCGTATTTTTGGGGCTTCCATAGACTTTCATTGGCTTTTTTTGCGCAATACGGTGACAAACGCAGCATGCTGCGATTTTCTACGGCCGTAGAAAGCCGTATAATACTGATCAGTAAAATACGGCAGATAGGAGCAGGGGCATAGAGAATAATTGGGACGTTTGTTTGGCGAGTTTTACGGACGTATTTTCTGCGCTCATACGTCCGTAAAACTCGCTAGTGTGACTCCAGCCTATCTGTAACCGACATAGATGGACTCTGCATTGTTTCAGTAATACATTGGTTGCAGAGCTTTTTGGGGTGGGAATCTGGGAGAGGTTCGTCACATAATGCACACTGTTTGTGCTTAGACTTTTGTTTCTTTTTGGCCTGGGTGAAGATGTTGCGGAAAAGAGTGTCAGCTTTATAGGTAGAGGGGTTTTACACTCACCCAGTGAAGCTGTACGGTACCGGATCAGATGGCCGAAGCGTCTTCCTGGATCTTGAATCCGTGGCATCGCTCCTGCGGCTGGCATCTGAGGACCTCCTGCTGGTTGGCTCACCTGCTGGGTCCACCGTCTTGCCTGGGGACGACATGCTGCATCGCCTGTGCGCTTGCAACACCTCCGGGTCAGTATGGGGAATCTTAAATCGCTCCCCACATGTGTGGCCGCCATTACCCCGGCCTGCGTCAAGGAGCGGTGTACCGGCTGCCGCTGCTGCTGCTGTGCCACAGATCGTGGACCCTTTACTTGCCGGTCCGCGTCCGGAGCCTTTCTCGGCCGCACCCCTGCAGCGTTGCTCCACGGAATCGGGCGGCCCCCTTTGGACCCAGCCATCCCACATGCCGGACAGACGAGGGGGGAGCCGTCTAACTGAGTCTTCCCCGACGCTGCTTCTGGACCGCATCCCCTACCGTTCCCGCAGAGACTGCACAGGCAGATGCTTGTGGCCCAGGTATGGTGTTCTGTGGTTTCGGAGAATCCAGAGATCCTGTCCCCTGGGAACAGGAAACCTAAACTGAGGAGGAGAGGGGACCGCCCCCTTTATTTCTCTGTAGGTTTCCTGTTCCTTGGGGCGGATCCCTATCTCTCCAGTGGGTGCTGTCATGGAGAAGGGTAAAATTTTTATCCTCCTCCGGGGTAATTTTGCAAGACGGGGTTCCAGTTGCTGAAATATTAGAATTTCTACAAAAGGGGTTAGACCTGGGCCTTTCAGTAAGTACCTTAAAGGTACAAATAGCAGCTCTAGGAGCATTATACTGTGAGAACATAGCGGCCAACCCTTGGGTAATACGGTTTGTCAGAGCAGCCGCAAGGTCAAAACCTGTAACTATACGTAGATTACCAACCTGGGATTTGAACTTAGTATTGTCAGCTCCCCGTTTGAGCCTATAGAATCAGTACCCCTTAGGATTCTTTCACTTAAAACGGCCCTCCTAATAGCCCTGACATCGGCCCGTAGGATAAGTGACCTCCAAGCCCTGTCTGCAAACCCTCCCTTTACACAAATCCTGGATGATAAGGTTATACTAAAAACAGACCCTGCCTATTTACCAAAAGTTGCGTCTACATTCCACAGATCTCAGGAAATAATCCTTCCTAACTTCTGTCCAGACCCAAGAAATAAGAAGGAAGAAATTCCACACACTAGATGTGAAAAGGTGTCTAGTCTAATACATTAAAGCCACCCTGCAGCATAGGAAGGAAGGGTCTCTTTTTATCTGCTTCCAGGGACCCAGAAAATAACTCAGAGCCTCTAGAGGCACTATAGCTCGATGGGTAACAGACGCAATAGCCTTGGCGTACTCATCCACCGGGTACGCCGTTCCGCAGGGACTGAAGGCCCACTCTGCAAGGGCTATCGCAACCTCATGGGCCGAAAGGTCGGAGGTACCATTAGATCAAATTTGTAAGGCGGCCACCTGGTCATCACCTTCAACCTTTTTTTTTTTAGACACCTCCGCTTAGACCTAGCCTCTTCATCTGACCTAACCTTCGGAAGAATGGTTCTGCAGGCTGTGGTCCCTCCCTAAGCAATGATTTCTGCAATTCTCTCTGGTAGTGCTGTCATGGGCTACTGAGAAACGTGTAGTTACTCACCGATAACGGTGTTTCTCAGAGCCCATGACAGCACCTGCTTATTCCCCCCCTCATCACGTGTGCGGTGAGCACATTATTTTGGGTGAAGTGTTTCCATATAGACACGGTGTTCACTTGTTAAGCAATATGATTAAGTTGTATATTTTTTGTATATATCATTTTTATTGAGCACAGCAATAAAGAATAAAGGTAAACAATACAAACTGGAAAATCTGTGCAATGATAGGCAGTAATTACAAGTCAAACAAGAGGAGCATTGTTACAGCATTTAAGACTTATAATTTAACTTTCTGATTAGTACTGCTATTGGCTGTCCTGAGATTATGAGGTAATAACAATAGAAAACAGCCGGGATAGTTGGTAACCATTAATAGGTTCCTTTGTATTCATTTAATATATATAATATAATCAAACTGGGTATGGGGAGGACAAACATAGAAAGTCAGAGAGGGGAAAAAGGAGGGTAGGGAGAAGAAGAGAGGGATGGAAGAGGGTGAGGGAAATTCAGGGAAGGAGTGTGGCTGCCTCCGCATCCCAGCGGACAGAACGCATGCCAAGAAACGGCCCGGACGCACACGAAAATAGGCTATATAATGTGTCGGGTTCTGGTAACCCAGAGGTCTAGTTCAGGAGTTTCCCTAAAAGCGATCCAGGGGGCCCATACGTTGTAGGTTTTTTCTGCGTTACCTGGTGACTGGTTTATCAGCTGCTCCATTCTATAGATGTTATTAAGTTCTGCCACAAATTCTGTACGGGAAGGAAATTTTTCTGGTTTCCAAAACCGAGGGATTAGATTTCTGACTGCGGTAACAAAGTGTCTGAGGATACCCCTCTTGAACCTAGATATTGACAAGTCGCATAGAGACAACAATGCTATACTTGGTGAAGGTTGGATCTGTGTGATAGACAGCTTATTATGAAGTTCAAAGACGGCCAACCATGGGCAGTCCCACCAGATATGCATGTAAGAGCCAGTCTCCTTTAGACATCTCCAGCAGGTGTCAGGAGTCGTGGGGAACACCGCGTGCACCATGGAGGGGCATCTATACCATCTTGCTAGAATCTTATAGCTCCTCTCCTGTGATACCGCGCATAATGACGATCTGGACGAGAAGAGAAGAATTTTCCCCCTGTCTTCAGATGACAAGGGCCTTCCCAGATCGCCCTCCCATTTCGAGAAAAACAATGGCCAACCCTGCAGTGGAGCCCTCACTTCTTGAAAGATTTTATATAGCAGCGAGACAGTATGGACCGGGGGGGTTTGCTGATATGCAAAGCATCTCAAAGGGAGTTAGCGGCCTGCCAATATTGGTTTGTTTAGAGATTGAGTGGATATAACTTTTTAGTTGTTCATAGAAGAACCAATCAACAGAGTGTGATTCCTCCTCTGGGAATAATTCCCGAAGGGACTTCATCCCAGTTTCTTTTAAGTAGTCGTGGATGATGGGTTTGGAATCTTTTCTCTTATTTAGAAATGTCTCTCTATTCAGTCCCGCCGGAAAAGCAGAATTGTCATAAATTGGAATTAAGGGGCCCGGGAGAGTTGTGATCTGAAGGTCTTTGTTTCGGTTTTTAATAAGAAGCAATATGTTTCGTGTGAGGAAGGGTATGTAGGTGCCTGGTCCTAGCCCCCTGCCTCCTGTCCAAAGAACAACTTGGGAGTCGCATCCATTAAGATCGTTTTCTAGGTTTACCCACTTTTTGTTGTTTTTGCTGTGATAAAGATCTAGGATACAAGTTCCCAATGATGCATAACTATAAATCGCGAGATCCGGGAGACCCAATCCGCCTGTCGGTTTAGATCTACTCAATGTTGTATATGAAATACGTGCTCGATTATGAGACCAAATAAAACGAGTGATTATTTGTTTGAGGCGGGAAAAGAAGGAAGCTGGTAGGTATAGGGGGATTGTTTGGAAAAAATATAAGAGGCGAGGCAGGAGGTCCATCTTAACTGCATTGATCCTACCCAGCCAGGACAATTGGAGCTTGTGCCATTTCTCCAAGTCTGAGTTTGTCTTCTGTAGGGTTGGCGCAAGGTTGGTTTCAAACAGTTTAGACGTTTTGCTTGTTATTTTAATACCTAAATAAGTAAGGGAATCAAAGCACCATTTAAATGGGAAGGTCTTCCTTAATTGATCCACCAAAGGAAGTTGGAGTGAAATGTGTAGGATTTCCGATTTATGGGAATTCATTTTGAAGTTACTTAGGTGGCCGAATTTATGTAGCTCCGAAATGATGCTTGGTAGACTCGTGGAGGGAGACGTAATATATAGCAGGATGTCATCTGCAAAAAGTGCTAGCTTGTGCTCTTCAGAACGTAGTTTTATACCATTAATTGATGCATTGTTTCTCAAGGCCACAGCTAAATGCTCCATTGTTAGGATATATAGGAGGGGAGAGAGTGGGCACCCCTGCCTTGTACCATTTCTGATCGGAAACATATCCGATAGTGTGCCGTTTTCCTTGACCTGAGCACTAGGAGAAGAATACAGGGCGGAGATCCTATGCAGCATGTTTTCTTTTAAGCCAATTTCCTCTAGGGTCCAGCTGCTTCGAAAGCATCACCAAACCAGGGATTCAAGCTAGAGGAGGCTAATTTGCATATTCCAGGTTCCTTCTGGGAAAAGCAAGGAGTCTCCCTAAGCTAGAAGATCGTTGGGTACAGCCGGGACCAGCTGCTTCGAAAGCATCACCAAACCAGGGATTCAAGCTAGAGGAGGCTAATTTGCATATTCCAGGTTCCTTCTGGGAAAAGCAAGGAGTCTCCCTAAGCTAGAAGATCGTTGGGTACAGCCGGGACCAGCTGCTTCGAAAGCATCACCAAACCAGGGATTCAAGCTAGAGGAGGCTAATTTGCATATTCCAGGTTCCTTCTGGGAAAAGCAAGGAGTCTCCCTAAGCTAGAAGATCGTTGGGTACAGCCGGGACCAGCTGCTTCGAAAGCATCACCAAACCAGGGATTCAAGCTAGAGGAGGCTAATTTGCATATTCCAGGTTCCTTCTGGGAAAAGCAAGGAGTCTCCCTAAGCTAGAAGATCGTTGGGTACAGCCGGGACCAGCTGCTTCGAAAGCATCACCAAACCAGGGATTCAAGCTAGAGGAGGCTAATTTGCATATTCCAGGTTCCTTCTGGGAAAAGCAAGGAGTCTCCCTAAGCTAGAAGATCGTTGGGTACAGCCGGGACCAGCTGCTTCGAAAGCATCACCAAACCAGGGATTCAAGCTAGAGGAGGCTAATTTGCATATTCCAGGTTCCTTCTGGGAAAAGCAAGGAGTCTCCCTAAGCTAGAAGATCGTTGGGTACAGCCGGGACCAGCTGCTTCGAAAGCATCACCAAACCAGGGATTCAAGCTAGAGGAGGCTAATTTGCATATTCCAGGTTCCTTCTGGGAAAAGCAAGGAGTCTCCCTAAGCTAGAAGATCGTTGGGTACAGCCGGGACCAGCTGCTTCGAAAGCATCACCAAACCAGGGATTCAAGCTAGAGGAGGCTAATTTGCATATTCCAGGTTCCTTCTGGGAAAAGCAAGGAGTCTCCCTAAGCTAGAAGATCGTTGGGTACAGCCGGGACCAGCTGCTTCGAAAGCATCACCAAACCAGGGATTCAAGCTAGAGGAGGCTAATTTGCATATTCCAGGTTCCTTCTGGGAAAAGCAAGGAGTCTCCCTAAGCTAGAAGATCGTTGGGTACAGCCGGGACCAGCTGCTTCGAAAGCATCACCAAACCAGGGATTCAAGCTAGAGGAGGCTAATTTGCATATTCCAGGTTCCTTCTGGGAAAAGCAAGGAGTCTCCCTAAGCTAGAAGATCGTTGGGTACAGCCGGGACCAGCTGCTTCGAAAGCATCACCAAACCAGGGATTCAAGCTAGAGGAGGCTAATTTGCATATTCCAGGTTCCTTCTGGGAAAAGCAAGGAGTCTCCCTAAGCTAGAAGATCGTTGGGTACAGCCGGGACCAGCTGCTTCGAAAGCATCACCAAACCAGGGATTCAAGCTAGAGGAGGCTAATTTGCATATTCCAGGTTCCTTCTGGGAAAAGCAAGGAGTCTCCCTAAGCTAGAAGATCGTTGGGTACAGCCGGGACCAGCTGCTTCGAAAGCATCACCAAACCAGGGATTCAAGCTAGAGGAGGCTAATTTGCATATTCCAGGTTCCTTCTGGGAAAAGCAAGGAGTCTCCCTAAGCTAGAAGATCGTTGGGTACAGCCGGGACCAGCTGCTTCGAAAGCATCACCAAACAGCGCGCCTTACGGCGCGCGAATTTTTGCCTGTAGGACATTATTGCAAGAGAGCTTGGCTGAGTAGATTACACAAGAAGGAAAACACACAGCAAGTCAGCAGGATCTAGGAGCAACATGGCAGATGTGACAACCTACATGGTGAGCTGCAGCATGTGCTACATGTTCACAGATCGACCAGAAGAAGAATCAAATTTCACCTGTCAGAAGTGTAGACTAGTGGCCCTTTTAGAAGAAAAGGTGCGGGGTCTGGAAGAAAGAATAGCAACTTTGAAACTCATCAAAGAGAATGAAGACTTTCTAGACAGAACAGAAGCATCTCTACTGGTCACAGAAGGTGAAAAAAGTGTCAGAGAACCTCCAAAAGCAGATGAGTGGAAGCATGTGACCAAAAGAAGCAAGACGACCATGGAGAAATCACCAACCACACAACTGAAGAACCGATATCAAATCTTTGTAGAGGATGAAGATGGCACACCTAAGGATGAAGCAATACCAGCAAGCAAAAAAGAAAAGGGCACACAGCAACAAGTGACAGCAAAAAGTACAGCCAAGAA
Organism: Ranitomeya imitator; assembly: GCF_032444005.1. Taxonomy (NCBI): domain Eukaryota; kingdom Metazoa; phylum Chordata; class Amphibia; order Anura; family Dendrobatidae; genus Ranitomeya; species Ranitomeya imitator. Next base: position 320,385,372 of record NC_091284.1, read on the forward strand.
GCAACGAAGAGTGGTGGTGGTGGGAGACTCACTACTGAGAGGCACAGAAGCAGTCATCTGCAGACCGGACATAACTGCAAGAGAAGTATGCGGCCTTCCAGGTGCGATGATCAAGGATGTGACCGATAGGATACCAAAGCTCTTCAGCTCCAAGGACATCCACCCATTTCTTCTGATACATGTTGGCACCAATGACACGGCAAGGAAGGACCTACCAACAATCTGCAAGGACTTTGAAGAGTTGGGGAAGAAAGTAAAGGAACTGGATGCACAGGTAGTTTTTTCTTCTATCCTTCCAGTAGACGGGCATGGAACCAGGAGATGGAACAGGATCCTTGATGCAAACAACTGGCTAAGACGATGGTGCAGACAACAAGGATTCGGATTCCTGGACCACGGTGTGAATTACTTGTACGATGGACTCCTCGCCAGAGATGGACTACACCTCAACAAACCTGGGAAACACACATTCGCCAGAAGACTCGCTACACTCATCAGGAGGGCGTTAAACTAGAAGAAGAGGGGGACGGGAAGAAAAACATTAGACTTGAACAAAGAAGACCCAGGAAAACATACTCAGAAGGGAGGTAAGAACATTTCTAAAACAATCCACAGCGAGGAGATTGGAACAAAACAAAATCCTCTAAACTGCATGCTCGCAAACGCCAGAAGCCTGACAAACAAGATGGAAGAACTAGAAGCAGAAATATCTACAGGTAACTTTGACATAGTGGGAATAACCGAGACATGGTTAGATGAAAGCTATGACTGGGCAGTTAACTTACAGGGTTACAGTCTGTTTAGAAAGGATCGTAAAAATCGGAGGAGGAGGAGGGGTTTGTCTCTATGTAAAGTCTTGTCTAAAGTCCACTTTAAGGGAGGATATTAGCGAAGGAAATGAGGATGTCGAGTCCATATGGGTCGAAATTCATGGAGGGAAAAATGGTAACAAAATTCTCATTGGGGTCTGTTACAAACCCCCAAATATAACAGAAACCATGGAAAGTCTACTTCTAAAGCAGATAGATGAAGCTGCAACCCATAATGAGGTCCTGGTTATGGGGGACTTTAACTACCCGGATATTAACTGGGAAACAGAAACCTGTGAAACCCATAAAGGCAACAGGTTTCTGCTAATAACCAAGAAAAATTATCTCTCACAATTGGTTCAGAATCCAACCAGAGGAGCAGCACTTTTAGACCTAATACTATCTAATAGACCTGACAGAATAACAAATCTGCAGGTGGTCGGGCATCTAGGAAATAGCGACCACAATATTGTACAGTTTCACCTATCTTTCACTAGGGGGACTTGTCAGGGAGTCACAAAAACACTGAACTTTAGGAAGGCAAAGTTTGACCAGCTTAGAGATGCCCTTAATCTGGTAGACTGGGACAATATCCTCAGAAATAAGAATACAGATAATGGGAAATGTTTAAGAACATCCTAAATAGGCAGTGTAAGCGGTTTATACCTTGTGGGAATAAAAGGACTAGAAATAGGAAAAACCCAATGTGGCTAAACAAAGAAGTAAGACAGGCAATTAACAGTAAAAAGAAAGCATTTGCACTACTAAAGCAGGATGGCACCATTGAAGCTCTAAAAAACTATAGGGAGAAAAATACTTTATCTAAAAAACTAATTAAAGCTGCCAAAAAGGAAACAGAGAAGCACATTGCTAAGGAGAGTAAAACTAATCCCAAACTGTTCTTCAACTATATCAATAGTAAAAGAATAAAAACTGAAAATGTAGGCCCCTTAAAAAATAGTGAGGAAAGAATGGTTGTAGATGACGAGGAAAAAGCTAACATATTAAACACCTTCTTCTCCACGGTATTCACGGTGGAAAATGAAATGCTAGGTGAGATCCCAAGAAACAATGAAAACCCTATATTAAGGGTCACCAATCTAACCCAAGAAGAGGTGCGAAACCGGCTAAATAAGATTAAAATAGATAAATCTCCGGGTCCGGATGGCATACACCCACGAGTACTAAGAGAACTAAGTAATGTAATAGATAAACCATTATTTCTTATTTTTAGGGACTCTATAGCGACAGGGTCTGTTCCGCAGGACTGGCGCATAGCAAATGTGGTGCCAATATTCAAAAAGGGCTCTAAAAGTGAACCTGGAAATTATAGGCCAGTAAGTCTAACCTCTATTGTTGGTAAAATATTTGAAGGGTTTCTGAGGGATGTTATTCTGGATTATCTCAATGAGAATAACTCTTTAACTCCATATCAGCATGGGTTTATGAGAAATCGCTCCTGTCAAACCAATCTAATCAGTTTTTATGAAGAGGTAAGCTATAGGCTGGACCACGGTGAGTCATTGGACGTGGTATATCTCGATTTTTCCAAAGCGTTTGATACCGTGCCGCACAAGAGGTTGGTACACAAAATGAGAATGCTTGGTCTGGGGGAAAATGTGTGTAAATGGGTTAATAACTGGCTTAGTGATAGAAAGCAGAGGGTGGTTATAAATGGTATAGTCTCTAACTGGGTCGCTGTGACCAGTGGGGTACCGCAGGGGTCGGTATTGGGACCTGTTCTCTTCAACATATTCATTAATGATCTGGTAGAAGGTTTACACAGTAAAATATCGATATTTGCAGAGGATACAAAACTATGTAAAGCAGTTAATACAAGAGAAGATAGTATTCTGCTACAGATGGATCTGGATAAGTTGGAAACTTGGGCTGAAAGGTGGCAGATGAGGTTTAACAATGATAAATGTAAGGTTATACACATGGGAAGAAGGAATCAATATCACCATTACACACTGAATGGGAAACCACTGGGTAAATCTGACAGGGAAAAGGACTTGGGGATCCTAGTTAATGATAAACTTACCTGGAGCAGCCAGTGCCAGGCAGCAGCTGCCAAGGCAAACAGGATCATGGGGTGCATTAAAATAGGTCTGGATACACATGATGAGAGCATTATACTGCCTCTGTACAAATCCCTAGTTAGACCGCACATGGAGTACTGTGTCCAGTTTTGGGCACCGGTGCTCAGGAAGGATATAATGGAACTAGAGAGAGTACAAAGGAGGGCAACAAAATTAATAAAGGGGATGGGAGAACTACAATACCCAGATAGATTAACGAAATTAGGATTATTTAGTCTAGAAAAAAGATGACTGAGGGGCGATCTAATAACCATGTATAAGTATATAAGGGGACAATACAAATATCTCGCTGAGGATCTGGTTATACCAAGGAAGGTGACGGGCACAAGGGGGCATTCTTTGCGTCTGGAGGAGAGAAGGTTTTTCCACCAACATAGAAGAGGATTCTTTACTGTTCGGGCAGTGAGAATCTGGAATTGCTTGCCTGAGGAGGTGGTGATGGCGAACTCAGTCGAGGGGTTCAAGAGAGGCCTGGATGTCTTCCTGGAGCAGAACAATATTGTATCATACAATTATTAGGTTCTGTAGAAGGACGTAGATCTGGGGATTTATTATGATGGAATATAGGCTGAACTGGATGGACAAATGTCTTTTTTTCGGCCTTACTAACTATGTTACTATGTTACTAGGGTCTGAGAAATAAATTCCCAATGGACCCGGTCAAAGGCCTTTTCAGCATCAATTGACATGATACACAGGGGGTCCCCCTCTCTGCCCGCTCTGTCAATTAGAGAGATAGTTCGAATTGTATTATCCCTCGCCTCTCATCCTGGAACGAAGCCCACCTTGTCCTGGTTTATTAGTTTTGGTAAAAGGGGACATAATCTATTGGCTAACATTTTTGCATATATTTTAATATCTAAGTTGTATATTTTTTGTTGTTGTGACTAACCTGGAGGACCTCCGATGCTCTGTAAACAAAACTGATGCAGGGGAGAGGTACCGCCCTTTTATCCTGTAGGATTCCTGTCCCTGAAGGGCGGATCCCCTCTCTCTGGTAGTGCTGTCATGGGCTCTGAGAAACACCGTTATCGGTGAGTAACTACACTTTTTCCTCAGTGTGTTTGAGTTTTCCTGAGTGAGTGTGTGTGCACGTGTGCCTGCACAGCAGCAGTTAAAGCTGCAAGCCAGAGGTTGGCAGCTGACATCAGCGCGCACTTCGCCGGTGAGTCCGCGCTGAAATGCAAGGGATGGACGTCAGCGCTGGACCGTGGCCAGGTAAGGAGAAATGTGTTTTTTTATTTTTATTGAATGCATAGTGGCACTTTTGGTGATAGTATTGTGTTGTGTTTTTTTTTTTTTTTAAATTAAATGATCAGTATTGTAGTATTCAGACACTATGTTGTGGTAATATGTGGTCCGGTCATGGCGTTGCAGTATTTGTCTCTTGTATGTGCTATTATTCGGAAACTGTGGTGGTAATATGTGGACTGGTCATGGTGTGGCAGTATTTGTTCCCTGTATGTGGTATTATTGGTCACATGTGGTGGTAATATGTGATCTTGATATGGTGCGATGGTGTTTGTCCCTTGTATGTGATATTAGTCGGTCGCTGTGGTGGTAATATGTGATCTGGACATGGTGTGGCAGTATTTGTTCCTTGTATGTGGTATTATAGGTCACTATGTGGTGGTAATATGTGATCTGGACTTGGTGTGGCAGTATTTGTTCCCTGTATGTGGTATTATTGGTCACCATGTGGTGGTAATATGTGGTCTGGACATGGTGTGGTTGTTTTTGTCCCTTGTATGCGATATTGTTGGGTCACTGTGGTGAAAATATGATGTCTGCTCATGGTACGGTGTCATTTGTACCTTTGGATGTGATATTGGTCATTTAGGAAATTGAAAAATAAATAAAAATATACCTAAATTGTATTTTAACAAATTTAATAGGTTAGCGCGGAGTAGGGCCCAGCCAAATGAGTCTACCTTGTCGTGGTGGCAGATTAGAAAAATCCTTTAGCCAAAACAAAAGCTGCTGGCTATATGTGTGATCTGGTGATAGGAACGGTTAACTTGTGATTGGTGAGAAGTGGAGTTTTTCCAAGAGAGAGCAGTGGGACTGTGGAGAGTTCGAGGGGTGGAGGCGAGGCTGGGGTTGGAGCCTGGGCAGAGTCTCAATGGGCCCTGAAAATTTGGCCAGTATGGGGTCCCAAAATTCCAAGTGGCAGCCCTGTCTGAAGGTTCTGTATGGTGATGTTAAGGAGGTACTCTATGGTGGTATGGAGGTTTTGTATGGTGCCGTTATGGAGGTAGTGTATGGGCGGCGAACAGCGGGAATGGTGAGCAGTGATCCACATGAGCTGAACATTACATGGCCTGACAAGGGGAGAGGAGGGGAGTATTGGCCAAAGTGTTTTACTGCTAGCGCATTTCAAGGACTGGTGTGTGTGTGTGTGTGTCATTATACAGTGGGGCTGTGCGTGTGTCATTGGTGCATTCACTCTGTCATTCTATGTGACTGCAGACTTGTGAATCCTCACATTGTTTGCAGTGCTGTGCTTATTCAGCTGGTGTGTGACTGCAAGTTTGTGATTTGCATACATGTGGTCACATGCTGACTAGACTTGCATGACCTAATGCAACTGTATTGAACAAGGCTAGAAACAGTCTTGTCGGAATGTGGCTGGGAATATATATATCGCATGCTTGCGTTCACAAGACCATCTGTTCCCGGCACCAGAGAATCTTCACAGCGCACAATATGAGGATTCACACATAGTGACTGTAGACATGTAGCATAAGATCCGACAACCCCTTTAAGGATGGGCCACTACTCATGGGCCACTGTTGTGTTCTTGCCCCCCAGGCTAAAATTTACCAGCCAGCCCCTGATAAGGTCATGGGTTCCTTTTCATGTACATCCTCCAATGTGGTGTACATGATATCATGTACGAGGTGCCCTGGAAGTATTTATATTGGGGAAACCATGCAACAACTACAAACTAGGATGAATTTACACAGACACACAATCAGGAATGAAATGGGACACGCCTGTGGGAAAACATTTCTCTGGACCTGGACACAGTATGACAGATTTAAAAGTCTTAATACGAAGAGGTCATTTTAAGGATGATGGAGAAAGAAAAAAATTGGGAACTCAAAGTAATGAAGATTTTCAATTATTTGACACTAGGACTCAATTTAACACCTGGATTTATGAGTCACTACATGGATACAATGCACACCTCCAGATAACTAAGAACTATCCCACTGCCTCTCCATTTGTAAGAAAATGCCTAATTTGATTTATTTGGCTTATCTTTAGGAGGCATCACACCTCCCACCTCATGAACAAATGTCCTACTGTAGTATCCCTTAAATATTGTGCTTTTTTCCTATTAATTTATTTGTAGTCTTGCCTGAAGAAGGAGCCTCTGTGCTCTGAAAGCTTGCAAACATACCTTTATTGGCTAACCAGAAAATAACGTATCACTCCCAGAAAACTTTTGTCATTGGGCAGAAAAGTATTTACCTCATAAATTTACAGTGGTCAGAATTGTAAAAATTGGCCTGGTCATTAACGTGCAAACCACCTTGGGAGGTAAGGGGGAAAAAAAAAACTTCCTCAAAACTTAGATTTGAATTAAACATGTCTCCGACAAAGTCATTTGTTACAACAAGTTAAAATTTCACTTGTATTGATTTGTAACAGTGTCCATCTCTTCAAATAAGCATAAAAACAGTAACTAATAATTTTTTCCTGAATAGTTATCGTATATACTATAGTATAAGCGGAGATTTTCAGCCCATTTTTTTGGGCTGAAAGTCTCCCTCTCGGCTTATACTCAAGTCATACCCGGGGTTCGGTGGGGGGGGGGGTGGGGGAGCGGGGGCTGTCTAGTTATACTTACCTACTGCTGGCGCAGTCCCTGCACATCCCTGCTTCTTCCAGCACTGCATCTTCTTCCTGTATTGAACAGTCACATGGTGCCGCTCATTACAGTAATGAATATGCGGCTCCACCTCCCATAGAGGTGGAGCCGCATATTCATTACTGTAATGATCGGTAACTGTGACCACTCAATACAAAAAGATGCAGCGGTGGAAGAAGCAGGGACGTGCAGGGACCGCGCCAGGAGCAGGTAAGTATACGGGGAGGGGAGCGCAGCGCGATATTTACCTGCTCCTCATTCCGGTGCGGCTCAGTCTCCAGCGTCCTCTAGCAGTGACGCTCAGGTTAGAGGGCGCGGTGACGTAGTCAGTGCGCGCCCTCTGCTGAGCATCAGTGCTGGAGACGGAGCCGCACGAGGAGCAGGTAAATATTGAAAGCGCTGGCATCCTGAGCGAAGAGAGGTGAGTATGTGATTTTTTTTTTTATTGCAGCAGCAGCGTTATATATGGCACAGCTTTATATGGAGCATCTATGGGGCCATAATGAACGGTGCAGAGCATTATATATGGAGCACAGCTTTATATGGAGCATCTATGGGGCCATAATGAACGGTGCAGAGCATTTTATATGGCACAGCTTTATATGGAGCATCTATGGGGCAATAATGAACAGTATGGAGCATTATGTGGCACAGCTTTATATGGGGCCATAATGAACAGTGCAGAGCATTATATGTGGCACAGCTTTATATGGAGCATCTATGGGGCCATAATGAACGGTGCAGGGCATTATATATGGCACAGCTTTATATGGAGCATCTATGGGGCAATAATGAACAGTATGGGGCATTATATTTGGGGCACAGCTTTATATGGAGCATCTATGGGGCCATAATGAACGGTGCAGAGCATTATATGTGGCACAGCTTTATATGGAGCATCTATGGGGCAATAATGAACAGTATGCAGCATTATATGTGGCACAGCTTTATATGGAGCATCTTATGGGGCAATAATGAACGGTATGGAGCATCTATTTTTATTTTTGAAATTCACCGGTAGCTGCTGCATTTCCTACCCTAGGCTTATACTCGAGTCAATAAGTTTTCCCAGTTTTTTGTGGCAAAATTAGGGGGGGAGGGGGGGGGGAGGCTTATACTCGAGTATATACGGTAGTTTGGTTTTTTTTATATATATATGATCAAAACAGACACATGGATCAAAGACGGATCCAGCACAATGGGGGGAAAAAGTTGCCAACTTTTCAGGCAAGAGGAAAAAAAAAAAAATGCTGATTGAATTAAGGGTCAAGGTAAATCAAACATTAAAAATCTAGATTTACCAGGCCACTTTGACACCAATTTATTAGTTCCATAGATTATTTCAGAATCCAGAAAAGCAGTAAATAATTATTCAGTTTACTTCTCAAACCTTTCTTTGATACTGGTCCTTGATAAAATAAAAAAATGCCCGATTGATTCAAGTATAAAAGCTGCATTTCACTGAACCTTGTCAATCGCCCTTGCACAGTTTCCCTGCTGGTTTGTTTTCTGTATGAAGCATAAATGGCACATAGTGGAAACCAAGCTTGACACATGAAAAACACAAAAGGCTTGAGAACACAGTTATTGTGAAAAGACATTTATTGATCAGCTGGAAGACTTGCTTCCCCTTTGGCAGGAAACAATTAAATTCACAGTCATGATAAGAATGGGGTAAGGGATCAAAAGCTGCCAGTAGGGTAAGGGCTTGTGCAACATCACACGGCAAAATTAGCCTTTGACATCCAGTTTACAGGTAGACTTTGGAATAAATGGTATTAAATTTGTCAGGAATGTAGCATTTTGTAAAACTGGAATGATCAACAGTTTAAAGCAAAGTAAAGTAAAAAATAAAAAAAATATACCGAGTTGATCTCACTGTGAATGCAGGGTAAAATTTATTTTTGGACCTGTAGAAATTGGTCCAACTTGCCATCTTCCACGGCGTCCATTATCTCCTTGAAACCCTGCAAGACAAAAAAAACAAAAAAATGTGACCGACAGCTGCCGTATTTCCTATATGGTACATTTGTTGCTCTTGTAGTTTGTCTGCTTATTAATCAGATTTTTATTTTTGAAGGATAATACCAGACTTGTGTGTGTTTTAGGGTGAGTTTCATGTGTCAAGTTGTGTGTGTTGAGTTGCATGTGGCTACATACATGTAGCGACTTTTGTGAGATGAGTTTTGTGTGGCGACATGCGTGTAGCAACTTTTTGTGTCGAGCTGCATGTGACAGGTTAGTATAGCAAGTTGTGTGCAGCAAGTTTTGCGCAGCAAGTTTTGCGCATGGCGAGTTTTGCGCGTGGCGAGTTTTAGGTGTGGTGCGTTTTGAGTATATGCAAGTTTTGTGTGAGGCAACTTTTGCATGTGTTGCAACTTTTGTGCATGTGGCAATTTTTCCGCGTGTGCAAGTTTTGCGTGTGGCGAGTTTTCCATGAGGTGAGTTTTGCACGTGTGGCGAGTTTTGCGTGAGCCTAGTTTTGCATGTGGCGAGTTTTGCGCGTGGCGAGTTTTGAGCGGCGACTTTTGTGTTTCGACTTTTATGTGGCGAGGTTGGTGTATGTGTGGTGAAATGTGTGCTGAGGGTGGTATATGTGTTCAAGCACGTGGTAGTGTGTGGCGCATTTTGTGTGTGTGTTCATATCCCCGTGTGTGGAGAGTATCCCATGTCGGGGCCCCACCTTAGCAACTGTACGGTATATACTCCTTGGCGCCATCGCTTTCACTCTTTAAGTCCCCCTTGTTCACATCTGGCAGCTGTCAATTTGCCTCCAACACTTTTCCTTTCACTTTCCTCCCCCCCCCCCCCCCCCCATTATGTAGATAGGGGCAAAATTGTTTGGTGAATTGGAAAGTGCGGGGTTAAAATTTCGCCTCACAACATCGCCTATGACGCTCTCGGGGTCCAGACGTGTGACTGTGCAAAATTTTGTGGCTGTAGCTGCGATGGTGCAGATGCCAATCCAATGAATGAATGAATGAATATAAAATATAATATAATATAATATAATATAATATAATATAATATAATATAATATATATATATATATAGAAACACAGCAGCACATGTATATGAATCTAGGCCATGTGAAAACACAGACAAATATTCGATATGAATCATACTACTCAAAAATATTTTTTCATAAAACTTACAGTTATAGATAAAATGAAGATTCTTAGCGCATAAATTGGCCAATTCAAGTGTGCCCATCAACCACGGCAAGGTGATCTCCCTCTGATGGGTCCTAACTCTACTGTACATGCCACTCTTGGGCCACCAGCCTACAACTTAGGACAAACATCTTATCTTTATCTATAACTGTAAGTTTTATGAAAAAATATTTTTGAGTAGTATGATTCATATCGAATATTTGTCTGTGTTTTCACATGGCCTAGATTCATATACATGTGCTGCTGTGTTTCTTTATATCTATATGATGCAGCTTGCATGTGTTCACATTGGGAGTGCTGGTTGTTTTTTTTTTTTTTTTTCTCTCTCTCTCTCTCTCTATATATATATATATTCGTCTAAGGGGTACCTCCGTCTGTTTGTCTGTCTGTAACAGAAATCCCGCATCGCTGATTAGTCGCGGCCGGCAGGCTTAGTTCGGCCGCGAATTGCCCCTCCCTACTCTCCTCAAGTCAGTGCCCCTTCCCTACTCCCTTCCAGTCAGTGCCAGTGTGTCGCTCCATCCCGGACCAACTTTTTACTATTGATGCTGCCTATGCAGCGTCAATAGTAAAAAGATATAATGTTAAAAATAATAATAAAAAATGTAAAAACGCGTGCTATTCTCACCTTCCGTTGTCCACCGATACGCGCGATGCTGCCGCCAGCTTCCGTTCCCAGTGATGCATTGTGAAATTACCCAGATGACTTAGCGGTCTCGACCGCCAAGTCATCTGGGTAATTTCGCAATGCATCACTGGGAACGGAAGCTGGCGGCAGCATCGCGCGCATCGGGACAGCTTCGGTGGACGCTGGAGGGTGAGTATATAACTATTTTTTATTTTAATGACTGATGTCATCCAGTTGCGCCGCTGACTGCTCACGTCGCTGCAGCTGTGATACGCCACTGATAAAGACCTCTCCGTGTCTCCTGTGCCAGTCAGTGTAAGAGCGAGGAGCAATATCTGCTCCGATCCGACACAGCTAGCGTCCGCTCCGTACACCTCGCACACACGAATCCGCTTCATACACCTTACACACACGGCTCCGCTCACCTCATACACACACGGCTCCTCTCCATACACCTCGTACACATGGCTCCACTCCGTACACACACAAATCCGCTCCATACACCTTGCACACACACGGCTCCACTCCGTACACCTCGTACGCACACACGACTCTGCTCCATACACCTTTCACACACTGCTCCAATCCATACACCTCGTACACACACGGCTCTGCTACATCCATACTGTAAACACCTCCTGACCTCACACACACGCTTACCCTCGTCCAGCACCATGACAACCAGCAGAGTCCTGTACACGGAGGTCCTCCTGATCATGTGACCCCTGACTCCTCCATCCTGTGACCTCATCATATGTGGTATGCTGCTCTGCGGGTGCAGGGACTCAGGGAGCTGACCAGGTGATATTACACACCTCCCAACCAGTGCAGGACAACTAATGTCCCGCCCGTGATCGCGGGGCTGACTAAAAATCAGGACAGTCCTGCTGGATCTGGGACGGTTGGGAGGTGTGCAAATCCATGCTGGGGTCACAGGAGATATTATCTTGTGCAAGGAGGTGTTAGAGCATATGGTTGTGGCCAAGGCTCAGTGCCTTCGATCATGTAACCTCCCCTGGTGTGTTGGCCAATTGCTAATTTATCCCAAATAAGGACCCACAATCCCTCCCACCTGATCCTTTACTCTGCCCTATAAATTTAGTTGCATCGTAGCCCCTTCACGACTTTGGGATTTTCCGTTTTCCCATGTTTGTTTTTTGCTCCCCTCCTTCCCAGAGCCATAACTTTTTTTATTTTTGTCAATATGGCCATGTGAGGGCTTATTTTTTGCGAAACAAGTTGTACTTTTGAACAACATCATTGGTTTTAGCATGTCGTGTATTAGAAAACGGGAAAAAAAATTCCAAGTGCGGTGAAATTGCAAAAAAAAGTGCAATCCCACACTTGTTTTTTGTTTGGCTTTTTTGCTAGATTCACTAAATGCTCAAATTGACCATAAACATAAGGATGAATGACCTCAGGGAGATTAAAACATCCAACACCGCGGAGACACCATCACGTGTTTCTCAACGCAGTGATCCAGAACACTGCTCCAATCCCTTATGGGAAATATGCAAATGCATGTAGAAAAGCCGCGGAGACACCATCACGTGTTTCTCACCGCAAGAAATAAATAGCCAGGTCTTTCACCGGGAAGGAACAACCACGGGAAGGGCAGCATCCAAAAAGGAAAACCCACCTATGCCAAAACATGGTATCTATCCAAAACATGTTTTGGCATAGGTGGTTTTCCTTTCTGATGTGACGGGCGTTGGCGATGTGCTTATCTCCGGCCGGATGCGCCGGTTAAATGCCACCGTCAGCGTTCGACAGCGGCATTTAGTTAATAGCGGCGGGTGAATCGCAATTTCACCCGCCGCTATTGCGGCACATGTCAGCTGTTCAAAACAGCTGACGTGTCCCGGCTTTGATGCGGGCTTACCGCCTGAGCCCTGCATCAAAGTGGGGTATCTGACCTCAGACGTACTATCCCGTGCAAGGTCAGAAAGAGGTTAAGGGGTGCACGCGTGTGGGGTCAGGCACGCGCATTCCTGCAGTGAAGCATTATGCAGCTAAGCATAAAGACGCCGCAGTTATTTCAATGGCAGTTAGTCATGGCAGGAGTCAGGACCCCACACTGTCGCTATCTCTTTAGAGTATGTCTGCTGAGTAAGCACTTATTACTTGGATCTAGCTTTTCTATTAACCCATCTTACTCCTTCACCATGTTTACATATGCCCTTACAGTGTTTGCTCCACTAATCCTCTCTCCTTCACCATCCACAAACCCCAGCACCCTCTAACTAAATAATCATCTCCACTGCACTCTTACCTCCCCACCTGTCCTCATCTGCTGACCTGCTCCTCAACCTCAAATCTGTCCTAATAAAGTCGCCCACTCTCTTTCTCTCACCTGCTCTCCTTTTCTCTGCTTCTCATCACTGCTGGCGACACATCTCCCAACCCTGGACCCCCACAGCTCATACCTCCCATTACTACCCCCCCTATCGCTCCCTATCTAATACAAATTACTGCAATCTTTCCAACATAAAACCCGTGCCACGGACACCCACCCCCCCCTGCTCCCTCTCTCTGGAGCACTCTGGAACTCCCGCTCAATCTGCAATAAGCTTCATGTGATTCATGACCTTTTTCTCTCACAAGCTTGCCTTCCTCGGCCTCACAGAAACATGGCTAACACCCTCTGACACAGCCTCCCCTGCTGCGCTGTGCTACGGCAGCTTCCACTTCACCCACACCCCTTGTCTTGGCAACAGACATGGTGGAGGAGTGGGTCTTCTCCTTTCTTCTAACTGCACCTTTAACCCAATCCCACCTCTACCCTCCCCTCTTTTGAAGTCTACTCTGTCCGCATCCACTCCAACCTCCAACCTCCAAGTGGCCATCATATACCGACCTCCGAGCCCGGCCACTGCCTTTATTGACCAATTGTCCACCTGGCTTCTTCACTTTCTCTCTATTGATATTCCCACCATCATCATGGGTGACTTCAACATCCCCACTGATACCCTTCAGTCAACAGCCTCCAAATTTCTGTCCCTTACTTCATCTTTTGGACTTACTCAGTGGTCCTCCTCAGCCACCCGCACAGACAGACATACACTAGACCTGGTCTTCACCCATCTCTGCTCTCTATCTAACTTCACCACCTCCGCTCTCCCTCTATCAGACCACCATCTGCTTACTTGCTCATCCCTGTCCTCCCCACTAGTCACCCATGTCCAGCAACATGCGCACCCCCGCAGAAACCTTGCGCACCTGGACACCCACACAATCTCTGACTATCCTACCACTGGCATCCATATCCTCGCTCCATGACAGACAGCACCACTGCTTTCTACAATGCCACTCTCGCATCAGCTATTGACACGGTCGCCTCTCTCAGTCATGGCAGAGTGCGACGTATCAATAGACAACCCTGGCACAATAACACCACTAAAAGGCTCTGGCAACTGTCCAGAGTTGCAGAGCGGCATTGGAAGAGAACAGACCTGCAAGACGACTTCACTACATTCAAACAGGCAACACTCGCTTTTAAATCGGCTCTCACCTCTGCTAAACAGGCCTACTTCACAACCCTCGTATCTTCCCTATCCTCCAACCCCAAACAGTTATTCAAAACCTTTAACTCCCTCCTCCGCCCCCCACTGCCCCCTCCAACCTCCTTCATCTCTGCTGAGGACTTTGCCACACACTTTAAAACTAAGATCGACCAAACGAGGCAAGTCTTTATTGTTCATCCACCACAACTCCTTTGTATACCAGACCAATGCCCAAACCCCATAACCTCCCTCTCCAACATCACTGAAGGGGGGCTTAATTGTCTCCTCTCCAAATCGCACCTCACCAACTGTGCGCTCGACCCCATCCCATCTCCTCCCCTCCCCCACACTTATCCCATCCCTAAGCCACCTCTTCAACCTATCAATAACTGGCACCTTCCCTTCTGCTTTCAAACATGTCACAATCACGCCCATCCTTAAAAAGCAAACCCTCGATCCAACTGCTACGTTCAGCTATCGCCCAATATCGCTGCTCCCATTCGCTTCCAGACTCCTGGAGCAGCATGTCAACGCTGAACTTTCCTCCCACCTCTCATCTAACTTGCTCTTTGACAATCTACAATCTGGTTTCCACCCCCATCACTCAACTGAGACAGCCCTGACCAAAATCACTAACAACCTACTTACAGCCAAAGCTAATGGACCGGACAATACTCTGTACTCCACCTTCTAGACCTGTCCTCTGCTTTTGACACAGTTGACCACTGCCTCCTACTACAGATCCTCTCCTCTTTTGGCATCAAAGACCTCGCCCTATCCTGGATCTCCTCATACGCTTATTGAGCATCTCCCACTCCCACACTACCTCCTCATCCCACCCTCTCTGTTGGAGTCCCCCAAGGCTCTGTTCTAAGACCCCTCCTCTTCTCAATCTATACACTTGGCCTGGGACACCCCCAAGTCCCATGGATTCCAGTACCACCTTTTTGCTGATGACACTCAGATCTACCTTTCTGGCCCAGACGTCACCTCTCTGCTGTCCAGAATCCCAGAGTGTCTATCAGCCATATCATCCTTCTCCTCTTGCTTCCTTAAACTCAATGTGGACAAATCTGAACTCATCATCTTTCCTCCATCCCATAGATCTTCCTTACCTGACCTATCTATCGCAATTAACGACATCACGCTTTCCCCCATACCGGAGGTCCGCTGCCTCAGAGTAACCCTTTACTCTGCCCTGTCCTTCAAACCGCGCATCCAACCTCTTTCCACCACCTGTCGCCTCCAGCTCAAAAATATCTCCAGAATCCATCCTTTCCTCAATCATCAATCTACTAAAACGCTTGTGCATGCCCTCATCATTTCCCGCCTTGACTACTGCAACATCCCTTTCTGTGGCTCCCTGCTAACACCCTTGCACCTCTCCAGTCCATCCTGAACTCTGCTGCCCGACTAATTCATCTCTCTCCTCGCTACTACTCCACTTCCCCCCCCCCCCTCTGCAAATCTCTTCACTGGCTCCCATTCCCTCACCGTATCCAGTTCAAACTACTAAAACTGACCTACAAGGCCATCCATAACCTGCCTCCTGCAAATATCTCTGAACTAATCTCCCGATATCTTCCCTCACGTAATCTCCGGTCCTCCCAACATCTCCTTCTCTCCTCCACACTTATCCGCTCCTCACCCAACCGCCTCCAGGACTTCTCCAGAATATCCCCCATCCTCTGGAATTCCTTGCCCCAACACATCCGACTATCAACCACATTCGGATCCTTCAGACGGAACCTGAAAACCCACCTCTTCAGGAAAGCCTACCGCCTGCACTGAACTTGCAGCCTCCTCACCACTACCGAAGCTACCGCATCACCAACGCCGGAGCTCCTACAACCCTCAACCTATTGTCTCCATCCCCACCATCCTATAGAATTTAAGCCCGCAAGGGCAGGGTCCTCGCCCCTTTGTATCAACGAGAGAGAGAGAACGAACGAGAACGAGAGAGAGAGCGAGAGAGAACGAGAGAGAGAGAGAGCGAGAGATTGATTTTTTTTTTTTCCGGATCTGAAAATCCTTCTGCGCATGCTGATGGGAAAAACAGGATCCGTCGCTGGATTAAAGTGTGCAACGGATCCTGCGTCCATAGACTTCCATTCTAGTCAACGACGTATGCCGCAGGATCCGTCGCGACACGTTTTCCCGACGCAGACAAAAACCGTTTAATTGAACTTTTTTTTCCAGACGACTGTCTGCCAAAACATGACGGATCCGTCGCACGACGGATGCAACGTGTGGCCATCTGTCCCTAATACAAGTCTATGGGAAAAAAAAAAAAGGGATCCTGCGGGCACATTTGCAGGATCCGTTTTTTTCCCCAAAACGACTCATTGCGACGGATCTGAAAAGACGGAAGTGTGAAAGAGGCCTAATACAAGTCTATGAGAACAATGATAATTACTTACGGGTAATTTGATTTTCCAGATCCATGACAGCAGCGGTACATGAGAGATGGTCCTGCCCCCAAGATCAGGAAACCTGCAGAGGAGATAAAACATGGGGGCGGCACCTCTCTCCTCAGTTTGTTTACAGAGAATGTAAGGTAACCGCTTTGTTAGTATTAGGCATATATTAATCTCCGAAGACTATTTATTGTTATATTACCCCATCTTACGAGATTATATATATATATATTTTATTTTTTTGTGAGTCACACAACCATTGCCAAGATAGGGCAGGAATTAGAGCGGTGCGGTCATGGATCTGGAAAATCAAATTACCCGTAAGTAATTATCATTTTTTCCCTTCCCCATGACGGCACCGGTACATGAGAGGAAGAAATAGAAAGAACCTCTAGGGTGGGATAACGGCAGATAGCACTTTACTCCCGAAGGCGAGATTTGATAGCCCCAGATTTAATCTATAATGGCGGAAGAAAGTAGAGGGTGAAGACCATACTGCTGCATTACAAATTTGCTCTATAGACGCATTTGCCCTTTCTGCTCAAGATGTGGAAATAGCCCTAGTAGAGTCGGCCGTAACACCAGGTGGAGGAAAGGTGAATAGGAAAGTGATATAGCCATGCGGAGCCACCGTGCAATGGTTGATTTTGTGGCCTTTTTTCCCCTGTTTGCCCCCTGGAAGGCGACAAAAAGGGCTGAAGACTGTCGCCATGGATTTGTCACTTCTATATATTGAATAGGCAACGTCTGACGTCCAAGCAATGGAAGGTTTCTTCTCCCTGGGATTTCGGGTTAGCACAAAATGAGGGCAAAACTATCTCCTGGTCCCTGTGGAATTTTGAGTTGACCTTTGGTAAGAAGGCCAGATCAGATTTTATAATTACCCTGTCCTCCAAAATTGTAGTGTAAGGAGGGTCTATAGATATAGCCTGGAGCTCACTAATGCGTCTGGCTGAGGTAAGGGCAATCAGGAGAACAGTTTTTAAAGTTAGCGCTTTTACTGATATGGAGGAAAGATGCTCGAAGGGAGAGGTGGTTAAAGCATTTAAAGCTAAATTTAGATCCCAGGGAGCGACCTTTGGACGAGGTTTGAATGGTCTGGCTGTAAAGGAGGCCCGAATGAACCTACACACCCAGGGGTGATCAGCCAATTTTTGGTCAAATAGAGCACCAAGCGCCGAGACTTGCACTTTTAGGGTGCTGGTAGATAATCCTCTCACCGGACCCTTTTGGAGAAATTCTAGGATTTCTGATATCGGGACTTTCTGAACAGTATCTGTTATACCTCGGCCTGAAAATTCAAAAAATTTTCCCCATACTTTTTGATATTTATTAGCTGTGATCTTCTTTCTGCTGGACATCAGAGTAGTAACTAACGGGTCCGAGAATCCCTTCGCTAGCAGCAGTCCCCTCAAGTTCCAAGCAGTGAGGTGTAGACTGTACTTGAGACTGTGTTACTGGACCCTGGTGTAGCAGGTCTGGAACATCTGGAAGGATCCATGGGTCCGAGATGGACACACGTCTGAGCCAAGTGAACCAAGCTCTCTTTGGCCAGAAGGGTGCAATCAAGATTTTGCTGCGTGCCTTCTCTTGTCGGATCTTCTTCAGGACTGTAGGGATTAATGGAATTGGGGGGGGCACGTGATGACTCAAAGTCTGCGACAAGGTTGTCCGACCCCTTTAAGTGTGTACTTGTAAGAGATAAAAGATGTTTTTCGGCCCAACAAAATAGCCTTCTTGCATTAGGGGACTCGATCTTGTTCCTCCCTGTCGATTTATATACGATATCGCTGTACTGTTGTCGGACAATACTACCAGATGTCTTCCTTTGATGTCCTCTTCCATTTGAAGAATCGCTTGCCTTACTGCCGTTAATTCCTTCAGGTTTGAGGAGGCTAATTGCATTTGAGGATCCCATAGACCCTGTAGGACCTGACCTGATAGGTGTGCACCCCAACCTAAAGGGCTCGCATCCGTAGTCAGTACCACCGGATTTTTGATTGACCATGGGACCCCTTTTTTTAAATTTTCGGAATTTAGCCACCAGTTTAGAGAGTCCAGTACATGTTGTGACAATACGATTTTCCGATTTAGGTTGTAGGGTGTTTGTTCTGACAGGATCTGCCACTGTAGGTCCCTTGAATGCAGTTGTGCCCATTGGACCGCCGGAATTGTTGCTGTCAGCATACCTAAGAGAGACATGGCTTCCCTTACCGAGACAGATTGGGCCGCTTGTATTTGTCTTATTCGCTGTTTTATGGTTTCGATCTTTCTGTCTGGAAGAACAGTCTTGTCTGACTGAATTTAACTGAATCCCCAGGAACTTCTGCATCTGGACCGGAACCATTCTTGACTTCTTTAAATTATCCACCCCAGTGTGGTCAGTAACTCTCGCACCCTCGTAACTGCCTTCGTACAATCTTCTTGACTGTCCGCTATAAGGAGGAAATTGTCCAAATAGGGCACTAGTAGAATATTTTCTCTCCTCACGAAGGATGCTATTTCTGAAATTATCTTTGTAAAGATACGAGGAGCCACTGATACCCCGAAGGGGAGACATTGGTATTGTAGATGGGTGTAGACCTGACCCAATTGCACTACCAACCTTAGATATTGTTGATGCTCGATGCTGATCGGTACATGGTAGTAGGCATCTGTAAGGTCTATGACTGCCATGTAACATCCTGGATACAGCAATTTTACTGCCGTTTTTAGAGTCTCCATCTTGAATTTTTCTACTCGGATGAACTAGTTTAGCTCTTTTAAGTTGAAGATTGTTCTTAATGACCCATCCGGTTTTGGCATGAGGAATAGGGTGCTGTAAAACCCCTTCCCTACTTCTTGTGGAGATACTCTTACCAGTACTTTTTTGTCCTAGGAGAAGATTAATTTATTTTTCTAGTACTATCTGGTTCTTTTTGGCCACACGAGTAACTTTTATTCGGTGAGGAGGCAGGGAGACAAAGTTTAATCATAGGCCGTCGGATAACAGGTTTATTATCCATTGAGATGGCTGTAAGCTTACCCACTGATGGACAAAAAACCGTAGCCTTCCTCCCACCTGGAATTTGGCGTCATTGTTTAGGGTCTGGTTTTGGAGGCTTACTAAATAGGAACCCTCTCTTTCTTCTTTCGCCCCAGGTTTTCCCTCGCATGGCCCTATCTGATGGACTGCCCCGGCCTGCTTTACCTGATCCCCGAAAGGACAGACGATTGTCATACCAACAGCGTTTAAAGAAGGGAGGTGGAGGGAAATGTTTTTTCTTATCCGCCGCTTTCTCTAGAATTTCATCTAACGCCTTCCCGAATAAATATTGCCCCTCACAAGGTACGGCACAGAGCTTCACTTTTGACTGGAAGTCAGCATTCCAGTTTTTTAACCATAACACTCTCCTGCCCGAATTAGCGAGGGCACTTGCCCGGGCAGAAAATCGTACTGAATCAATGGCAGCGTCTGCCAGGAACCCTGCTGCATTTTGTAGTGAAGGGATGACCTCTAGAAGTCTGTCTCTTGGACATTTGTCCTTTATTTGGTCGCTTAATTCATCTAGCCCAAGTTGAAGCTTCCCAGGCTGATTTTAGAAAGGCATCTGCCTTTTTATATAGGGGGTCTTTTAGGGCACCCATATCGTCGAAAGGAAGCGCTATGCCCCTGGAGGTACTTGCAATAGCTGCGTCCAGCTTAGATGCCTTTTTCCATTTCTCACAAATTTCCTCATCAAAGGGATATTTACGTTTAAGGGCCTGGGGAACCGAAATCTTTTTGTTCGTTTTTTTCCATTCCTTTTTTATAAGTTTTAATATATTATCGTGAAACGGAAAAACTTTCCGTTTCTTCCTTTCCAAATTACTGAACATGGAGTCCTGGATCGTTTGTTTTTCCTTTGGTGTCTCCACCCCCAAGGTGGATCTAACCAGCTTCAATAATTTCCCCACATCTTCTCATAACACATATGGCCGACCACACTCTTCATCCGACGAGTCCAGGTCCGAGTCCTCCTCGGGCGGAAGCTCTCCCGGTTCACCCTCAGATTCTATATCAGATGTTTGGGCAGGCGTAGAAGGCGGATTTACGGAGCTCTGCAATCCATGATGTCTTAATTGCTCCTTTACAGTGCTTTGCACTTCGTCTCTAATAATAGCCTTTAAATTCTGAAGAAATGATGATGACTCTTCAGTTACGGTTTTTTCTATACATGAACGGCATATTCGCTTCTCATATATCTTGGGAAGGCTTTTATCACAGAGTGCACACACTTTATTCTTTTGTTTAGAGGTAACTTTCTTTCCCTGCATACACAGAAAACACAGTGTTACTGACATGGTTTGCCTTACCAAGGCACTCACCCACCGGACCCTTTAGTACCACGACAGGCTGTGGGTTTTCTGCTGGGATCGCCGATTCCACAGGATCTGCCATCTTGCAGGAGGCTGTTGCCAGCGTCTGCTTGCCTTGCAGATTAAATATTGGTGGGCAGGAAGCGGTGTGTGCGTCCCTGAACTTCCTCCCCCGGAGAGTGTCAGCACACCGCTTCTCCGGCGTGTGGCGTCACTTCCGGTTCACAAACCGGAAGTTCTCCCATTCACTTGGCGCCAGCGTCGTGATGGGAACACCTTTTCGTTTCCTTCCCCGGCCCAGCCTCCGGCCAGGAGCGGACGCCGGGGAGTCCGCAGTGGGGAAGGACACCCTCGCAGCTCCAGGTATGTGGGAGACGCGCGCACGCCGCCGCTTCCACCGCAGACCTCGGTTCGTGACCGGATAGTAAGGGGAGATCCCCTCCCCATGCAGCACCGCAGGTTCCCCGCAAGAACAGGAAACCAAACTGAGGAGAGAGGTGCCGCCCCCATCTTTTATCTCCTCTGCAGGTTTCCTGTTCTTGGGGGCGGGACCATCTCTCATGTACTGATGCTGTCATGGGGAAGGGAAAAATGAAGGATCCGGTTATCTCAAAAAATGACGTATCTTGATGGGACTACAAAGATGGAAGTGTGAAAGAGGCCTAAGTGACAGCCGGATGCTGCCGGAGTAATAGTGCTCAGTTCCTCCCTGTAGTCAAGCTTTCTGCACAAAAGATTTAGAACGCTTTTAACCTGCAGATTGACAGAACAGATTCCCTTTAAGTCATGGGCGAACATGGCGGCTGAACAGAGGCACAGCTGTGTATTAGGATCATCGAGGCCATCACCCATAATATGCAACTTCCTTCTTCACAAAGGATGATACTTGAAGTGAATGTACACTCCGGTCACAGTCAGAGCCCGAAAATGTCTAACCAATTACCACTTAACATTGCGGGTTAGGCCGGGGTCACACTAGCGTGTTTTATGGACGTATGAGAGGCGCAGAAAATACGCATTGCACACGGTACAATGAATCTCTATGGCCCAGCTCCTATCTGGTGTATTTTACGCATCCCTATAGCAGCCATGTAGTATATAACGCAGCCCACACAGTATATAACATTGCCCACATCTACTATATAATTGTCTAAGGGTCACTTCCGTCTGTCCTTCTGTCACGGTTATTCATTCGCTGATTGGTCGCGGCAGCCATGACAGGCAGCTGGCGAGACCAATCAGCGACGGGCACAGTCCGGAAGAAAATGGCCGCTCCTTACTTCCCGCAGTCAGTGCCTGTCGGCCGCATACTCCCCTCCAGTCACCGCTAACAGGGTTAATGGCAGCGGTAACGGACCGTGTTATGCCGCGGGTAACGCACTCAGTTACCGCTGCTATTAATCCTGTGTGTCCCCAACTTTTTACTATTGACGCTGCCTATGCAGCGGGCCCTCGAAAAGGTGAGTCTATGTTTTTTTTCTATTTTTTAACCTGTGACAAACGTGGCTGGGCAATATACTACGTGGCTCTGGGCAATATACTACGTGGACATGCATATTCTAGAATACCCGATGCGTTAGGATCAGGCCACCATCTACTAGTTTATAACACTGCCCACATAGTACATAGCAGCCTTGTAGTATATAACGCAGCCCACGCAGTATGTAACAGCCCACGTAGTATATAGCAATGTGGGCACTATATGCATGGTTAAAAAACACTTAAAATAAAAAACAAACATATAGTCACCCTCCGAAGGCCCCTTGTAGTCCTGGCTCCTGTGTGCAGTGCACGCAGCAGCTTCCGGTCCCAGGGTTGGTATGAGCGCAGGACCTGTGATGACGTCGCGGTCACATGACAGTGACATCATGGAAGGTCCTTCTCGCATAGCATCCTTGGCACCGGAACCTGCCGCTTGCACTGCCGAGGACAACGCAACGTCGGAGGGTGAGAATAACCTTTTTTTTTTTTATTATTATTATTATTATTATTATTTTTAACATTAGATCGTTTCACTATTGATGCTGTATAAATAGTAAAAAAGTTGGTCACACAGGGTTAATAGCCGCGTTAATGGAGTGCGTTACACCGCGGCATAATGCGGTCCATTAACCCTGTGTGAGGGCTGACTGGAGGGGAGTATGGAGCGGGCACCGACTGCAGGGAGGAAGGAGCGGCCATTTTGCCGCCGGACTGTGCCCGTCGCTGATTGGTCGTGGCAAAACGCCCACGACCAATCAGCGACTTGGATTTCCATGACAGACAGAGGCCATGACCAATGAATATCCGTGAGACAGACAGACGGAAGTGACCCTTAGACAATTATATAGTAGATATTACTGTATGTAAACCATGTCTCATATCCTGTCGGGTTTGGGAAGGAGATGGCAAAAGCCGGCAATAGAATTACCGGCTTTCCTGCTATCTAGCGCTGTATGAAATATATATGTATATCTGTAATTGAATTACTGGCTTTTAAGGAGAGAGAGAGGGAAAGAGAGGGAGAGAGACTAACTGTATATATATGTTTTCATGAATATTTGAGTCCATGGATCCATTGTATGTCCGCCTTGCAGGCCGGCGAGAAAATCTCGCTGTACGGATGCCATACGGAGGTTTACATGCGTAAAATACGCTGACACACCCTGCCTATGGATGACATACGGATCACTATTTTGGGAATATTTCTGCGTATAACGCATGTAAAATACGGACCGTATTTCCCTACGCTGAGTGTGACCCCGGCCTTATAGTCAATTTAGTGAAAAAATGATCAATTGGTGAAGAAAGGTCCATCAAGTTCAACTTATGTAACACAGGAAAGTGACTATTGGTTCATATATGTTTTATGGCACTGATACGCATTGTCTTTTGTAAGGTAGTCCAGATATTGCTGTATCGAGTTGTGCATGCTTGCATTGTCTAACATTTCTGTTACCCTATGTTAATATAGGTTAGGTCTGTGACAGGCGACAGGACGAACCAATGAAAGCTTTCCCCTGGAGTAAGTCTAATGAATGGCAGGGCCAAGATCATGGCAGTAGAGCCAGCCAGAGGTCTAGGCAGCGGTTTACAGCAAGCGCGATGGTCGCAGGAAGAGATGGCTATGTGATCAGTTGTAACCAGGGTACATGCCATTCAAAAGGCGTTTTCTGGCTTCAGAAACTCCATGTTCACAAACAGTGGTTTACTTACCCTCAGTGGGTCCAGCGCCAAGTCTCCAAACCTTTAAGCTATGCGCCCACGTTGCAGAAAGTATGCATAATTTTCCTGATCAAATCCAGGCTCCCTTCGCAGGAAATCTGCTTGCATTTTTTTCGCATTTTTATCACGTATTTGTTGCTTTTTTTTAGCGTGTTTTTTTCAACTCTATAGTGGCAAACCGCCGAGTTACCGCAAAATTAATGAACATGATGCGTTTTCTTCCGCAATGCTTTTCCACTGCAGAAAAAATGCAGCATGGGCACAAAAATTGCGGAATGTATTAAAATAATGGGATGCTTAATGTAAGCGGTTTTAAAGAGTTTCCGCAGCGGAAAACCGCAGCAAATATGCTAAACAAACGCTAAAAATCCACAACGTGGGCACATAGCCTCAGTCTGATTTTGTTCATCATAGTCGTACTATCAAAAGAGCTGCAGCCAATCAGTGAACTAAGCAACGCATGTGCTCAACATGGGCAGAACTGCATAGCTCACCGATTGGCTGAAGCACAATCAACATGACATCAGCGCTGCAGACAATAAATGAGAGCAGCAGCAGAGACTCAGTGCTGGACCCTAAAGAGTGAGTAAAGCAAGTTTGTTGAAAGACACCTACTGCTCTGCCTTTATGGCGACTAGAACCATGCTCATCCTGTCGTTTCTTACATACAAATCAGCCAACACAATCACATTCAACATTTCTGAAAGGGAATCAGTCAGCAGGTTTTTGTTATGCTGAGAGCAAAATAACTGAATAGCAGAGTTCTCGATTACAAGGATGTGTCACTTACTGGGCTGTGTTTTGCCATTTCAGCTAACTGCGTCCCCACCGCTGATTAGCAGCTCTACCTCACTGTACACAGAACGCTGTCACTTATGGAGGTGGGTTATTCACAGCTAAAAACTGCACTCTGCTAGATCTGCAGCAGAGAAAACACGGACTATCAGATCTGCTGCACCCAGTAAACTAAGTGATACATTGTTGAAATCATGGTCTCTGCCCAGGCATCATGGTGCTTTCAGATTACAAGACAAAATCTGCTGACAGATTCACTAGAAAAAAAACCTGCTTCACCTTCCAACAACTAGCAGATGTGGCCACTTTTCACAGTAAGTACAGTGTAAGAGAAATTATAGAGTTCCCCTTTAAAGCAGACCGGAGAGCTGATAGAAGCGGTCTGACCCATGGGTAGCATGTATGAAACACTGGCTGTATGCTCTCAGCCATGTATGTTGGGCTCTAGACAGAGAAACTAGTCGAGAAGGCCGCTCCCTGGCGGCTGCTCCCTTGACTGATGGGTCTTGCTCGGTGTGCGTGTATAGGAAGAGACCCGCCAGTCACTGGCAGCAGGCGGGGACAAGCCTTTACAACTAGTCACCCATCAAGCATGCTTCAGAGCCCAACAGACATGGCTGAAGGCGTGCAGCCAGTAGCGGGTACAGGCCGCCCATGGTCGGGTCAGCATGTATCAGCTGTTAGGCTGTGTGCACACGTTGCAGATTTTTCGTGTTTTTTTTCGCTATAAAAACGCGAAAAAAAGCATACATTATGCATCCCATCCTTTAGAATGCATTCCACAACTTTTGTGCACATGATGCGCTTTTTTCCGCGAACAAAACAAAACAACATTGCGGTAAAAAACGCAGCATGTTCATTAATTTTGCGGATTTCTCACTATATTATTGCATTGGGAACCTCCGGAAAAATCCGCAAAAAAAAAAAAACGCACCAAAAACATGGTAAAAATGCAAGAAAAACGCATGCGGATTTCTTGCAGAAAATGTCCTGTTTTGCTCAGGAAATTTCTGCAAGAAATCTGGAACGTGTGCACATAGTCTTAGGGTCCCTTTTAACCATTTTAAGTACAAAAAAGGATTCTTACACCAATGTAGGTATCTCCAGAGAACAGCTGCGGTGGAACTGCTGAGGGATTTCCAGCCTTCTCCCTCATTTCTCCCAGAATGCACTTGTCTACGGAAATGTCCACTTGCTCATACTGGACTCCATGTGTATCCAGAATCCGCATCATGTCATTCTGCTGAGATTTGGTCTGGGAAATGAAGAAGAAAAACACAATTGTGCAGAAAGGAAATGTGTGGGAGGACGAGAACAAAGTGTGCAAGAGGGAGGAGGTAGAGAGGAAGAGGCTGAAGTGTTGGCCATGTGCCCACTGCTGGCGGAACATCAGAGTACTGGATATTACACGCACTCAGCCTTCCATAGGCGCCTCTGATCTGACACAATACGAGGACCACTGGCTGACAAGCACGTTTCCTAGCGTCACCCCCAAACTTGGTTTCATACATCAGCCATGAATCATAATGACGTTTACAAGACCAGAAGCAGTTTCCTATGTGAAGCTTTGCCCAGAGGTCCTCATTACTGCAGAGCTTGTCCTCGTCTTGTGTCTTCGGACTGGGAAGGGGAGGTCCATTTATTGGCATGATAGATATTAAAGAACCCCTAAACTACGCCGGCGCTCAGGTGGGACAATACAGGAATGGCTCCTTAGGTTTCTGGACTGGAATATCGGCCAAGCTGTGTCACACCAGCGGACCCCACAAGTTGCATCGGACTGAACTTACAGCCTCACATGAAGCAGTTTGTTCAGGTCAGGACCCCCGCTCCGGACGAGGATACAAACCATGAAATACACCTGTGTATTCTAGTCAGAAATGGAGCACGCTTTCATGGCATTTCTCCTTTTATAACAGCGCCCCTATATCTGCACATGAGGCAGGTAGATAGGAGCCAGTGTACACCGCTATCCTGAATGCAGGCGCTAGGGAAGGACTCGCACATATACAGCAGGACGAATGCGTGCAGAGGCGCCGGATTGGCAGCAGTCAGGACAGATACTAATTGGCGGTGATTAGTCAGCCCTCAGCATAGAAGTACTGGAATGACAGCAGCAGTTATGATGAGCCAGGTCTGGAGCTGCTGACATGGAGAGCCCCATCGCAAGCCCCGCCATCGCCGTCCTCCTCACCTCCCTGGAGCTGGTCACCGATGTCATGAACAGCATTAGCGACATCCTTATCGTTCAGAACCCGTTCTGCAATGCGGACTTCCGACCTCTCCCACCACGTGTCCACACACGACCCAATCACGGAGCAGCGATGACATGTGACAACCAGCTGTGCACTACAGTTCCCAGAGTGCAATGCGATGCTTCGCAGAGTCGTGCCGCTACCCCGGGGACACCGCTTTATGGCGGGAGGAGCCGCCCATTTCCCCAGCTGTAACTGGCAGCTAGTGCTACAGCAGAGGCGGAGGACTTCTTCAGTCCTAAAATTCCCGCCATTTTTGCACTTGCTCCAGCGTGTTCTAGATTTTCTGATGTTGTTCGTTTGCGCCTATTTGTGTTCTTTTTTCTAGTTTGCGGGTGTCTTCGGGGTTTAGGAGTTTTCAGACGTTTTTGCATGATCCACCATTTGTGACTTTTCTGGGAGATGTGCCTCAGACCCCGAGTGATATATGGACGACTGGACAACAGGGTTTTTTGCTCCGTTTTTACATTTTTCCTAAGTAGTGTCCACGTTCAGGATTGCATCAGGTAAAATCTGCACCAAATCTGCACCTGAGGTCACTGGCAGGTCACCTGCGCTGTCCTTGCGTTTTTTTCTGTAATGTAAGGACATGCTGCGTGAAAGGACGCGCCGTATGTCAGTTTCCGTGGGTATGCCGCATGCATCATTTAATGCACAGTGGAGACGGGATTTCATGAAATCCCCTCCACTATGCTGTAACATCTGGAGGCTGCATGTTTGACGCTGCCGCTCTACGCAGCGTTTCCTGAACGTGGAAACATACCCTAAGAAGTTTCAAAGAAGTAAAAGGCAAAAAATAAAGACAATCTTTGACATTGCAGAATGTTCATGAACAATGTTAGTCGCTGGAAAGTGAAAAAAACGCCAACGAAGCCCACAACACAAAAAAGAAAATTGACAAAACCCCCACAAATGCTGAAAGGGTGTCAGCGTCACGGAATAATGAGCCTGCTGCTTTTCTACCAAACAACAAAATGTGTTGGGCCAGCCAATCGTTTGAGATTTCTTGAAATCATTTTTCTTTTTTTGTCTCGTGGCATTGCCGACTCTTTTTTTCACATTCTCCAGATTGACAGAAAATTTGTCGCAAAATAAAAACATCTACTTTTTTCTTAATTTTTTTTGATACTTTTAGCACACAAAAAAATTGCAATCCATTAAAAGTTGTACATTTGTCTAAAAATGCGCCAGATTGAAAACTTCACTTAACCCCTTTCTGACCTCGGACGGGATAGTACGTCCGAGGTCAGATCCCCTGCTTTGATGCGGGCTCCGGCGGTGAGCCCGCATCAAAGCCGGGACATATCAGCTGTTTTGAACAGCTGACATGTGCCCGTAATAGGCGCGGGCAGAATCGCAATCTGCCCGCACCTATTAACTAGTTAAATGCCGCTGTCAAACGCAGACAACGGCATTTACCGCAGGCAGCCGGAAATGACGTCATCGCCGACCCCCGTCACATGATCGGAGGTTGGCGATGCTTCAGTATTGTAACCATAGAGGTCCTTGAGACCTCTATGGTTACTGATCCCCGGCAGCTGTGAGCGCCACCCTGTGGTCGGCGCTCACAGCACACCTGATTTTCTGCTACATAGCAGCGAACAGCAGATCGCCACGTTCAGAATCGCCCGATCTATCAATTTAAAAAAAAAAAGCATTAACCTGATCGCTAAACGGCGTAGCGAGAAAAAAATGCGAAACGCCAGAATTAAGTTTTTTTGGTCGCCGCGACATTGCATTAAAATGCAATAACGGGCGATTAAAAGAACGTATCTGCACCAAAATGCTATCATTAAAAACGTCATCTCAGCACGCAAAAAATAAGCCCTCAACCGACCCCAGATCATGAAAAATGGAGACGCAATTTTATTTTTTTTTTTAGCAAAGTTTGGAATTTTTTTCACCACTTAGGTAAAAAATAACCTAGTCATGTTAGATGTCTATGAACTCGTACTGACCTGGAGAATCATAATGGCAGGTTAGTTTTAGCATTTAGTGAACCTAGCAAAAAAGCCAAACAATAAACATGTGTGGGATTGCACTTTTTTTGCAATTTCACCGCACTTGGAATTTTTTTCCCGTTTTCTAGTACACGACATGCTAAAACCAATGATGTCATTCAAAAGTACAACTCGTCCCGCAAAAAATAAGCCCTCACATGGCCAAATTGACGGAAAAATAAAAAAGTTATGGCTCTGGGAAGGAGGGGAGTGAAAAACGAACACGGAAAAACGAAAAATCCCAAGGTCATGAAGGGGTTAACTCTGAGTAAGGACTGGGGGGAGACTGGAAAAACAAACATTTTCTAAAAGTCGCATTCCATGAACATAGGTAAAAACATTTGGCCAATAGGAGCAATCAGAGAATCCGGTATTCTCCGTGCTGACTCCAGGTTTAAGTGCTATTGCCTGGCTCCTTATCTAGTGTCATTTAACAGGTCAGGTAAACTATTGGGTGATTTTTTCCAGCCTCAGAAATTTCCATTTCCAGCACCATCTTGGTGGAGACAATTTTTTTTTCTCCAGCAAAATGGCACCATCTGCGCCTGTGCAGTAGCATCTATCAGATCGCCAATAGATGCTACTGCACAGGCGCAGCTGCTGCCATTTTGAGAATGATTCAGAAAAAAAATCTTGTATATGACTAAATAAAACAATTTAATGCATATTATACATGCAATCATGCTGCGGCGCAGGCGCCATCTCCAGCGTCTGCCTGCTGAAGGTGATTTTTTTATAAACAAATAATCAGTATCTAAAATATGGGCAGGTCATTGATGGCTCAGTGACCTGTAGTGATGAGCAAACGTGCTCGCCACTACTCTTACTCGCCCGAGTATCACTATGCTCGGTGTACTCGGCGAGCAGCGAGCATTTCCGGGATTATTCGTTAAACCAGTTAGGATCATTCCTAAACCAAGAATCTGCAAAAACCCTAGTCTATGCCCTCATCATCTCCCGCCTCGACTACTGTAACCTCCTGCTCTGTGGCCTCCCCTCGAACACTCTCGCACCCCTAGAATCTATTCTAAACTCTGCTGCCCGACTAATCCACCTGTCCCCCCGCTATTCCCCGGCCTCTCCCCTCTGTCAATCCCTTCACTGGCTCCCCATTACCCAGAGACTCCAGTACAAAACCCTAACCATGACATACAGAGCCATCCACAACCTGTCTCCTCCATACATCTGTGACCTCGTCTCCCGGTACTTTCCTGCACGCAACCTCCGATCCTCACAAGATCTCCTTCTCTATTCCCTTCTTATCTCCTCTTCCCACAATCGCATACAAGATTTCTCTCGCGTATCACCCCTACTCTGGAACCCTCTACCACAACATATCAGACTCTCACCTACCATTGAAACCTTCAAAAAGAGCCTGAAGACCTACCTCTTCCGGCAAGCTTTCAACCTGCAGTAACCACCGATTGACCAAACCGCTGCACGACCAGCTCTATCCTCACCTACTGTATTCTCACCCATCCCTTGTAGATTGTGAGCCCTCGTGGGCAGGGTCCTCTCTCCTCCTGTACCAGTTGTGACTTGTATTGTTCAAGATTATTGTACCAGTTTTTATTATGTATACCCCTCCTCACATGTAAAGCTCCATGGAATAAATGGCGCTATAATAATAATTCGGCGGTAACTGGTGTCTCCACCCAGCATTTTTGGCGGACTTTAGAGACCCAATCACGGTGCAGGGATTGTCTGCCAGGCCATGAAACGCCGCAGCCATCTTTTTTGTGGTCGTGCAGTGATTGGCTTGGCCGCACAGCATCATCCTGGGTATAAGACACCTGGCGCCGCCCTGCTCGCCGCATTCTGTTCCTGAATCAGCGAGAGTAGGGAGAGCTGGTGCCGAGATAGGGTCAGAATCGTGGTTTTAGAGTTAGTGTAGGTCTGCAACTCTTACATCCACAACTCCTCAGAAACCAAAGTCCTTTTTAGGGCTAATTCGTGGGTCCCGATATTGCAGCGCTAGGTAGGCAGGGCACAGCATATCCACATCAGTGCAAGGCCTGCAGGCACTGTATGTGCGTACATAGCTCCCACTGCATCCCTCCCAAAGCTCCATAACTGCTGCTGCTGCTGCTGCTGCACTTCTTTACTATATACCTAGTTGGATTTTTTTCTCTCCAAAAATTCACCCCCAAAAAACAAAAATATACAGTCTGTTCTGTCAGACTGAGGCCTTTTGAAAAATCCTAGTTTGTCAGGCATACGTAGCATAGTTGTGTGTGCTAGCCTTGTGCCACTTTTTTTTTTTTAATTCACCGAAAAAGGCCTCATATATCTGCATGCTCCAAGTTTGGTCA
The DNA here is from genome assembly GCF_032444005.1 of Ranitomeya imitator. NCBI lineage: Eukaryota > Metazoa > Chordata > Amphibia > Anura > Dendrobatidae > Ranitomeya > Ranitomeya imitator. The sequence continues at coordinate 320,416,785 of NC_091284.1, forward strand.
TTGTAGGCCTCATTGGTCATTGTACCTCTTTTTTCCTGTCTGATACTCTAATTCTATACATCACTATTTAGCTTCCAAAATTATAAAAAGGCCACATATTTGCCAGTGTGGTATTTCCGTGACAGCCCTCATATATCTGTGTGCTCCAAGTTTGGTCATTGTAGGCCGGTGGACCCCTTTTTTTGCTGTCTGATACTCTAGTTCTATGGAGCACTATTTAGCTTCCAAAATTATAAAAAGGCCACATATTTGCCAGTGTGGTATTTCCATGACAGCCCTCATATATCTGTGTGCTCCAAGTTTGGTCATTGTAGGCCGGTGGACCCCTTTTTTTGCTGTCTGATACTCTAATTCTATACAGCACTATTTAGCTTCCAAAATTATAAAAAGGCCACATATTTGCCAGTGTGGTATTTCTGTGACAGCCCTCATTTATCTGAGTGCTCCAAGTTTGGGCATTGTAGGCCGGTGTACCACTTTTTTGCTGTCAGTTACTCTAATTCTATACAGCACTATTTTGCACTGTAAAAACAAAACAGGCCACATTTTTGCCAGTGTGGTATTTCCATGTCAGCCCTCATATAGCTGCGTGCTCCAAGTTTGGTCATTGTAGACCGGTGGACCCCTTTTTTGCTGTCTGATACTCTAATTCTAAACAGCACTATTTAGCTTCGAAAATTATAAAAAGGCCACATATTTCTGACTGTTTCCTCATACATGGCCCCCATTCCCTCGTACTGTTTCCTCATACATGCCCCCCATTCCCCAGTACTGTTTCCTCATACATGCGCCCCATTCCCCCATACTGTTTCCTCATACATGCCCCCAATTCCCCCATACTGTTTCCTCATATATGCCCCCATTCCCCCATACTGTTTCCTCATACGTGCCCCCCATTCCCCTGTACTCCTGAGGCCTTGGTCAATAAGTACCTTTTCAGGATAACCATGTGGTCGACAGAAGTGTTGTTGGAAGACCTTGGCTACCGTCTTCGCTGTCTGGTCCTTGACAGGCACGGCTACCAAGAATCTTGAGCAATGGTCCACAATGGTCAAAGCATAGACATAGCCTGACCGGCTTGGAGTTAGCTTCACATGGTCTAAGGCCACCAGTTCAAGTGGCTGTTTGGTGACTATGGGCTGTAGGGGAGCCCTCCGGCTGTCATGGTCCTTTCTGCGCAGGTTGCATGGGCCACACTCTCGGCACCACTTTTCGATGGCTTTTCTCATGCCAATCCAGTAAAACCTTCCGCGGAGTAGGATCTCTATCTTCTTCCATCCGAAGTGTCCTTCTCCTTCGTGGTATGTTTCCAGAACCATTGGCACATCTTGTCTTGGGACCACTATCTGCCAGACCAACTCGTGAGTGCGTGGGTCAACATTTCTCCAGCACAGCTTACTATTATAGATAAACAATTTGACTTTCCCCTTCCATAGCTGTTGAGTCTCTTGTGGAACATCTGGACCAGGGTGTGAATCTACTTGGGTCAGCAGCTCTTTGACCAGATGGACCGCGGGATCACTGTCCTATGTCTCTGCTCATCCATGGTGGGGCAGTGGATTCAGCATAGCATCTTGCTTGTTATTGTGCCTGTTCCTCACATAATGGGAATACTGAGTTGCTCCGGGGTGATGGAAAGCTGATAACTCTATCTTTTCAAGTACCTCCGGATCTTCTCCCACCTCTGGTAACTTGGGCATCCTGGACAATGCATCAGCATTGGCATTCTTGTGCCCTGCACGGTACTTGATGGTGAAAACATATTTGGACAACCGGGCCATCCATCACTGCTCCAAGGCACCTAGTTTTGCCGTCTATATTTGAGTCAGCGGATTGTTGTCCATGTAAACTGGGAATCTTGCTGAGGCCAGGTAGTGCTCGAACCTCTCTGTTACAGCCCAGACGATGGCAAGGAACTCCAGCTTAAAGGAACTGTAATTTTCGGGGTTCCTTTCTGTGGGGTGAAGCTTCCTGCTAGCGTAGGCAATTACCCTTTCCTTGCCTTTCTGTACTTGAGACAGTACTGCTCCCAATCCCACGTTGCTGGCATCCGTGTACAGCACAAACGGTTGGTCATATTCTGGGTAGGCCAGTACCTCATCTCCCGTGTGAGCCAACTTCAACCGAGCGAAGGATCCCTCCAGCCTGTCGTCCCAGTCAAACGGGGTATTCTTACCCTTGGATTTCTTAGATTGACCCACTAACAGGTCTTGCAGTGGTGCTGCTATCTTGGTGAAGTCTTTAATAAATCCTCTGCAGTAGCCTACCAACCCGAGGAACTGCCGGACTTCATCGATGTTGTTGGGCTTCGGCCAGCCCCTGATCACAGTTACCTTGTCAGGGTCTAGTGCCACTCCTTCGGCGCTTACTGCATGGCCCAGGTACTGCACTTTGGATTTTAAAAAGTGACACTTAGATGGTTTTACCTTCTTTCTTTCAACTTTCTTTTTATTAATGAAAATGTGTAATACAGGAAAGGAAACATATTACATATAACAGAGTTGTAAGATAATAAGACACAAACAGGAATAAATCATGTAGAATCACATAAGAAGATTAAATTGAACGGAGCCAAAGGGCCCAACTTTAACCTTTGATCCACGGGCCAACTTAATGAGTCAAAAAAGAGATGTATAGTGATTCTAGGATAAACTTAGATTTATGTGTGTCAATAACTTGGGGTTATGGAATAGAGAAAGGTGTGGAGGAAAAGTAAGGAGAGGAGGGGAGAGTTAAGGGGAAAGGGGGAGAGGATCCAGGAGGAGGTGATAATCCAGGGTGAGGTGACACTCCAGGACGAGCCATCCCATGTGTGCTATTGCTTGAAAGAAAATATTAATTACTGTAGTTTCCTGCGGCTATTGAGATGTTTGATAGAAAGTCAGAACTGGAACGGTACATGGACCACGGCTCCCATATGTTCCGGAAAGAAGTAAGAAACTCTTGAGTGTTAGCAACTAACTCGGCCGTATAGTATAGTAAATCTATTTTATCTAGAACTTGTTTTTTAGTGGGGATAAGAGTAGACTTCGACAGGGTGGGAATTAGATATTTTCCAGCTGCTATAATATTAACAGCCAGTTTGGAAATCGATGATTCTTTGGGCTATAGGGGGAGGTTAAGTAACACAGACTGAGGTTCTAGGGATGCAACTCGGCCTAGTACTGAGAATATAATATCTGCTATTAGTTGCCAATAGCGCACGATTTTTGGACAAGACCACCAGATATGTAGGTAGGAACCCAGATCCGTGCAGCATCTCCAGCACGTCTCGGAGGTGGGTGGGTGCCACAGGTGTATCTGGGAGGGGGAACGATACCATCTTGATATCACTTTATAAGAATTTTCTTGTAACTTCACACATTGGGAAGGAATTATTATAAATGAAAGTGATCTGGTCTTGTGTGAACAGAGTATTGAGATCCCGTTCCCAGAGTCCTATGAATGCTCTTTTGGCAACGGCATTTTCGATAATCAGAGTTTTGTAGAGTTTTGATAGGACCTTTTTTGGTGGATTGTGTTGAGCCCAGAGTTGTTCAAAGGGTGTGATTGGGCGGAGTAGATTAAGCTGATCTTTTTTTTGTAGGAGTAATCCCTCAATCTTTTATAGTGGAGGAAAGTAATGTTTAATTGGGGGTTAGATGCCTGAAATTCTGGAAAGCTCATCATTGAGCCTTCAATGAAAAAGTCATCAATTGGTAGAGGTGATCTGGGCACGTCCCCGTGGGGTAATTTAAGGGGGATATGGCCTATGATGTCCTGTATTGTCAGGATTGGGGAGATAGGTGGGGTCAGTTTAAGAAATTCGATTCTCCAAATTTTGAGTATAGCTATTGCTAATTTGTTAGAAAGTAGTTGGTTTAAATTAGAGTAGTCATATAATAATGCTATGGTTCTTAGGGTGATAGGAGCGAGGTGTTCTTCGATGGGCAGCCATAGTTTTTCAGTGGGTCTTCTGATCCAGTCAACTACTCTAGTGAGTATAGCGGCGTTATAATATTTGAAGATATCAGGGAAACCCATGCCCCCTACTGATTTTGGTAGAGCCAATGTGGTAGTGTTGATTCGGGGGTGTTTATTGTTCCAAATGAAATTAATAAATAAATAATTAATTTTGGCCAGGTAGTGCTTTGGAATGTAGATGGGGAGCATCTGGAAAAGGTATAAGAATTTAGGTAATATAATACTTTTCAGTAGGTTTTTTCTACCCATCCAGGACAGGAAGGGGGCTTTCCAGGAGTGGACCGTGGAAGTAGCCTGCTTTAGTTAGGGCATGATATTAAGTTCTAAGAGTGCTCCCATCGACCTTCCGATTTTGATACCCAGATTTGTTATGAATTTGGGGGGCCATTTGAAAGGATAGAGTTTTTTCAGTTTATCAATTTCGGGTTTGGGAATATTGTGGCTCAATGCTTCTGATTTTGTGATGTTGATTTTGTAGTTGGATAGTTCCTCATAAAGTTCTAAAGTGCGGACGAAGGCAGGGATACCCCTCCCAGGATCAGACAGCACTACCAAGAGATCATCCGCAAACGCTGCGGACTTGTGGTGGAAGCCGCCTAATTGAATCCCTTTGATATCTGCATCTTGTTGGATGCTTTGGATAAGAGGCTCCATAGCCAGCACATAAAAGATCGGAGAGAGGGGACATCCCTGCCTTGTACCATTTTGGATATAGAAAGGGTCTGATAATAAGTTATTAATTTTTAGTCGGGCTGAAGGGATGGTATACATCTGAAAAATTGCGTCAACCAACTGGGAGGGGATATGAAATGCGAGGAGAGTTTCGTGCAAGAATGTCCAGTCCACCCTGTCAAAAGCCTTTTCGGCATTTGTCCCCAATAAAACAAGAGGGGTCCCGTGGATTTTTGCGTACTGAATCAGGTGGAGAATTCTGGAGGTGTTGTCCCTCCCCTCTCGGCCTGCCACAAAACCTGTCTGATTGGGTGAGATGAGTTGTGGTAATAGCTCCGCTAGTCTCCTTGCAATAAGACTTGCATACATTTTTAGGTCCACATTAAGCAGGGAAATAGGCCTGTAGCTTCCACAACTTTCTGGGTCGTTCCCTTCTTTATGAAGGAGGGAAATGTGGGCTTCTAGCGATTGGGAGGGGAAAGGTTTTCCACCCAGAACTGCATTGCAGACATTTACTAGATGGGGATCCAAAATGTCAAAGAAAGATTTATAGTATATTTTGGGAAGACTGTCCGGGCCTGGAGATTTTCCTTTTGTCCTTCCAGACAGGGTGGACTGGAGTTCAGAGAGGTCAAAAGGTCTGAGTAGGCATTCTTGTTGAAGAACAGATAATTGGGGAAGGTGTAGAGAGGATAAGAAAACTTGGGTTTTGGATTGCCTTTGGTTTTTGTCTTCTGTTGAATCGTTTTGACGGAGTTGATATAGGTCTTTAAAAAAGGTCAAGAAGGCGTCAGTGATATGATTGTATTGTTGCAAAGTCTGGCCGTCTGTAGATTTGATTTTATGGATGAATGTTCGAGCTTGGCGTTTTTGATCAAGGAGATCATGAGTTTGGAAGCTTTATCTCCATGAGCAAAAATTTTGTTCTTCCAGGAATTATATTGGTGTTTATGATAGAATGGAGGATGGATCTAGAGATTAGAATGTAATCAAGGCGATGGTAGGAGTTGTGAGGATGTGAGTAATAGGTGTAGTCAATATCTGTTGGGTGTAAATAATGCCAGGCATCAATCAATTCGAGGGAATGAATAAGTGATTTGAGACGGGCCAGATCTTTTAAGGAAATAGAGCTTTTTTTGGTTGAGGTGTCTAGGGTGGGATCTAATGCTACATTAAGGTCTCCTCCTAGAATAACTGCGCCTTCCTGGAATGATCGTAATTTGGTTATGGCTTTGCATAGCCATTTCAGATGATGTTTATTGGGGGCTTATATGTTGCCTACAGTAACCATATTGCCAGCTATGAGGCCTTTGATAAAAATATAACGACCTTCAGGGTCTGATGGACATTCTAAGAGAAGGAAAGGGATATCTCTAGCAAATGCTATTGAGATGCCTCTCGATCCCTTTTGGGGAGAAGTAGCATGGTACCATCTGTCAAAGAAACATTTTTCAAATGAAGGGGTTTTATCGTTGGTAAAATGGGTCTCTTGTAAAAGTAAAATGTCGTATTTAGATTTTTTGAAGAAATTTAAGGTTTGCGACCTGGGGATTGGGGAGTTTAGTCCGTGTACGTTGTGTGATATAACCTTAAAAGACTTACGGTTCACCGCCATAATGGGTGCAGTAGAGAACGAATGGCTCGTCCCGTGGATCATGTGGAGAAGAGGGGTGTCCAGGAGTGAGGATGGATGAAAAAGAGAAATAGTTAGAATCATGGGAACATGAGAAAACAAAGTATATAAAACATAGTATACAAAAGAGGGTAACGTTAGGTGGTATGAAACTCTTCATAACTTTGGTGTGAGAGAGGGAGAAGGAGGTCGGAGGAGGGAGTCAAATATAACAGCAAGATATTGGAGATTAATACTCCAATGGTTGCAGCAAGAGCGCTACATAGCTACAGATCTTTACAGACCAAGGGGAACAACAGGAAATCAAGGGCGGGAGGCAAAAGGATTCAAAAGACATGTGAGAAAAAGCAAAGAGATAAAAGAAAATTTCCACTTTCTTTCAATCTTTCTTCTCCTTCCCCTTGGACTTAATGAATCCGGGTCGTGATCTCTATCTCTTGGTGATGTAGTCTTGGAGGAACGACGCTTTGATCGAGTAGATTTTGAGGTTGAGGAGTCTTGCCAAGGAGGGGGCACAGGAAGAGGTTTCAACCTGTGGGCCTCATGGACAGTTTCCAAGACGGGTGATTGATCGAGTTGGATCTCCAATTCTTTGCAGACACTTTTGATATCAGCCGTGGATTTGATCAGGAATTTACGGTCTTTAGCTGATATAGAGATACCAAAGGGGAATAGCCAGCGGTAGGGATAGTGTCTCTGTTGGAGGACAGAGGTGAGGGGTCTTAAGAGACATCTTTTATAAAGAGTAGAGGCAGAGAGGTCTTGGAAGATTTGGATTGGAGTGTCTCCATGGGTGATAGACTCCGCCTCTCTGGCTCTCTTTAGTAATAGGTCTTTGGTTCTGTAGTCAAGAAAACGGCATAGGACGTCTCGTGGGGTCTCATCAGGTTTCGGTTTTGGTCTCAGTGCCCTATGAACTCTCACTAGATCAATTTCGAGAGGGTCTGACGGGTTGAGGATCGAGCGAAAGATTTCAATGGCGGTAGGGATCAGTGCTTCTGGGAGGATCGATTCTGGGACACCTTTTAGTCTGAGATTGTTTCTTCGCTCCCTATTTTCGTGGTCTTCTAGTATGTTATAGATTCGATTTATGTGCTCTTCCTGTTGTACATGGCAGTTCAGGGAAGAGTTAGAGCATTGGGCTAATTCTGATTGGGAGGCTTCTACCGCTTCTATTCTATGACCCAGTTGGTTGAGGTCCTGTTTGATAGTTGAGAGATCTTTACCTATAGGATCTAATGCTTTGCTTAGGATTCTCTTGATAAAGGATCTAGTAACCTGATCACCTCTGTCCTGATCATCTGTATCTCCATCACTTTCACATTCAGATTCTGTGTGGATCTCCATGTCCCTCTCTTTCGATTGGGGGAGTTTGGTGGTGATGGCTGAGTTGTTTTGTTTTTTTAGGAATTTTTCTATGTCAGCTTGAGGAGTAGAACTGATGGATTTAGAGTTCGATCTTGTTGATTTTTGTGCGGATTTGACCATTGTGGGTACATTTACTGCAAGTCAAAGGTAAGAGAAAACTCCCAAATTCCCTTCCGGTTCCCCTTAACGGTAGTTACATCATACGTTATACGATTAGGGGTAGGAAAGGGAGAGAATATCGTTTAAAATAGTAGTAGTACCCCGATGTGGAGAGGGGTCCTTTAATAAAGTATTAGGAGAATGTGCTGCAGTAGGGATGCTAATAGTTCAGGTAGCATGAACTCAGATGAGAGGGTAGGCCAGTTCTAATATTGGCAGATGGCGCTTGTAGTAGGATAGAGGGTGCCTTAGTAACCCCAGAGATGGGGACCAACCTGGGGCAATCTTGATAGCCGGGCCAGGGAAGCGGACATTTTTGGAGCAAGCGGGCTTCACCACTGCCCTATGACACGACTCTCCGCAGCAGGGATATCTCCGCGCGGGTCCCGTATGGGCAGCCTCGGGCGCCGGACAACAGCAACCACAGTGTTCCACAGCTGGCTCCCCTCAACACCCAGGTACGGGTGGTGTCCACAGCCCCCAGCTAGAGGCCAGCTCCCAGCTTCCTAGTGTGCGGCAACCCACCTCAGAATTCCAGGCGGTCATCCGCCCCTCACCGCCGTCGGCCCCCTTGTGGCGACTGTGGTATTGCGGCGGGCACCAGAAGGCACAGCAGGAGTCTGGATGGCGCGGTGAAGGGGCCGCTTCAGGGCCTCCAGCCGGCGGCTAAGCGGCGCAGGCGGCAGGTGGGGAGATCTGCCAGTGGAGCGCTGCCAATTCGCTTACCCCAGCGATGCACGTCTCACCTCATCACCAACCGACGGCCGCGGCAGAGATCCAGGCAGCGGGCAACGCAGCGGCAGGGCAGGTGCCTCCCAGAAACGGTCCAAGCACTCATCGAGTTGTCAGGCTGCATGGGCACTTCCTCTTCAGGTACCGCCTCGCGGTCCGGCAGCTTAATTTACGGCCTTTATGGAGGAGGGGGATGGCAGGCGGGAACACGCCACCTGCGGTCCACGGCCTGCACGGCTACCGCAAATCCCCTCACTTCTCTCAAGTGGCAGAGCTCCTTCAATAGTAGCCGTTAGGTTTTAGGTGCGCTCCAAGACCTGAATTTCAGTGTGCAGACACGTCTGGGCCGCCGGGCGGTGGCAGGTAACGCGCTCTTCTGTCAGGCCTCGGGCCTGTTTGTAGGCCTCAGAATTTCCTTTGTGCCCAGAGCGCTAATATGTGGCACTATTAGTCTGGGGATAGCTCTAGGGCTTAGAGGCACCCGTATTGCCTTTATGGAGCGAGGATGGGTCTGTAAATCCTCTGGATTGATTAAATTATTAAGGCCGACCGAGGAGCTTAGGGAATGTGCGACCTGCTTCCTCAGCTGCTAGCCATGTCCCGCCACTAGGTCCGATGGTTTTACCTTCAAGCCGAAGTTGGACAGAGCCTCAAACACCTCGGCCAGGTGTTTCAGGTTGTCTTAATACGTCTTGGAGAATACAATGACATCATCCAGGTGCAACAAGACGGTTTTGAAGTTCTTGTGCCCAAGACAGCACTCCATCATCCTTTGGAATGTTCCTGGGGCGTTACACAGTCCGAATGGCATGTAATTGAATTCAGGGAGGTCCATTGGTGTTGTGAAGGCCGTCTTCTCCTTATCCGCCTATGCTATGGTAACCTGCCAGTACCCACTGGGGAGATCCAAGGTGGAAAAGTAGTTAGCAGATTTTAAAGCAGCTAATGACTCTTTCTGGGCAAGGGGTATGCATCCTTGTGTGTTATGCGTTTTATCTGCATATAATCAACACACTTTCTCATTGTGCCATCTTTTTTCCTGACGAGGACTAATGGAGCGGCCCAGGGGCTACAACTATCTCTGATTATTATCAACAGTAAACAGATGGGCAAGTGTGGCATATCTGGTTAAGTGAACCTCCTCTCCACAGTTAAGAAAACGTACTGGTACCCTCCCCTTGCAGACTTCAACCACCCTTCTGGCTGTCAGGATTGTGGGCCTACTATCTGAAAACACAGGTTCTACCAGGGCCTGGTAGTCTTTACCTCTGAGACCTATTGCTTCCCGACACCATATTAAACATCTCACTCCTGGGGGGTACTGCAATGCGGATCAGATCACTCACTGTGAAACATTTAGCAGGACTCTCTGCTCACTGGAACTAGCCGTTTCGGCCACCTGTTGTAACAAGACAATAACCTCAGCCAGACATTTTTCAATAACATTAGTACCAATAGTCATCTTGGGGTTACAATCACTTCAGTCAATATCAACAATCACCATTCCTTCGGCCTTTAGTTCTACCTGCCCCACTTTAATGGTGACCTCCTTGAACCCCACCTGTGGCAAAGGCTGGTCATTACTGGCAACTAATGTCTATGTCTGCCCAATAACGTTTATAAAGAATGTGAGGCATAGTTGTAACCTGAGAGTCGGTGTCCAATAAAGCATTCATCGGGATGCCGTTGATCACAATGGGGAGCACTTCGGGTGTAAGCAAAGAGCACAGGATAGCATTCCGGACTATGCCCTTAATCTGCAAGAGGCACTACGGGCCATAACACTGGTTGATCCTAACAGCGTGCAGAATGGAGTCAAGCTCTCAAAGGAGCAGTTCATTGAGGGACTCCTGTTCAGCACCCACAGGACCCAGCTATGCATCCTGGCCTTGCAAAACCAGCCACCGTGACATCCGCTTTAATAGCCAACCGGACCCGGTGCCTAGTACCCCGCTGCCCTGGTGGGAGAGTTAACTTTGGCGTCATGAACAGGATTTTGTGCCCTGGCATCGCCAGGTACTGTGTGCTAGAGACTGTGACAGTTTGTTTGCAAACCGCCATTGCCGTGCCACGTGGAGTGCGAAGGGAAGAAGGCGTACTTTCGTGGGCGGAGACGGACGAAAAGAGCGCATAGAAGAAAATCTTCTATATATTCTTCCTATACTAATATAGCCTCATGCTCACCGTTTTCAGATATGGTGTAGGCAAATTCAAAGAGAAAGAAAACGCAAAAAATTTCAACCTATGATCATTATAACAAAAGTTATGAGCTTTCCTTCCACATGATTTTTGGATGTATTTGTGAGCAAAGTGGGGAAAATGTGAAATGCATCAAAAAACTCATGTGGAACGAAGCCTCATAACTTTTGTTAGAATGATCATAGTGTGAAATGTTTTCAGTTATCTCCTATACTAATATAGGCTCATGCTCACAGTTTTCAGATATGGTGTAGGTCGATTCAAAGAGAAAGAAAACGCAAAAAATCTCAACCTCTGATCATTCCAACAAAAGTTATGAACTTTCGTTCCACATGATTTTTGGATGCATTTGTGAGCAAAGTTGGGAAAAATGTGAAATGCATAAAAAAAACTCATTAAAATGATCATAGGTTGAAATTTTTTGGCGTACACCATATCTGAAACCGGTGAGCGCGAATCTTTCTTAGTATAGGATGATAACTGAAAACATTTCACATTTTTCCCAATTGTCTTACAAATGCATCCAAAAATCATCTGGAACGAAGGCACATCACTTTTGTTAGAATGATCACAGATTGACATTTTTTTCGTTTTCTTGCTCCTTGCATGAGGCTACACCATATCTGAAACCGGTGAGCGTGGGTCTATATAGATATGGTGTAGGCCGATTCAAAGAAAAAGAAAACGCAAAAAATTTCAACCTATGGTCATTTTGTTCCACATGATTTTTGGATATCTAAAACTGGTGAGCGTGAGTCTACATTAGTATAGGAGATAACTGAAAACATATCATTTGTGAGCACAATGGGGAAATATGTGAAATGTTTTCAGTTATCTCTTATCTACTGTATTTAAAGGTGTTATCAATCATTGTACATGAGAAGGAGGAGGTGAACTGTGACATCACCTATTATGAATGGTGAATCCTGTGTCATCTCCCATTCACCATAGGTGATGTCACAGCTCACCCCCTCATCCTCCTGAACAATGACTAATAACACCTCTATATGCAGGAGATAGCACAGGATCCACCATTCACAATAGGTGATGTCACAGCTCACCTCCTCCTCCTGTACAATGACGGATTGTTACGGAACTCCATTGCACCAAGAATATGTTGTGCAGTTATATGTATGTATGATATGTTCCAGGTGAGATGCATGTCCCTAATGCATCAGCCCACAGGCTGCGCCCCTGGGCAGAGAAGACAAGATATTCCCCTTTTCACCTTCCTCATCTTTGTAATTCCCACAGTAAATATCGGCAGCCATTACCATGGCTATGGTAATGAATGTCTGGCCTGCCGCTTTTCAATTGGCCCGCCCTCTGTAGCTGTGTGATATATATTCTGTGTCCTGTGAGTAAAGTGTTGTCATACTGGAAATATATGGAGACGCAGTGATCTTTTATATGAGCCCATGTAATCAAGGAATTCCAGCCAGCGTCCTTCATTCCGACTCCAGCCAAAGCAGAGTGGACCTCCTGAAACACGGGGTGGTACTGAAAGAGGTACTCCAGCACGGCAGACCCCGTTATACGGATAACTCCTCTATATGCAGGAGATAACACAGGATCCACCATTCACAATAGATGATGTCACAGCTCACCTCCTCCTCCTGTGCAATGACTGACAACACCTCTATGTATAGTAGATAACACAGGATCCACCATTCATAATAGATGATGTCACAGCTCACCTCCTCCTCCTGTGCAATGACTGATAACACCTCTATATACATTAGATAACACATGATCCACCATTCACAATTGGTCATGTCACAGCGTATCACCTCCTCCTGTACAAAGACTGATAAAACCTCTATATACAGGAGATAACACTAGAGGAGGTGAGCTGTGACAACCTAGGAGGATTGTCTTTACCAGGTAAGGTACCCACATACAATATATTCTGAATCCAGGCCAGATGGGGAGCTCTGAAACAGGATTCAGGGGAGCTTCCCTCGGACAGATATATCCTGGTCTGAAGGAGGAGTTAGGCAGTTAGTGAGAGACACCGAAGGGTGAGGAGCAGACAGCGGAGCTGGAAGGCATTGAACTGTATGTATTTTGCCCACACCACACCTGAAGACGAAGCAGCACCTGAGGAGCAGGGTCGTGATAGAGACCCTGTAAAATGGCTCAAGCTGCCCGCCATACAGGTACCTGTCCCAGGACAGGGGAAGAAAGGGATACCTTGCCAGCAAGCTTCAAGCTGCAGGGACCTCGCCAATTAGCGCAAGGAGGAAAGGCTTTCGGACCTCACCTGGGAGAGGGATCCCCTATTGTCTCCAAGCTGGCCGGACCACAGTTGCACCTGTATCTGGTACCCTGTACTGAGTGTCACGCCGTAAGCGGCGTTAAAGGGACAGGACGGCGTACTGGGACCCGCACCTGTCCCTACCACTTTAATGGGGCCCTGGTTTTTCCTTATCTCAGGGGTACCTATGATGGTTAGGAGGCCCGAGCCGCCAGATGGATAGTTGGGTCCAGGGACTATGGTCCCAATCTGAACAAAATTCCTTGTCCAACTTAAAAGAATTATTAGTGGTAGAACGCGCTTTAAAAAAAACTTCTTATACCCCTACAGGGTAGACATGTCAGATTTTTTCAGACAACCAGGTGACCGTAGCCTATATTAACCATCAAGGAGGTACTCGGTCAGGTTCATTAATGGATGTTGCGGATCGTATTTTTCAGATGGCCGAAAAACATCTATCTCTTATGGCTCTTCACATAAAAGGAAAGTTCAATGTCATGGCCGACTAAGCCGCAACAAGCTCGGACAGGGAGATTGGACATTGAATCAGACCATCTTCAATCAGATTGTACAATTATGGGGGTGTCCAGATATAGACCTTTTTGAAAGCAAGGAAAACAGAAAGCTACATCGTTTCTGCTCCTTAAAGAGGGACCATGGTTATAGGACCCCCCTGGATAAAAACATCTGCCCCCAGCCACCCCAGAAAAGGCATATCTGTAAGATGCCCCTATTCTGGCACTCAGCCTCTCTCTTCCCACTCCCCTGTAGCGGTGGGATATGGGGTAATAAAGGGTTAATGTCACCTTGCTATTGTAAGTTGACATTAAGCCAGGTTAATAATGGAGAGGCGTCAATAAGACACCTATCCATTAGTAATCCAATAGTAGTAAATGGTTAATAAAACACACACATTAGGAAAAAAGTATTTTATTGAAATAAAGACACAGGGTGTTGTAATAGTTTATTATACTCTCAATCCAATTGAAGACCCTTGTCACCTGAAACAAAGTTAAAATAAAAAATCAACAATATCCCATACCTTCCGTCGTTCAGTCTTGTCCCACACTGTAAATCCATCTCTCTCTCTCTCTCGTTCTCTCACTCATTCTCTCTCCCGTTCTCTCTCTCTCGTTCTCTCTCTCTCATGCTCTCTCTCGTTCTCTCTCGTTCTCTCTCTCTCGTTCTCTCTCTCTCGTTCTCTCTCTCTCGTTCTCTCTCTCGTGCTCTCTCTCTCTCGTGTTCTCTCTCTCGTTCTCTCTCTCTCGTGTAACACCTGTATGTCATCTCCCCTGTATATAGTATATACCTGTATGTCATCTCCCCTATATATAGTATATACCTGCTGTATGTCATCTCCTCTATATACCTATGTGTCATCTCCTCTTTTATATAGAATATACCTGTATGTCATCTCCTCCTGTATATAGTATATACGTGTCATCTCCTCCTGTATTTAGTATATACCTGTGTGTCATCTGCTCCTGTATAGTATATACCTGTGTGTCATCTCCCCTGTATATAGTATATACATCTCCCCTGTATATAGTATGTACCTGTATGTCATCTCCCCTGTATATAGTATATACCAGTGTGTCATCTCCTCCTGTACATAATATATACCTGTGTGTCATCTCCTCCTGTATATAGTATATATCTGTATGTCATCTCCTCCTGTATTAGACCGCGTTCACACGTTATTTGGTCAGTATTTTTACCTCAGTGTTTGTAAGCTAAATTGGCAGCCTGATAAATCTCCAGCCAACAGGAAGCCCTCCCCCCTGGCAGTATATATTAGCTCACACATACACATAATAGACAGGTCATGTGACTGACAGCTGCTGTATTTCCTATATGGTACATTTGTTGCTCTTGTAGTTTGTCTGCTTATTAATCAGATTTTTATTTTTGAAAGATAATACCAGACTTGTGTGTGTTTTAGGGCGAGTTTCATGTGTCAAGTTGTGTATGTTGAGTTGTAGCGACTTTTGTGAGATGAGTTTTGTGTGGCGACATGCGTGTAGCAACTTTATGTGTGTCGAGTTGCATGTGACAGGTTAGTGGTATATGTGTTCAAGCACGTGGTAGTGTGTGGCGCATTTTGTGTGTGTGTTCATATCCCCGTGTGTGGTGAGTATCCCATGTCGGGGCCCCACCTTAGCAACTGTACGGTATATACTCTTTGGCGCCATCGCTCTCACTCTTTAAGTCCCCCTTGTTCAAATCTGGCAGCTGTCAATTTGCCTCCAACACTTTTCCTTTCACTTTTTCCCCATTATGTAGATAGGGGCAAAATTGTTTTGGTGAATTGGAATGCGCGGGGTTAAAATTTCGCCTCACAACATAGCCTGTGACGCTCTCTAGGTCCAGACGTGTGACTGTGCAAAATTTTGTGGCTGTAGCTGCGACGGTGCAGATGCCAAACCCGGACATACACACATACACACACATTCAGCTTTATATATTAGATACACACACGTATATATACATACCGTATATACTCGAGTATAAGCCGACCCGAGTATAAGCCGACCCCCCTAATTTTGCCACAAAAAACTGGGAAAACTTATTGACTCAAGTATAAGCCTACGGTGGAAAATGCAGCAGCTACTGGTAAATTTCAAAAATAAAAATAGATGCTCCATACCGTTCATTATTGCCCCATAGATGCTCCATATGCAACTGTGCTATATAGAATGCTCTATACCTTTCATTATGGCCCCATAGATGCTCCATAGAAAGCTGTGCCATATATATATTGCTCTGCACCGTTGATTATGGCCCCATAGATGCTCCTTATAAAGCTGTGCCCCATATATATTGCTCTGCACCGTTGATTATGGCCCCATAGATGCTCCTTATAAAGCTGTGCCCCATATACGGTATATTGCTCTGCACCATTGATTATGGCCCTATAGATGCTCCTTATAAAGCTGTTCCCCATATACGGTATATTGCTCTGCACCATTGATTATGGCCCCATAGATGCTCCTTATAAAGCTGTGCCCCATATACGGTATATTGCTCTGCACCATTGATTATGGCCCCATAGATGCTCCTTATAAAGCTGTGCCCCATATACGGTATATTGCTCTGCACCATTGATTATGGCCCCATAGATGCTCCTTATAAAGCTGTGCCCCATATACGGTATATTGCTCTGCACCATTGATTATGGCCCCATAGATGCTCCTTATAAAGCTGTGCCCCATATACGGTATATTGCTCTGCACCATTGATTATGGCCCCATAGATGCTCCTTACAAAGCTGTGCCCCATATGTATTGCTCTGTACCATTGATTATGGCTCCATAGATGCTCCTTATAAAGCTGTGCCCCATATACGGTATATTGCTCTGCACCATTGATTATGGCCCCATAGATGCTCCATATAAAGCTGTGCCATATAGAATGTTCTGCACCGTTCATTATGGCCCCATAGATGCTCCACATAAAGCTGTGCCATATAGAATGTTCTGCACCGTTGATTATGGCCCCATAGGTGCTCCATATATAATGTTGTGCCCCATATAGAATGCTCTGCACCGTTGATTATGGCCCCATAGGTGCTCCATATATAATGCTGTGCCCCATATAGAATGCTCTGCACCGTTGATTATGGCCCCATAGATGCTCCACATAAAGCTGTGCCATATATAATGCTCTGCACCGTTCAGTATGGCCCCATAGATGCTCCACATAAAGCTGTGCCATATAGAATGTTCTGCACCGTTGATTATGGCCCCATAGGTGCTCCATATATAATGCTGTGCCCCATATAGAATGCTCTGCACCGTTGATTATGGCCCCATAGGTGCTCCATATATAATGCTGTGCCCCATATAGAATGCTCTGCACCGTTGATTATGGCCCCATAGATGCTCCACATAAAGCTGTGCCATATAGAATGTTCTGTACCGTTGATTATGGCCCCATAGATGCTCCATATATAATGCTGTGCCCCATATAGAATGCTCTGCACCGTTGATTATGGCCCCATAGATGCTCCACATAAAGCTGTGCCATATATAATGCTCTGCACCGTTCAGTATGGCCCCATAGGTGCTCCATATATAATGCTGTGCCCCATATAGAATGCTCTGCACCATTGATTATGGCCCCATAGATGCTCCACATAAAGCTGTGCCATATAGAAAGTTCTGTACCGTTGATTATGGCCCCATAGATGCTCCATATATAATGCTGTGCCCCATATATATTGCTCTGCACCATTGATTATTGCCCCATAGTTGCTCCATATAGTGCTGTGCCATATAGAATGTTCTGTACCGTTGATTATGGCCCCATAGATGCTCCATATATAATGCTGTGCCCCATATATATTGCTCTGCACCGTTGATTATTGCCCCATTGTTGCTCCATATAATGCTGTGCCATATAGAATGCTGCTGCTGGTGCTGTAATAAAAAAAAAAAAATCACATACTCACCTTTCTTGCTCAGGACGCCAGCGCTTTCAATATTTACCTGCTCCTCGTGCGGCTCCGTCTCCAGCACTGACGCTCAGCATGAGGGCGCGCACTGACTACGTCACCGCGCCCTCTAACCTGAGCGTCACTGCTAGAGGACGCTGCAGACGGAGCCGCGTATACTTACCTGCTGCGGCGCAGTCCCTGCAGTCCCTGGCTTCCCCGACGCTGCAGCTTCTTCCTGTAATTGAGCGGTCACAGTTACCGATCATTTACAGCAATGAATATGCGGCTCCTCCCCTATGGGAGGTGGAGCCGCCTATTCATTTCTGTAATGAGCGGTGCCATGTGACCGCTCAGTACAGGGAGAATCTGCAGCGCCGGGGAAGCCAGGGACTGCGCCGCAGCAGGTAAGTATAACTACACAGCCCCTGCTCCCCCTCACCTGCCGACCCCCGGGTATATGACTCGAGTATAAGCCGAGAGGGGGACTTTCAGCCCAAAAATATGGGCTGAAAATCTCGGCTTATACTCGAGTATATACGGTACATACATACTAGATGGTGGCTTGTAGTTTAGTGTAGTTTATTTATGAAGTTTTCAAAATAATGCAATTTATACACAGGATTCAGCCGGCCGGCCACGACCAATTAGCGAAGCGTGGTTCAAATTCTGCGCCAATTCGCGGGCGGACTTCGCCTGTCGCTGATTGGTTCGCTGGGCGTGACCAATCAGTGAAGCCAGGGCCTGCTCCAGGTTTTTGAGGGCCCCGGGCGAAAGAAGTCTCAGTGGGCCCCCCTCTTTAACCCTGCTGTTGTCTTCGGTCAAAAACGACCGACCTTGAACTTCAATATTCTTTAAAATATTCAAGATGCGGCTCTGAAAACCCGTGGCCAACCGACCCATCCTCATTTAAGTCAATCAACCACAAGTTTCAGAACCGCATCTTGAACACCCCAAAAAATACCAAAGTTCAAAATCGGTCTCCCGAGACCGAAGACAACAGCAGGGTTAACACATACCACGATTCATGATTCAAAGATACAGCAGAGAAATATAGCACAGCCAAGTAGAGTATAACACAGCCCACGTAGTATATAGCACAGCCCATATAGTATATAGCACAGAGATGTAGTATATAACAGCCCACGTAGTATATAGCAATGTGGGCACCATATCCCTGTTAAAAAATAAAAAATAAAATAAGAAATATTTATATACTCACCCTCCGTCGGCCCCAGGATCCAGCCGAGGCGTTTACCGATGCTACTTGCGACGCTCCGGTCCCAAGAGTGCATTGTGGTCTCGCGAGATATAATATATAATATAAATAATATAGTATTTATTCCTGGACCTCTATATGCCTCCCTCCCCCACCCCCATATAGAGAGAAAGAGAACGAGAGAGAGAACGAGAGAGAGAGAGAGAACGAGAGAGAGAGAAAGAGAACGAGAGAGAGAATGAGAGAGAGAGAACGAGAGAGAGAGAGAACGAGAGAGAGAGAGAATGAGAGAGAGAGAGAACGAGAGAGAGAGAGCACGAGAGAGAGCACGAGAGAGAGAGAGAAAACGAGAGAGAGAGAGAATGAGAGAGAGAGAGAACGAGAGAGAGCGAGAGAGAGAGAGCACGAGAGAGAGAGAGTACGAGAGAGCACGAGAGAGAGAGAGCACAAGAGAGAACGAGAGAGAGAGAGCACGAGAGAGAGCACGAAAGAGCGAGAACGAGAGAGAGAGAGAATGAGAGAGAGAGAACGAGAGAGAGAGAGCACGAGAGAGAGAGCACGAGAGAGAGAGCACGAGAGAGAGAGCACGAGAGAGAGAGTACGAGAGAGCACGAGAGAGAGAGCACAAGAGAGAACGAGAGAGAGAGAGCACAAGAGAGAACGAGAGAGAGGACGAGAGAGAGAACGAGAGAGCGAGAACGAGAGAGTACGAGAGAGCACGAGAGAGAGAGAGCACAAGAGAGAACGAGAGAGAGGACGAGAGAGAGAACGAGAGAGCGAGAACGAGAGAGAGAGAACGAGAGAGAGAGCGGGAGAGAGAACGAGAGAGAGAGAGAGAATGAGAGACAGAGAACGAGAGAGAGAGAACGAGAGAGAGAACGCCAAACCCCAAGTCTAGAACAAAAGCAGACCACAACAACAGGACACAGCAACAAGAAGAACGTAAACAGAATCTCCCATAGGAGCAGCCAACCAACATGTCCTGATATAGTCCTGATTATAGACTCCAACGGAAAATACCTCAATACAAGGCGACTCTTCCCAGGAAAAAAGGTCTCCAAAATCCGCTGCTCAACTATAGAACAAGCAAAAGCCGTAATTGACAATCCATATTTCACCAACCCAAACCACATCATCATACATACTGGCACCAACAATCTCCAGGACCAACACCAGCAGGTAGCAGGACAATTGTGTCAGCTGGCAGAGACCACACAACAGAAGTTCCCCAGCAGCAAGATCATCCTGTCATCTCTGCTGCCAAGAAAAGATTCCTTCCAATACATCACCCAAGACGTCAACAGAGAACTAATAGCCAAGATCAATATGATGCTAGACATCACCCTGGCACAACATCCCATCATAAACCTATACCACCTGTATGATGACAAACATCTTAACAACCAAGGAGTCAGCCTTCTTGCCAAAGACCTTAAAGACATTGTACTCAACAGAGTCCCTGGACCAAGAACCCATACAAACCACAAACCTGTAGAAAGAGCACCAACTTACAATCCAAAAACGGAATATGCTCAACGAACTGGAAACTGCAACCTGTATGCAAAACCAGTCTATGAGAGACACAAACCATGGAAGACACCACCCTCCCCACACAGAGTGAAACAGAGCAGTGAGCTGGCAGAAATAAAGACCATGATCAGCTCCATATGCAAGAAACTCACGCGACTGGACCAATTTCCTACAACAAGTTCACCAGTCAGCAACCCAAGATGTCCTATGCAGGACAGCCCATTACAAGGTATACAGCTACACAATGTCAACTCTAACCATTAGTAGCTGGAACATCCAGGGCCTGAACACCTCAGCCTTCGGAAACAAGACAAATGACCCAGACTTTAACCAAAGACTGAAAGACATTGATATACAGATCCTCCTTGAAACATGGACTAAGGCCAATAATGAATCCTATGTCCTCATCGGATACAGGGAATTCTCTGTCTCCGCACAGAAAAACAAAAACGTCAAACAGGGCCGGAGCTCAGGAGGAATATTAGTATGGTACAAAGAAGAGCTCCATGAACATATCAGAGCAGTGAAGAGAGGAGACAGCCACATCTGGATAAGAATAAGCCGCTCCATCCTCACATCCGTGGCCGACATCTACCTCTGTGCAGTGTACGTAGCTCCTCCAGAGTCTCCATACTTCAACCCAGACAGCTTTGAGACCCTAAAGACTGAAGCTGCCCATTTCCAGACTCTTGGGAACGTTCTCATCTACGGAGACCTCAACGCAAGAACGGGAAGAGAAAGAGACTACCTGACCACTGATGGAAACATCTATATACTTGGAGCAGATACCGACTCTGACAACCCAGTACACACCGACAGGAACAGCTATGATTGCACAGTTAATAAAAGTGGCAGAACGCTGTTGAACCTATGCCGAAGCCTTGGACTTCGTATCTTCAATGGCCGCACCAAGGGAGACTCACTGGGAAGACATACCCTAAACTCCCATGTGGGCAGCAGTGTGATAGACTATGCCATCACAGATATGGACCCTACAAATATTGGCGCCCTTATAGTCACCCCACAAACACATCTGTCAGACCATAACCAACTGCTCCTATACATCAAATCCACAAAGAAATCACCCTCACAAACCCCGCAAAAGACCGGCCTCTTTAGCCTGCCACCATCCTTCAAATGGTCCAAGATGTCGGCCCCAAAATACAAAGATGCCATCAACAGACCAGAGATCAAGGAGAAGCTCCAATGTTTCCATAATAACGTGTATGAACTCAACCCAGAAGGAGTACACCTAGCGGTAAGAGACCTTAACAACATTCTATATGCCATGGCAGAAATGTCTGACCTGAAAAGAAGCATCAACAAGAGACCGAGTAAACAAAATCCCAACAACTGGTTTGACAAAGAATGCAAGACCATACGGAAGGCCCTAAGAATGGCCTCAAATAAAAAACACAGAGACCCCAATAACCCCACTCTGAGAGAAGCCTACCACACCATACAACGAAATTACAAAGCCACCCTCAGAAAGAAAAAGCAAAACGACATCTCTACCAAACTCCTCCAACTCCAAGATGCCCTTGAAGACAACAAATTTTGGGAACTATGGAATCACCTTGGATCCCACCAGAAAAGCAACAGCCTCCACATCCAGAGCGGCAACATCTGGCTCCAGTACTTCAAGGACCTCTACAATGACATCCCAAGTGAAGACCTGAACCTGGCACAAAAAGAGCTTGTGAAAAAACTGAAAGATATGGAGGAAAAGTTCAAAGATTTCCAAAATCCTCTGGATACACCAATCACACTGACAGAAATAACAGAAAGGATCACACAAATAAAAGGTAAAAAAGCCAGTGGTCCAGATGGGATCCTCCCAGAAATGCTGAAATACAGCCCTCCAGACATCCAGGCTGCGATAACAAAACTATTTAATATTGTACTGCAGGCCGGCTGCTTCCCCAAAAACTGGAACCAAGGCCTCATAACCCCTATACACAAAAATGGGGACAAGTACGACCCAGCAAACTACCGAGGGATATGTGTCAGCAGCAACCTGGGTAAACTCTTCAACTGCATCCTGAACAAGAGGATCCTCACCTTCCTCACCGAGCACAACGTCCTCAGCAAGAGCCAAGCAGGGTTCATGCCGAACCACCGCACCACTGACCACATCTACACTCTGACAGCCTCATCAAGAGCCACGTCCACAATACAAAGAACGGGAAGATATACGCTTGTTTTGTGGACTTCAAGAAGGCCTTCGACTCAGTGTGGCACCCAGGACTATTCCTAAAATAGGAGGCAAAACATATGATGTCATCCGAAGCTCCTACACAGAGAACAGTTGCAGTGTGAAGGTCAACGGAAGGAGGACGGCCTATTTCCAACAAAGTCGAGGAGTGAGACAGGGCTGCAGCCTCAGTCCAACGCTCTTTAACATCTACATCAATGAGCTGGCAGTGGCCCTAGAGTCCTCCTCAGCACCAGGACTCACCCTCCATGACACCCAGGTGAAATTTCTGCTGTATGCAGATGACCTCGTGCTGTTATCATCAACTGAGAAAGGCCTCCAAGATCATCTGAAAATCCTAGAGACCTTCAGCAGCACATGGGCACTGCCAATCAACGAGAAAAAAACTAATATCATGGTGTTCCAGAAAAGAAAGCAGAAACCCACTGGCAATCCTACCTTTATGATAGACAACCGTCCACTTACTGAAACCAACAGGTACACCTACCTGGGCCTAGAACTCAGCCAGTCAGGGAGCTTCAAGCAAGCCATAGAGTCACTAAAAGACAAGGCATCCAAAGCCTTCTATGCCATCAGAAGGCGTCTGTACCACCTCAAGGCACCAGTAACCGTATGGCTAAAAAATTTTGACTCCATCATTGCCCCAATTCTTCTATACGGTAGTGAGGTCTGGGGCCCAGTCTCATACCCAAACTGGTCAAAGTGGGATGCTGGGCCGACAGAAATATTCCACCTAGAGTTCTGCAAGCATCTTCTTCAAGTCCATCGGAGCACATCAAATAGCGCCTGCCGAGCAGAGCTGGGCAGATTCCCACTACACATCGCAATAAAGAAGAAGGCACTGTCATTCAAGGCTCATCTACAAAGTAGCAGTCCCAGCTCCTACCATCACAAAGCCCTCCTACACCAGGAAGCCTCAGGAAGCCTCCCAAGAAAAAGTATCCAAAGCCAGTCTGACCAAGCCATCAACCTCCATGGCCTGACAAAAGGTGAAATCCAGAAAATGGTACACAAAGTCAAAGAGGAATATCTCAGCATCTGGAGGAACGACATAAACAAATCCCAGAAACTGACAATATACCGGAATCTACAGAGGGAGTACAAACTGGCCCCATATCTAGAGAAACTAGAAAACCCCAAAGATCGACAGATCCTGAGCCGGTACAGACTGAGCGCCCACAGCCTACTCATCGAATCCGGGCGGCACCGACAGAACTACAAGCCCCGAGAGAGCAGACTCTGCCAGCAGTGCCCCCAGGAGGCCGTGGAGGATGAGGCCCACTTCCTGCTGAGGTTACATAGTTACATAGTTATTAAGGTTGAAGGAAGACTATATGTCCATCTAGTTCAACCCATAGCCTAACCTAACATGCCCTAACATGTTGATCCAGAGGAAGGCAAAAAAAACCCATGTGCAAAGAGTAAGCTCCACATTGGGGAAAAAAATTCCTTCCCGACTCAAATACTCCGCAGTGAGGGACACTCACTTCAAGAGACTGTCTGATCTCCTCCCAGACTTCACCTCCAAGGGGGAGGAAGAGAAACTGCCGATAATACTGGGGGAAGAGGAAAGTGCAGTGGCCGTAGCAGCGGAATATGTCAGTGCCTGCCACAGACTAAGAGGAGCCTGATATGTCATGGACTCCCGTACCCCAACACTGGACAAATCCCTATCCCCCGACTAAAGAGCCTGATATGTCATGGACTCCTATACCCCACCCTGGAAACATCCCCTATCCTCTAAAAGGAATTTGATATTCCCTGGACCTCTATATGCCCCCCTCCCCCACCCCCGCATTTCTACCATATGCTTTGGCAATGCTAACATGTACTTAGTCCTGCCAATAAAGCTCATTTGAATTGAATTGAAATGAACGAGAGAGTGCACGAGAGAGAGAACGAGAGAGAGAACGAGAGAGAGAGAACGAGAGAGAGAACGAGATAGAGAGATAGAGAGAGAACGAGAGAGAGAGAACGAGAGAGAGAACGAGAGAGAGAGAACGAGAGAGAACGAGAGAGAGAACGAGAGAGAACGAGAGAGAGAACGAGAGAGAACGAGAGAGAGAACGAGAGAGAGAACGAGAGAGAGAACGAGAGAGAGAGTGAACGAGAGAGAGAACGAGAGAGAGAACAAGAGAGAGAGAGAACGAGAGAGAGAACGAGAGAGAGAGAGAGAACGAGAGAGAGAGAGAGAGAGAACGAGAGCAAGAGCTAGAGCAAGAGCGGTCTTTTTCCGGATCTGAAAATCCTTCCAGGCATGCTCAGATGGGAAAATCGGGATCCGCCGCTGGATTAAAGTGTGCGACGGATCCTGTGTCCATAGACTTCCATTCTAGTCAACAACGTATGCTACAGGATCTGTCGCGACACGTTTTCCCGACGCAGACAAAAACCGTTAAATTGAAAGTTTTTTTCCAGACGACAGTCCGCCAAAACACGACGGATCCGTCGCACGACGGATGCGACGTGTGGCCATCTGTCCCTAATACAAGTCTATGGGAAAATAAGGCATCCTGCGGGCACATTTGCAGGATCCGTTTTTTTCCCAAAACGACTCATTGCGACGGATCTGAAAAGACAGAAGTGTGAAAGAGGCCTAATACAAGTCTATGAGAAAATGAAGGATCCTGGTATCTCAAAAAACGACGTATCTCGATGGGACTACAAAGATGGAAGTGTGAAAGAGGCCTAAGTGACAGCCGGATGCTGCCGGAGTAATATTGCTCAGTTAATCCCTGTAGTCAAACTTTCTGCACAAAAGATTTAGAACGCTTTTAACCTGCAGATTGACAGAACACATTCCCTTTAAGTCATGGGCGAACATGGTGGCAGAACAGAGGCACAGCTGTGTATGTGTATTAGGATCATCGAGGCTATCACCCATAATATGCAACTTCCTTCTTCACAAAGGATGATACTTGACGGTCACAGTCAGAGTCCGAAAATGTCTAACCAATTAGCACTTAACATTGCGGGTTAGGCCGGGGTCACAATAGCGTGTTTTACGGACATATGAGAGGCGCAGAAAGTATGGATTGCACACGGTACAATGATTCTCTATGGCCCAGCTCCTATCTGGCATATATTACGCATCCGTATTTTACGGTCTTGTACGGCCATAGACAATCGCAGCATGCTGCGTTTGTCAGCGTATTGCGCAAAAAATCCCCCAATGTAAGTCAATGGGGGTGAGAAAAATACGGATTACACACGGACCAACAGTGTGACTTGCGAGAAATACGCAGAGGTGTTCTATAGAAAAGCCGGCAATTCAGTGCGGTGTACAGTAAAATCACACTGACAGGTTTTATTAGAACAGATATAATAAATGTCTACACATACTATAGGGATATATATATATATATATATATCTATATCATATATATATATATGGCATCGTGATTACTCGCTAATCCAGGCCCCTGCACAGTAGCTCCGCCCCCCACCACATCACCACACACAATCCCGTCTCCACCCCATTACCATACACAGGGCCGGCGTCAGCACCCGGCGCACCTGGGCAAATGCCGGGGCCCTGGGGAGAGAGGGGGGCCCACTCACGCTGTCATAGATACAGCTGGGAGAGCAGAGCAGGAGAACTCTCCGCCCACAAAGTCACTGCTGGCTGCGTTCTCTTAACCCCTATGTGCTAGCTCTGACACAAGCATCTTCTCACTCAGTCAGTGCAGCCAGGCAGGCACACATAGGGGTTAAGAGAAGGAAGCCAGTGTGACATTGTGGGTGGAGAGAGCAGGTTCTCTGCTCTGGCCCCTGGCTGGCTGCCATGCTGAAGTTTATCAGGCAGATTCCAGAGCTCCTACCAGTGACTGAGTGAGTGCAAAGGTATCCAGCAGAGCAGTGGTTGCAGATGGGCTTGTGGCTCAGTCTGCTGCTGTCTCCGCTACCTAAAAATGTGGGTGATGTCTGGAGGAGCAGCTGGTGGGGTGCAGCCTGCAACCTGCAGCCACCCAGCTCTCCCAGAATACATGCATGCTGCACCAAACCTGCACCAGTGGGGTAGGAAGAAGCTTAACCCTTTCCCATCTGTATGAAGGTTATTGCTGAACCTTAAAGATAACAATCCGACCCGCATAAATGGGGTTAACCAGATGCCAGGAGGAAGGGGAGCTGCTGCCATGGATAAAACTGAGCTGTGGGCTGTACGTTGGGTCCCCGTGGCCCCAGGCTGGTGACTGGAGGGACTCTGCCCAGTGCTGGCATGTGGGTGATTTCTGCTCCGGAGTCTCAGCTTCTCTCCTCCAGGTCACACTGTGCAGTCACAGCAACATTGGTTGTGTCTGTCCAGGTCCCAGCAGCTGCCACTGCTCCCACCAAGGACATGGCATCACTTAACCCTTCCCCTGCGGCCACCGGCAACAAATCCACATTATTCCTTGATTAAATAAGGTTTCAACCCAATAGAGGAGCAGACATTTCCTGCTGCCATTAGGGTCTGGGAGGGGGTGACATTGGCTGCCCTGCTACTCTGTAGTGGGGGGTGACAAGTGTAACATGGGGTAACGATGACGGAGAAATGCACAGGATAATAGTGAGAGCGACAGAGGGCAGTGTATGGTATGGAGCAGTCAGGGGGTGGGCTGCAGGATCCCCCCATACTGTACATGACTACTCAGGACAGGGAGGTGTTTAATGAGGTTCTAATGACGACACTAATTGGGTCATTAGGGTTTGTGGAAAGGATTCAGCATCAGGTCCCTCATTAATGCCCGAGCCACCTGTTACTTTGTAGCACAGATCTGTTGGGGCCGCAAAACCAAACAAAGTTGTTTATGTAGAAAAGTCTTTGTTTCATAGAAAAACTCAAAACAGAAAAGATTTTCTGATACAACAACGCCCTGCTCACGACACTGCACAGCACCTCTCCCCCTGTATATATACACTGCACAGCACCTCTCCCCTTGTATATATACACTGCACAGCACCTCTCCCCCTGTATATATACACTGCACAGCACCACTCCCCCTGTATATATACACTGCACAGCACCTTTCCTCCTGTATATATACACTGCACAGCACCTTTCCTCCTGTATATATACACTGCACAGTACCACTCCTCCTGTCCTGTATATATCCACTGCAGAATTTACAATAGCTGTCACTCATGTAAGAAGTGAAATCTGGCATTGTACTATACATTTCTCTGCCGTATCTGTGCATCATAAATCGGGGTATGTGTTAAAGGGGGGGGCCCACTGAGACTCTTTCGCCCGGGGCCCTTGAAAACCTGGAGCCGGCCCTGACCATACACAATCCCGCCCCACCACATTACCACACACAATCCCTCCCCCCACATTACTACACACAATCCCTCCCCCCCCCTACATCACCACGTACAAACCCGCCCCCACCCCATCACCACACAATCCCGCCCACCCACCACATCACCACACATAATTCCCCCCACATTATCACACGAGGCTCCGTCCCCACACATTATCACCTGAGGCTTTTTCCTCACACATTACCACATGAGGCTCCGTCCTCACACATTACCACATGAGGCTCCGTCCCCACACATTACCACACGAGGCTCCGTCCACACACATTACCACACGAGGCTCCGTCCCCACACATTACCACACGAGGCTCCGTCCACACACATTACCACACGAGGCTCTGTCCTCACACATTACCACAGGAGGCTCCTTCCACACACATTACCACACGAGGCTCCGTCCACACACATTACCACACGAGGCTCCGTCCACACACATCACCACACGAGGCTCCATCCACACACATTACCACACGAGGCTCCGTCCACACACATTACCACACGAGCCTCCGTCCACACACATTACCACACGAGGCTCAGTCCACACACACACATTACTACACGAGGCTCCGTCCACACACATTACCACACGAGGCTCCGTCCACACACATTACCTCACGAGGCTCCGTCCACACACATTACCTCACGAGGCTCCATCCTCACACATGTGATTGTGTTTACAGAGAAATTTTAACTCAATTTATGTTTCGTTATGAAATTTGTTTAGATGCTGGAAAGAATAAAAAACGCATATCTTACTGAATCCAGTTTGTTTTTGATTTTACACTGTGAATAAAATGTATTATTAGTATTATTCAGATTTTTAATGATTATTATTGTTATTAACTTCATTTTAAGTTAATTTACCACTTGCGTAAGCGCCATTGAATGTTGTCATTATTTACTTTAGTTTAATCACCAGCAATTAATTAGACAGCAATGAGCGTGCCGAGCATTACCTGGCTGGAAACAGCTAGTATATAGATATAGACAGATATATAGATATATACTAAATCGTGGCCCGATTCTAACGCATCGGGTATTCTAGAATATGTATGTATATAGCAGCCACATAGTATATAGCACAGGCCATGACATATTCTTGAATACCCGATGCGTTAATACAGGCCACGCAGTATATTATAGTGGCCACGCAGTTTATAACACAGCCCACACAGTATATAACATTGCCTACATAGTATATAACACTGCCCACGTAGTCTATAGCAGCCATGTAGTATATAACGTAGCCCACACAGTATATAACACTGCCCACATAGTACATAGCAGCCATGTAGTATATAACGCAGCCCACGCAGTATGTAACACAGCCCACGTAGTAAATAGCAATGTGGGCACTATATGCGTGGTTTAAAAACACTTAAAATAAAAAATAAACATATATTCACCCTCCGAAGGCCCCTTGTAGTCCTGGCTCCTGTGTGTGGTGCACGTGGCAGCTTCCAGTCCCAGGGTTGATATGAGCACAGGACCTGTGATGACGTCGAGGTCACATGACCGTGACGTCATGGAAGGTCCTTCACGCATAGCATCCTTGGCATCGGAACCTGCCGCTTGCACTGCCGAGGACAACGCGACGTCGGAGGATGAGAATAACTTTTTTTTTATTATTATTATTATTTGTAACATTAGATCGTTTTACTATTGATGCTGCATAAATAGTAAAAAAGTTGGTCACACAGGGTTAATAGCTGCATTAATGGAGTGCGTTACACCACGGCATATTAACACTGCCATTAACCCTGTGTGAGGGCTGACTGGAGGGGAGTATGGAGCGGGCACTGACTGCGGGGAGGAAGGAGCGGCCATTTTGCCGCCGGACTGTGCCCGTCGCTGATTGGTCGTGGGCGTTTTGCCACCACAAACCAGCGACTTGGATTTCCATGACAGACCAATGAATATCCGTGAGACAGACAGACAGACGGAAGTGACCCTTAGACAATTATATAGTAGATATTATATATTTCATACAGCGCTAGATAGCAGAAAAGCTGGTAATTCAATTGCCGGCTTTTGCTATCTCCTTCTCAAACCCGACAGGATATGAGACATGGTTTACATACAGTAAACCATTTCCTATCCCTTATTTTTGTACATATTCCTCACTAATAATGTTCCTAGTGTGTGTGCAAAATTTTGGAGCTCTAGCTGTTAAAATAAAAGGTTAAATCACGGAAAAAATTGGCGTGGGCTCGATTAACTCGAGCGTGGGAATTTTTCTGAATATTTTATCACGCTCGAGATCATCTGAGGTTATACCAGCAGGGGGCGCAGCACCGCAAGTCTAGGTAGCTATGTTCCCCTTCTTCCCATTCATTCCCCAGTTTTTACAGGCAGGGGCGGCTGCATTAGCAGGCTCCTGCTTGTAACATTATTTAACCCCTTCAGATGGATTTACAGTGTGGGACAAGACTGAACGACGGAAGGTATGGGATATTGTTGATTTTTTATTTTAACTTTGTTTCAGGTGACAAGGGTCTTCAATTGGATTGAGAGTATAATAAACTATTACAACACCCTGTGTCTTTATTTCAATAAAATACTTTTTTCCTAATGTGTGTGTTTTATTAACCATTTACTACTATTGGATTACTAATGGATAGGTGTCTTTTTGACGCCTCTCCATTATTAACCTGGCTTAATGTCACCTTACAATAGCAAGGTGACATTAACCCTTTATTACCCCATATCCCACCACTACAGGGGAGTGGGAAGAGAGGCTAAGTGCCAGAATAGGCGCATCTTACAGATGTGCCTTTTCTGGGGTGGCTGGGGGCAGATGTTTTTATCCAGGGGGGTCCTATAACCATGGTCCCTCTCTAGGCTATTAATAGCTGCCCTCGGTCACTAGCTTTCCCACTCTGGCGGAGAAAATTGCACGGGAGCCCATGCCAATTTTTTCTGTTATTTAACCCTTTATTTTAATAGCTAGAGCCCCCAAATTTTGCACACAGACACTTGGAACATTATTAGTGAGGAATATGTACAAAAATAAGGGATATGAAATGGTTTACTGTATGTAAACCATGTCTCATATCCTGTCGGATTTGGGAAGGAGATAGCAAAAGCCGGCAATTGAATTACCGGCTTTTCTGCTATCTAGCACTGTATGAAATATATAATATCTACTATATAATTGTCTAAGGGTCATTTCCGTCTGTCTGTCTGTCTCACGGATATTCATTGGTCTGTCATGGAAATCCAAGTCGCTGGTTTGTCGTGGCACTGTATGAAATATATAATATATATTTATTCAGTCGCCATGACAGCACCACGAGAGACGGGATCTGCCCTTCAGGGACAGGAAACCTACAGACATAATAAGGCGGCACCTCTCTCCCTCGTCAGTTGGTTTCCTGTCCGTGACAGGCGAACCTCTTCAGGCAGACCTTGTGAAGAAGGTTGAAGAAAAGACTACCCAGTCCTGGTGGTCCGACGCAGGTAGCGGGAGGGTCCCTACCTCGGACTGTCCAGGACGCAGGAAGCACCACACAGCAGGGGGACTGTCTTGTGTAGGTCTCAACAGAGAAAAGCAGCCTTCAGAACGGCTAGCTTCTTAATGATCCATCGCCTCAGGTACCCGTAAGTATGTGGTACCTGCTCCTGCGGCCGTGTCTGGCGGGCCTTTCCGAGTCCGGTCGTGTCCTGCAAAGGTGAGCGCTTCGGTCCAGACGGCTGCCGGCGTGTCCGGGTGTCTGAGGAGGTGCCGAAGTCATGCCCGGAAGGAGCGTTCCCTGGTGATGCCGGCGGCGCATCCTGATGATTTGCGCAGTCTGATGACGCGTCCAGGCACGCGCGGTGAAGCCGCGGCGGATCATGGCGTATCCCTCTAGATGGGGGGCAAAAGCGGGAGCGGCATGGCCTAGGGGGGAGCCCAATTGTCAGCCGGGGGCGCGGCCTCGGGAGGGGGAAGCCAGTCCTCACGTTGGTGCCGGGCAGGTCACATGGAGATCCTGCTGACCCCCATCTGGGGAAGGTACAGCTGGGGGCATATTTAAGGAGGATATGTCAGCTGCTAGGTGTCTCAGACCCATTTATCCAAATAAATCGCTGGAGCAGGAAGCACCACAGTTTGAGAAGCAGCAGCAGCCTCAGACCATTGAAGAGACCCATGCTATCTCCCAGCAGCGATCTGGTGGCAGTAGTCGCGTTGGTGGAGCCAAAAGGGTTCAGAAGTCCTCAGGTCGTAAAACATCACCGGCCAGGAAGCACCCCCCCACTAACTACGGTACCGTAAACCAAGCATCTGGGTAAGTGATCTACGTGAAAGTTCACTTAATGATCCTCTGCCCCTCTTTATGTTCCCTCTCTCCTTACTAGGGGAGAAAATGTTCCACCAAGGCCAAACACAGGGAGTGTGGCGAATGTGGGGAACCACTCCCGGATAATTATGAGAAAAGGTTGTGCAAGCCTTGCTTACAACGTCTAATAGAGGAAGAGCCCCCTGACCTTACATCTACCTTAAGGGATATGGTTAGACGGGAAATCAAAAGTTCTATTAAATCCCAAAAATCATATTCTAAAAAGGGGAAACAAATTATATCCCCAATGTCGGACTTTAGTTCAAATTCGGACGAGCTAAGCTCAGATTCCTCTCAATCTTCCTCTTAATCAATGGACACCAAGTCGGGACACTCCTGCTTACCACTGGATAGAATTAATCGGCTGGTTAAAGCAGTGAATAATACAATGGGGATTGAAGAGCCCCAATCGGAGTGCTCCATGCAGGACATAATGTTTAAGGGGTTAGATAAAAAATCCCGTAGGTCTTTTCCGGTGATTGATAAAATAAACGCTTTAATTACAAAGGAGTGGAAGAAACCGGAAAGGAAAGGATCTCTTCCACCGGCATTTAAGAGGAGGTATCCATTCGAGGAAGAAGCTTCATCCTCATGGGATGAAGCCCCGAAGCTAGACGCGGCAGTAGCCAAAGCGTGTAAAAGGACCTCCCTACCGTTTGAGAATCTAGGCAATCTAAAAGACCCGTTAGACAGAAAGGCTGTTTTTCTTACGGGTACTTGGGAAAGGGCTGCGGGATCTCTGAGACCAGCAATTGCGGCTACTTGTACAGCATGGTCGCTAATGGTGTGGCTTGACCGCCTGGAAGATCAACTTAAAAACAAAGTTCCTAGAAATTAGATCTTAGCCTCCCTTCCTATAATTCAAGAAGCAGCAGCTTTTCTTTCAGACGCTTCGGCAGATTCGGTGAAATTGGCAGCCAGATCTTCAGCCCTGTCCAATGCGGCCCGCAGGGCTTTATGGATAAAATGTTGGCCAGGAGATTTACAAGCCAGATCAAAATTGTGTGGCATTCCCTGTGAGGGGGCGCACTTGTTTGGACCAGTACTGGATGAGCTGTTAGAAAAAGCAGGCGATAATAAAAAATGATTTCCCTTTCTAGGAAGACCCTCATACAGATGGGAATACAATAAAAGATGGTTCAACCGCAAAAGATCAAGCAGAGAAAGTTCCAGATATGACAGTAACAGAAAAAGAGGTAGAGGATATATGTTTAACACCTCTCGGGACTATAAAAAGCCTCAATGCCTGCTGGACCAGGTGGGGGGGGGGGGAGACTTTCAGCCCTCTGCCCTGCCTGCTTGAAGATTTCCAATAGCCCATAGGTCCTCAGTATTATTGCAACTGGTCTAAGGTTCGAGTTCCATGGGTTTCGTCAAGATAAAATTTTGTCTAGAGAGAGAGAACAAGAGAGAGAACGAGAGAGAGAGAACGAGAGAGAGAGAATGAGAGAGAGAGAGAACGAGAGAGAGAGAGAACAAGAGAGAGAGAGCACGAGAGAGAGAACGAGAGAGAGAACGAGAGAGAACGAGAGAGAGAGAGAACAAGAGAGAAAGAGCATGAGAGAGAGAGAGAACGAGAGAGAGAGAGAACGAGAGAAAGAGCATGAGAGAGAGAGAGAAAGCACGAGAGAGAGAACGAGAGAGAGAGAACGAGAGAGAGAGAGAACAAGAGAGAGAGAGAACGAGAGAGAACACAAGAGAGAGCACGAGAGAGAGAGAGCACGAGAGAGAGAGAGCACGAGAGAGAGCACGAGGGAGAGAGAGCACGAGAGAGAGAGCACGAGAGAAAGAATGAGAGAGAGAACGAGAGAAAGAGAGAACGAGAGAGAGAGCGCACGAGAGAGAGAATGAGAGAGAGAGAACGAGAGAGAGAGAACGAGAGAGAGAGAATTAGAGAGAGAGAACGAGAGAGAGAACGAGAGAGATCGAGAGAGAGAGAACGAGAGAGAGAGAGGGAGAACGAGAGCCTCCCTCCCCCACCCCCGTATTTTTACCATATGCTTTGGCAATGCTAACATGTACTTAGTCCTGCCAATAAAGCTCATTTGAATTGAATTGAATTGAGAGAACGAGAGAGAGAGAACGAGAGAGAGAGAGAACGAGAGAGCACGAGAGAGAGAGAACGAGAGAGAGAGAGAACGAGAGAGAGAACGAGAGAGAGAGCACGAGAGACAGAGAGCACGAGAGAGCACGAGAGAGAGCATGAGAGAGAGAGCATGAGGGAGAGAGAGAGCACGAGAGAGAGAACGAGAGAGAACGAGAGAGAGAGCGAGAGAGGGAGATAGAGAGAGAACGAGAGAGAGAGAAAACGAGAGAGAGAGCACGAGAGAGAGAGAACGAGAGAGAGAGAACAAGAGAGAGAGAACAAGAGAGAGAGAGCACGAGAGAGAGAGAGCATGAGAGAGAGCATGAGAGAGAGAGCACGAGAGAGAGAGAGAGAGAGAGCACGAGAGAGAGAGAGAGAGAGAGAACGAGAGAGAGAGAATGAGAGAGAGAGAACGAGAGAGAGAATGAGAGAGCGAGAACGAGAGAGAGAGAACGAGAGAGAGAACGAGAGAGAGAGAACGAGAGAGAGAGAGAGAACGAGAGAGAGAAGCTCCTACACTGAGAACAGTTGCAGTGTGAAGGTCAACGGAAGGAGGACGGCCTATTTCCAACAGAGTCGAGGAGTGAGACAGGGTTGCAGCCTCAGTCCAACGCTCTTTAACATCTACATCAATGAGCTGGCAGTGGCCCTAGAGTCCTCCTCAGCACCAGGACTCGCCCTCCATGACACCCAGGTGAAATTTCTGCTGTATGCAGATGACCTCGTGCTGTTATCACCAACTGAGAAAGGCCTCCAAGATCATCTGAAAATCCTAGAGACCTTCAGCAGCACATGGGCACTGCCAATCAACGAGAAAAAAATAATATCATGGTGTTCCAGAAAAGAAAGCAGAAACCCACTGGCAATCCTACCTTTATGATAGACAACCGTCCACTTACTGAAACCAACAAGTACACCTACCTGGGCCTAGAACTCAGCCAGTCAGGGAGCTTCAAGCAAGCCATAGAGTCACTAAAAGACAAGGCATCCAAAGCCTTCTATGCCATCAAAAGGTGTCTGTACCACCTCAAGGCACCAGTAACCGTCTGGCTAAAAATTTTTGACTCCATCATTGCCCCAATCCTTCTATACGGTAGTGAGGTCTGGGGTCCAGTCTCATACCCAAACTGGTCAAAGTGGGACGCTGGGCCGACAGAAATATTCCACCTAGAGTTCTGCAAGCATCTTCTCCAAGTCCATCGGAGCACATCAAATAGCGCCTGCCGAGCAGAGCTGGGCAGATTCCCACTACACATCGCAATAAAGAAGAAGGCACTGTCATTCAAGGCTCATCTACAAAGTAGCAGTCCCAGCTCCTACCCTCACAAAGCCCTCCTACACCAGGAAGCCTCAGGAAGCCTCCCAAGAAAAAGTACCCAAAGCCAGTCTGACCAAGCCATCAACCTCCATGACATGACAAAGGGTAAAATCCAGAAAATGGTACACAAAGTCAAAGAGGAATATCTCAGCATCTGTAGGAACGACATAAACAAATCCAAGAAACTGACAATATACCGGAATCTACAGAGGGAGTACAAACTGGCCCCATATCTAGAGAAACTAGAAAACCCCAAAGATCGACAGATCCTGAGCCGGTACAGACTGAGCGACCACAGCCTACTCATCGAATCCGGGCGGCACCGACAGAACTACAAGCCCCGAGAGAGCAGACTCTGCCAGCAGTGCCCCCAGGAGGCCGTGGAAGATGAGGCCCATTTCCTGCTGAGGTGCCTCAAATACTCCGCAGTGAGGGACACTCACTTCAAGAAACTGTCTGATCTCTGTCATGAACCCAATGGCAGGGGATCACAAAAGGACAAGCACAAAAACAAAACAAGCTCTAGGGTGATGGAACCTGAGCTGACCGCGATCCTGAACCTAAACACACAACTATCAGTAGCCGGGGAACGTGCCTACGATGATTCCTAGACGTCTCGCGCCAGCCGAAGGATTAACTTCCCCTATAAGAAGAAACACAGACCTCACTTGCCTCCAGAGAAACACCCCACAGAAATAGTAGCCCCCCACATGTAATAACGGTGAAATGAGAGGAAAGCACATACGTAGTTATGAAAATAGAATCAGCAAAAATGAGGCCCGCTAAAGCTAGATAGCAGAGGATACAAAAGTGAACTGCGCGGTCAGCGAAAAACCCTTCAAAAAACCATCCTGAAATTACTTGAACTCATGTGCCAACTCATGGAACATGAGGAGTAATTTCAGCCCACTAGAGCAACCAGCAGCAAGGAATCACATATCTGCAAGCTGGACTAAGACAAAAATTAAGCAAAACTTGGAACAGGAAAATCAAAACTTAGCTTGTCCTGAAGATAACAGACGCAGGGAGCAGAGGTAAAAAGACACGCTGATTACATTGATAGCCGGCGAGGAAATGACAAAAAAGCCAGGTTAAATAGGAAACACCCATAACCTGATGGAACAGGTGGACACCAGAGACCGCAGAGAACACAAGTCACCCAGTACCATCAGTAACCACCAGAGGGAGCCCAAAAACAGAACTCACAACAGTACCCCCCCTTGAGGAGGGGTCACCGAACCCTCACGAGAACCACCAGGGCGACCAGGATGAGCCCTATGAAAAGCACGGACCAAATCGGCAGCATGAACATCAGAGGCAATCATCCAAGAATTATCCTCCTGACCATAACCCTTCCACTTGACCAAATACTGGAGTTTCCGTCTGGAAACACAAGAATCCAAGATCTTCTCCACAACATACTCCAATTCACCCTCCACCAGCACCGGAGCAGGAGGCTCAAGCGAAGGAACGACAGGTACCTCATACTTCCGCAACAACGACCGATGGAACACATTATGAATAGCAAACGATGCCGGGAGATCCAAACGAAACGACACAGGGTTAAGAATTTCCAAGATCCTATAGGGACCGATGAACCGAGGCTTGAACTTAGGAGAAGAGACCTTCATAGGAACAAAACGAGAAGACAACCACACCAAGTCCCCAACAAGAAGTCGAGGACCCACGCGGCGACGGCGATTAGCAAACTGCTGAGCCCTCTCCTGGGACAACTTCAAATTGTCCACCACATGACTCCAAATCCGATGCAACCTATCCACCACCATGTCCACTCCAGGACAATCAGAAGGCTCCACCTGACCAGAGGAAAAACGAGGATGAAACCCCGAATTACAAAAGAAAGGAGAAACCAAGGTAGCAGAACTAGCCCGATTATTAAGGGCAAACTCGGCAAGCGGCAAAAAGGAAACCCAGTCATCTTGATCAGCAGAAACAAAACCCCTTAAATAAGTTTCTAAAGTCTGATTAGTTCGTTCCGTCTGGCCATTCGTCTGGGGATGGAATGCAGACGAAAAGGACAAATCAATGCCCATCTTAGCACAGAACGTCCGCCAAAATCTAGACACAAACTGGGATCCCCTGTCAGAAACGATGTTCTCCGGAATGGCATGCAAACGGACCACGTTTTGAAAAAACAGAGGGACCAACTCAGAGGAGGAAGGTAACTTAGGCAAGGGTACCAGATGAACCATCTTAGAAAAGCGGTCACACACAACCCATATGACGGACATTTTTTGAGAGACAGGGAGATCCGAAATAAAGTCCATGGAAATGTGCGTCCAAGGCCTCTTCGGGATAGGCAAAGGTAACAACAATCCACTGGCCCGAGAACAGCAAGGCTTAGCCCGAGCGCAAACTCCACAAGACTGCACGAAAGAATGCACATCCCTCGACAAGGAAGGCCACCAAAAAGACCTGGCCACCAAGTCTCTAGTACCAAATATTCCAGGATGACCTGCCAACACAGAAGAATGGACCTCGGAGATGACTCTACTGGTCCAATTATCCGGAACAAACAGTCTTTCCGGCGGACAACGATCAGGTTTATCCGCCTGAAACTCCTTCAAAGCACGTCGCAAGTCTGGGGAGACAGCCGACAAAATCACCCCATCCCTAAGGATACCAGTGGGCTCAGAATTTCCAGGGGAGTCAGGCACAAAACTCCTAGAAAGAGCATCCGCCTTCACATTCTTTGAACCTGGCAGGTATGAAACCACAAAATTGAAACGGGAGAAAAACAGTGACCAACGAGCCTGTCTAGGATTCAGACGCTTGGCAGACTCAAGGTACATCAGATTTTTGTGATCAGTCAAGACCACCACACGATGTCTAGCACCCTCAAGCCAATGACGCCACTCCTCAAATGCCCACTTCATGGCCAAAAGCTCCCGATTACCAACATCATAATTCCGTTCAGCGGGCGAAAATTTTCTAGAAAAGAACGCACATGGCTTCATCACTGAGCCATCGGAGCTTCTCTGTGACAAAACCGCCCCCGCTCCGATCTCGGAAGCATCAACCTCAACCTGAAAAGGAAGCGACGTATCTGGCTGACGCAACACAGGAGCAGAAGAAAACCGGCGCTTAAGTTCCTGAAAGGCCTCCACAGCCGCAGGAGACCAATCAGTAACATCAGCACCCTTTTTAGTCAAATCCATCAAAGGCTTAACAACACTAGAAAAATTAGTTATGAAGCGACGATAAAAATTAGCAAAGCCCAAGAACTTCTGTAGACTCTTAAGAGATGTAGGCTGCGTCCAGTCACAAATAGCCTGAACCTTGACGGGATCCATCTCAATAGTAGAAGGGGAAAAAATATACCCCAAAAAAGAAATCTTCTGGACTCCAAAGAGACATTTAGAACCCTTTACAAACAAAGAATTGGCCCGCAGGACCTGAAACACCTTCCTGACCTGCTGAACATGAGACTCCCAGTCATCAGAAAAAAACAAAACATCATCCAAATACACGATAATAAATTTATCCAGATATTCACGGAAAATATCGTGCATAAAAGACTGGAAGACAGAAGGAGCATTAGAAAGTCCAAAAGGCATCACCAAATACTCGAAATGGCCCTCAGGCGTATTAAATGCGGTTTTCCACTCATCACCCTGCCTTATCCGCACAAGATTATACGCACCCCGAAGATCAATCTTAGTGAACCATTTAGCCCCCTTAATGCGAGCGAACAAATCAGTCAACAATGGCAAAGGATACTGATATTTGACTGTAATCTATTCAAAAGACGATAATCTATGCAAGGCCTCAAGGAACCATCTTTTTTGGCCACAAAAAAGAACCTGCTCCCAAAGGGGACGAAGATGGACGGATATGTCCCTTTTCCAAGGACTCCTTAACATAATTCCGCATAGCAGTATGCTCTGGCACTGACAGATTGAACAAACGACCTTTAGGGAATTTACTGCCAGGAATCAAATCTATAGCACAATCGCAATCCCTGTGAGGAGGAAGCGAACTGAGCTTAGGCTCCTCAAAAACCTCCCGATAATCAGACAAAAATACCGGAACCTCAGAAGGAGTAGATGAAGCGATAGAAATCGGAGATGCATCATCATGAACCCCCTGACATCCCCAGCTTAACACAGACATTGTTTTCCAGTCCAAGACTGGGTTATGAGTTTGTAACGATGGCAGACCAAGCACTAAGACATCATGTAAATTATACAGTACCAGGAAGCGAATCACCTCCTGATGAACGGGAGTCATACGCATGGTCACTTGTGTCCAGTACTGAGGTTTATTCATAGCCAAAGGTGTAGAGTCAATTCCTTTCAAAGGAATAGGAACTTCCAGAGGTTCCAGACTAAACCCACAGCGATTGGCAAATGACCAATCCATAAGACTCAGGGCAGCGCCTGAATCCACATAGGCATCGACGGAAATGGATGATAATGAACAAATCAGCGTCACAGACAGAATGAACTTAGACTGTAAAGTACCAATGGCAACAGACTTATCAACCTTTTTTGTGCGTTTAGAGCATGCTGATATAACATGAGCTGAATCACCACAATAAATACACAATCCATTTTTCTGCCTATAATTTTGCCGTTCACCTCTGGACTGAATTCTATCACATTGCATTATCTCAGGTGCCTGTTCAGAAGACACCGCCAAATGGTGCACAGGTTTGCGCTCCCGTAAACGCCGATCAATCTGAATAGCCATAGTCATGGACTCATTCAGACCTGTAGGCGCCGGGAACCCCACCATAACATCTTTAATGGCCTCAGAAAGGCCATCTCTGAATTTTGCAGCCAGAGCGCACTCATTCCACTGAGTAAGCACCGACCATTTCCGAAATTTCTGACAATATATTTCTGCTTCATCTTGCCCCTGAGAGAGAGCCAATAAAGCTTTTTCAGCCTGAAACTCTAGGTTAGGTTCCTCATAGAGCAAACCCAATGCCAGAAAAAACGCATCCACATTGAGCAACGCAGGATCCCCTGGTGCCAATGCAAATGCCCAATTCTGAGGGTCACCCCGCAGGAAAGATATAACAATCTTGACCTGCTGAGCAGGGTCTCCAGAGGAGCGAGATTTCAAGGAAAGAAACAACTTGCAATTGTTCCTAAAATTCAGAAAACTAGATCTATCTCCAGAAAAAAACTCTGGGACAGGAATTCTAGGTTCAGACATAGGCGTATGTACAACAAAATCTTGTATATTTTGAACCTTAGCAGCAAGATTATTCAGGCTGGAAGCCAAACTCTGGACGTCCATGATAAACAGCTGAGGTCAGAGCCATTCAAGGATTAAGAGGAGGAAAGAAGCAGTTAAGCTGCAATTAAGGCTAGGCAGCAAACACTGAGGAGGGAAAAAAAAAAAAAAAAAAAAAACTTCCTCAGACTACTTTTCCTCCTACTTCAGTCAAAACGATGACCAATTTTTTATGGCCGGCTATACTGTCATGATCCCAATGGCAGGGGATCACAAAAGGACAAGCACAAAAACAAAACAAGCTCTAGGGTGATGGAACCTGAGCTGACCGCGATCCTGAACCTAAACACACAACTAGCAGTAGCCGGGGAACGTGCCTACCATGATTCCTAGACGTCTCGCGCCAGCCGAAGGATTAACTTCCCCTATAAGAAGAAACACAGACCTCACTTGCCTCCAGAGAAACACCCCACAGAAATAGTAGCCCCCCACATGTAATAACGGTGAAATGAGAGGAAAGCACATACGTAGTTATGAAAATAGAACCAGCAAAAATGAGGCCCGCTAAAGCTAGATAGCAGAGGATACAAAAGTGAACTGCGCGGTCAGCGAAAAACCCTTAAAAAAAACATCCTGAAATTACTTGAACTCATGTGCCAACTCATGGAACCTGAGGAGTAATTTCAGCCCACTAGAGCAACCAGCAGCAAGGAATCACATATCTGCAAGCTGGACTAAGACAAAAATTAAGCAAAACTTGGAACAGGAAAATCAAAACTTAGCTTGTCCTGAAGATAACAGACGCAGGGAGCAGAGGTAAAAAGACACGCTGATTACATTGATAGCCGGCGAGGAAATGACAAAAAAGCCAGGTTAAATAGGAAACACCCATAACCTGATGGAACAGGTGGACACCAGAGACCGCAGAGAACACAAGTCACCCAGTACCATCAGTAACCACCAGAGGGAGCCCAAAAACAGAACTCACAACAGATCTCTTCCCAGACTTCACTTCCAAGGAAGAGGAAGAGAAACTACCGATAATACTGGGGGAAGAGGAAAGTGCAGGGGCCGTAGCAGCGGAATATGTCACTGCCTGCCACAGACTAAGAGGAGCCTGATATGTCATGGACTCCCGTACCCCAACACTGGACATATCCCTATCCCCCGACTAAAGAGCCTTATATGTCATGGACTCCTATACCCCACCCTGGAAACATCCCCTATCCTCTAAAAGGAATTTGATATACCCTGGACCTCTATATGCCTCCCTCCCCCACCCCCGTATTTTTACCATATGCTTTGGCAATGCTAACATGTACTTAGTCCTGCCAATAAAGCTAATTTGAATTGAATTGAATTGAACGAGAGAAAGAGAGAACGAGAGAGAGAGAGAACGAGAGAATGAGAGAGAGAACGAGAGAGAGCACGAGAGAGAGCACGAGAGAGAGAGAGCACGAGAGAGAGAGCACGAGGGAGAGAGAGAGCACGAGAGAAAGAATGAGAGAGAGAGAACGAGAGAGAGAACGAGAGAGAGAAA
This sequence comes from Ranitomeya imitator, assembly GCF_032444005.1. Classification (NCBI taxonomy): domain Eukaryota; kingdom Metazoa; phylum Chordata; class Amphibia; order Anura; family Dendrobatidae; genus Ranitomeya; species Ranitomeya imitator. The sequence continues at coordinate 320,458,933 of NC_091284.1, forward strand.
ACGAGAGAGAGAGAGCACGAGAGAGAGAACGAGAGAGAGAGAGCACGAGAGAGAGCATGAGAGAGAGCATGAGAGAGAGCACGAGAGAGAGAGAGAACGAGAGAGAGAACGAGAGAGAGAATGAGAGAGAGAGAAAGAGAGAGAATGAGAGAGAGAACGAGAGAGAGAGAGAACGAGAGAGAACACAAGAGAGAGAGCACGAGAGAGAGAGAGCACGAGGGAGAGAGAGAGCACGAGAGAGAGAGCACGAGAGAAAGAATGAGAGAGAGAGAATGAGAGAGAGAACGAGAGAGAGAACGAGAGAGAGAGAAAATGAGAGAGAGAGAGCACGAGAGAGAGAGAACGAGAGAGAGAGAGAACGAGAGAGAGAGAGCATGAGAGAGAGCATGAGAGAGAGAGCACGAGAGAGAGAGAGAACGAGAGAGAGAACGAGAGAGAGAGAATGAGAGAGAGAGAACGAGAGAGAGAGAACGAGAGAGAGAGAACGAGAGAGAACGAGAGAGAGAACGAGAGAGAGAGAATGAGAGAGAGAGAACGAGAGAGAGAGAACGAGAGAGAGAGAACGAGAGAGAACGAGAGAGAGAACGAGAGAGAGAGAACGAGAGAGAGAGAATGAGAGAGAAAGAGAGAGAGAACGAGAGAGAGAGAGAACGAGAGAGAGAGAACGAGAGAGAGAGAACGGGAGAGAGAGAACGGGAGAGAGAATGAGAGAGAACGAGAGAGAGAACGAGAGAGAGAACGAGAGAGAGAACGAGAGAGAGAGAGAATGAGAGAAAGAGAGAGAGAACGAGAGAGAGAGAGAACGAGAGAGAGAGAACGGGAGAGAGAACGCGAGAGAGAATGAGAGAGAATGAGAGAGAGAACGAGAGAGAGAGAGAACGAGAGAGAGAGAACGAGAGAGAACAAGAGAGAGAGAACGAGAGAGAGAGAACGAGAGAGAGAGAACGAGAGAGAGAGAACGAGAGAGAGAACGAGAGAGAGAGAGAACGAGAGAGAGAACGAGAGAGAGAATGAGCGAGAGAACGAGAGAGAGAGAGAACGAGAGAGAACAAGAGAGAGAACGAGACAGAGAGAGAACGAGAGAGAGAGAACGAGAGAGAGAGAACTAGAGAGAGAGAACGAGAGAGAGCGAGAATGAGAGAGAGAGCAGCAGAGAGAGAGAGAACGAGAGAGAGAACGAGAGAGCGAGAGAGAACGAGAGAGCGAGAACGAGAGAGAACGAGAGAGAGAGCACGAGAGAGAGAGAGAGCATGAGAGAGAGAGAGCACTAAACACCCTGGAGCTGCTATGCACTTTTACTTTCTCTTTCTTATATCAGGTCAGGTAACTGACATTAACATTCTTCCTTGCTACATTTATTCTTGTTAAATATTAATTGAATTATTCATATTCTCAATTCTGCACTGAACACATTGCCTCTCGCTGACATTACAAAAGCTATTTATGTATATACTAGATAGTGGCCCGATTCTAACGCATCGGGTATTCTAGAATATGTCCATGTAGTATATTGCACAGCCCACGTAGTATATTGCCCAGCCACGTAGTATATTGCCCAGTCACATACTATATTGCCCAGCTACGTAGTATATTGCCCAGCAACGTAGTATATTGCCCAGCCACATAGTATATTGCCCAGCCCACGTAGTACAGTTAGGGCCAGAAATATTTGGACAGTGACACAAGTTTTGTTATTTTAGCTGTTTACAAAAACATGTTCAGAAATACAATTATATACAATGCCTACAAGTAGTATTCAACCCCCTGCAGATTTAGCAGGTTTAATAAGATGCAAATAAGTTAGAGCCTTCAAACTTCAAACAAGAGCAGGATTTATTAACAGATGCATAAATCTTACAAACCAAAAAGTTTTGTTGCTCAGTTAAATTTTTATAAATTTTAAACATAAAAGTGTGGGTCAATTATTATTCAACCCCTAGGTTTAATATTTTGTGGAATAACCTTTGTTTGCAATTACAGCTAATAATCGTCTTTTATAAGACCTAATCAGGCCGGCACAGGCCTCTGGAGTTATCTTGGCCCACTCCTCCATGCAGATCTTCTCCAAGTTATCTAGGTTCTTTAGGTGTCTCATGTGGACTTTAATCTTGAGCTCCTTCCACAAGTTTTCAATTGGGTTAAGGTCAGGAGACTGACTAGGCCACTGCAACACCTTGATTTTTTGCCTCTTGAACCAGGCCTTGGTTTTCTTGGCTGTGTGCTTTGGGTCATTGTCTTGTTGGAAGATGAAATGACGACCCATCTTAAGATCCTTGATGGAGGAGCGGAGGTTCTTGGCCAAAATCTCCAGGTAGGCCATGCTATCCATCTTCCCATGGATGCGGACCAGATGGCCAGGCCCCTTGGCTGAGAAACAGCCCCACAGCATGATGCTGCCACCACCATGCTTGACTGTAGGGATGGTATTCTTGGGGTCGTATGCAGTGCCATCCAGTCTCCAAACGTCACGTGTGTGGTTGGCACCAAAGATCTCGATCTTGGTCTCATCAGACCAGAGAACCTTGAACCAGTCAGTCTCAGAGTCCTCCAAGTGATCATGAGCAAACTGTAGATGAGCCTTGACATGACGCTTTGAAAGTAAAGGTACCTTACGGGCTCGTCTGGAACTCTGGAACGGAGACCATTGCGGTGGAGTACGTTACTTATGGTATTGACTGAAACCAATGTCCCCACTGCCATGAGATCTTCCCGGAGCTCCTTCCTTGTTGTCCTTGGGTTAGCCTTGACTCTTCGGACAAGCCTGGCCTCGGCACGGGAGGAAACTTTCAAAGGCTGTCCAGGCCGTGGAAGGCTAACAGTAGTCCCATAAGCCTTCCACTTCCGGATGATGCTCCCAACAGTGGAGACAGGTAGGCCCAACTCCTTGGAAAGGGTTTTGTACCCCTTGCCAGCCTTGTGACCCTCCACGATATTGTCCATGATGGCCTTGGAATGCTCCTTTGTCTTTCCCATGTTGACCATGTATGAGTGCTGTTCACAAGTTTGGGGAGGGTCTTAAATAGTCAGAAAAGGCTGGAAAAATAGATAATTAATCCAAACATGTGAAGCTCATTGTTCTTTGTGCCTGAACTACTTCCTAATACTTTAGGGGAACCAAACAGAATTCTGGTGGGTTGAGGGGTTGAATAATAAATGACCTTCTGAAAAGACTTTTCACAATTTAAAAAAAAAATAAACAAAGAAATAACATTCTTTTTTGCTGCAGTGCATTTCACACTTCCAGGCTGATCTACAGTCCAAATGTCACAATGCCAAGTTAATTCCAAATGTGTAAACCTGCTAAATCTGCAGGGGGCTGAATACTACTTGTAGGCACTGTATATAATATGGGCTGAAAGTGCACACTCCCAGCTGCAATATGATAGTTTCCACATCCAAATCGGAGAAAGGGTTTAGGAATCATAGCTCTGTAATGCATAGCGTCCTCTTTTTCAAGGGAACAAAAGTAATTGGACAATGGACTCTAAGGGCTGCAATTAACTCTGAAGGCGTCTCCCTCGTTAACCTGTAATCAATGAAGTAGTTAAAAGGTCAGGGGTGGATTCCAGGTGTGTGGTTTTGCATTTGGAAGCTGTTGCTGTGAGCAGACAACATGCGGTCAAAGGAACTCTCAATTGAGGTGAAGCAGAACATCCTGAGGCTGAAAAAAAATAAAAAATCCATCAGAGAGATAGCAGACATGCTTGGAGTAGCAAAATCAACAGTTGGGTACATTCTGAGAAAAAAGGAATTGACTGGTGAGCTTGGGAACTCAAAAAGGCCTGGGCGTCCACGGATGACAACAGTGGTGGATGATCGCCACATACTTAATTTGGTGAAGAAGAACCCGTTCACAACATCAACTGAAGTCCAGAACACTCTCAGTGAAGTAGGTGTATCTGTCTCTAAGTCAACAGTAAAGAGAAGACTCCATGACAGTAAATACAAAGGGTTCACATCTAGATGCAAACCATTCATCAATACCAAAAATAGACAGGCCAGAGTTAAATTTGCAGAAAAACACCTCAAGAAGCCAGCTCAGTTCTGGAAAACTATTCTATGGACAGATGAGACAAAGATCAACCTGTACCAGAATGATGGGAAGAAAAAAGTTTGGAGAAGAAAGGGAACGGCACATGATCCAAGGCACACCACATCCTCTGTAAAACATGCTGGAGGCAACGTGATGGCATGGGCATGCATGGCTTTCAATGGCACTGGGTCACTTGTGTTTATTGTTGACATAAGAGCAGACAAGAGTAGCCGGATGAATTCTGAAGTGTACCGGGATATACTTTCAGCCCAGATTCAGCCAAATGCTGCAAAGTTGATTGGACGGCGCTTCATAGTACAGATGGACAATGACCCCAAGCATACATCCAAAGCTACCCAGGAGTTCATGAGTGCCAAAAAGTGGAACATTCTGCAATGGCCAAGTCAATCTCCAGATCTAAACCCAATTGAGCATGCATTTCACTTGCTCAAATCCAGACTTAAGACGGAAAGACCCACAAACAAGCAAGACCTGAAGGCTGCGGCTGTAAAGGCCTGGCAAAGCATTAAGAAGGCGGAAACCCAGCGTTTGGTGATGTCCATGGGTTCCAGACTTAAGGCAGTGATTGCCTCCAAAGGATTTGCAACAAAATATTGAAAATAAAAATATTTTGTTTGGGTTATGTTTATTTGTCCAATTACTTTTGACCTCCTAAAATGTGGAGTGTTTGTAAAGAAATGTGTACAATTCCTACATTTTCTATCAGATATTTTTGTTCAACCGTTCAAATTAAACGTTACAATCTGCACTTGAATTCTGTTGTAGAGGTTTAATTTCAAATCCAATGTGGTGGCATGCAGAGCCCAACTCACGAAAATTGTGTCACTGTCCAAATATTTCTGGCCCTAACTGTATATTGCCCAGTCACGTAGTATATTTCCCAGTCACGTAGTATGTTGCCCAGTCACGTAGATTATTGCCCAGTCACGTAGTATGTTGCCCAGTCACGTAGTATATTGCCCAGCCACGTAATATATTGGCCAGTCACGTAGTATATTGCCCAGCTACGTAGTATATTGCCCAGCCACGTATGTCACAGGTTAAAAAATAAAAAATAAACATATACTCACCTTCCGAACGAGCCCTTGTAGTCATATTGCTTGTGTGCGGTGCACTCGGCAGCTTCCGGTGCCAGGGTTGGTAGCGCAGGACCCGTGATGACATCGCGGTCACATGACTGTGACGTCATGACAGGTCCTTCTCGTGCAGGACCTGTTATGAGGTCGTGGTCACATGACCGTGACGTCATGGCAGGTCCTTGTCGCATACTATCCTTGCCACCGGAACCTGCCGCTTGCATTGAGCGGTTAAAGGAGCGTCGCGAGGAGCGGAAAAGGCGGCGGAAGGTGAGTATATAATGATTTTTTGTTTTTTTTTATTATTTTTAACATTAGATCTTTCTACTAGCAGCATGAATAGTAAAATGTTGGGCACACACAAGGTTAATAGCAGCAGTAACGGAGTGCATTACCCGCGGCATAACGCGGTCCGTAACCGCTGGCATTAACCCTGTGTAAGCGGTGACTGGAGGGGAGTATGAAGCGGGCGCCGGGCAGTGACTGCGGGAAGGAAGGAGCGGCCATTTTTCCGCCAGACTGTGCCCGTCGCTGATTGGTCGTGGCTGTTCTGCCACGACCAATCAGCGACTTGGATTTCCATGACAGACAGAGGCCGAGACCAATGAATATCTGTGATAGAAAGACAGACAGACGGAAGTGACCCTTAGACAATTATATAGTAGATAGCTCAGAGTATAAGTTAACACCATATAGAAAGTACACGTGGTCTGTGGGACATATATATATTATGTCCCTTAGGAGGGAGGGGGGCTGTCACGTGGGGTCACCTCCTGCCTTCACCATCATTCTCCATGGACGTCAGACAAGTCACACAAGGAATGAACAGCTGGTAGCCATGATTCTACACCATGAAAGGAATATGACTTCTACTCCATCTCAGAAACGAAGAGGAACAAGCGCTGATTAGTGTTGAGCGATACCGTCCGATATTTGAAAGTATCGGTATCGGATGGTATCGGCCGATATCCGAAAAATATCGGATATCGCCCATACCGATATTCGATACCAATACAAGTCAATGGGACACAAATATTGGAAGGTATCCTCTATGGTTCCCAGGGTCTGAAGGAGAGGAAACTCTCCTTCAGGCCCTGGGATCCATATTCATGTGTAAAATAAAGAATAAAAATAAAAAATATTGATATACTTACCCTCGGACGCGCCCTGGTTGTCACCGCTGCAACCGCCATGCTTCCCTTTCTAAGAATGAGCGCGTTAAGGACCTTCGATGACGTCGCGGCTTGTGATTGGTCACTGAGCGGTCATGTGACCGCTCACGCGACCAATCACAAGCCGCGACGTCATCGAGGGTCCTTAACCCGCTCATTCTTAGGAACGGAAGCATGGCGGTTGCAGCGGTGACAACCAGGGCGCGTCCGAGGGTAAGTATATCAATATTTTTTATTTTTATTCTTTATTTTACACATGAATCTTAATCCCGATACCGATTCCCGATATCACAAAAATATCGGAACTCGGTATCGGAATTCCGATACCGCAAATATCGGCCGATACCCGATACTTGCGGTATCGGAATGCTCAACACTAGCGCTGATAGGAACAAATGGACAATCTGTTTGTAACTATTTCATCTATTTTTATGTTTTGCTGCAATGTGGTTTTTCTGTGGACAATTCAATAAACCACTACATTTTTATGAAAATATCATGACATCTTTTCTTTAAGAATAACGCACCTGGTGAATAGTCCTGATTAAATAAATGTGCAAAATAAGCATATTTAACAATTCTACTTTGTAATTTATTCCTGGCCCTTAAAAATATTAATATTATAAAAGCATAAAATTGGTAAATATATACATTTCATGCTTGCAGTTATCCTGCAGGAATATTGCATTGCATGTGTTCAAGATAACAGCAGCTAAAATTTCCCAACATGTCATAACAATTTTATGATCTGTCAAACTGCAGCTGCTCAGAGTCTATTTACAGGGTTCTGGTCATATTTTAAGAGTTGTTTATTGTCAGGTATCTGGTTCTCTTTAGCAGCCAGAATAACCAGCATCATGCACTGTATCCACTATGGGAGCCTACGGGACCCATTATAACTCAATGAGGCATGTTCAAATCGGCTACAAGATACAAAATGTCCATCATACCGATCATTGTGCTTGTACAAAGGTATAATGCTAATGTGTGAATGTGATAATGGATGAAAATGATGCATGATAAAATGCAGACATTCTCCACTTGCAGACCTTCCTTCAGGGACATCACATAATTACCATAATTCCATGCACTGCATATGGATATGTCGATATTCCTGTACATATCATGTCTTTCTATGTATTTGTACAAACTGTATATCTTTCACTGTACCCAATGACAAGCAGAAAATAAGTGTCAACAGGAGGACACTGCAGCTTTTTCAGATAATAATATAATAATAATAATAATAATGTAATTTATATAGCGCCAACATATTCCGCAGCGCTTTACAAATTATAGAGGGGATTTGTACAGACAATAGACATTACAGCATAACAGAAATCACAGTTCAAAACAGATACCAAGAGGAGTGAGGGCCCTGCTCACAAGCTTACAAACTATGAGGAAAAGGGGAGACACGAGAGGTGGATGGTAACAATTGCTTTAGTTATTCGGACCAGCCATAGTGTAAGGCTCGGGTGTTCATGTAAAGCTGCATGAACCAGTTAACTGCCTAAATATGTAACAGTACAGTCATGGACAAAAATTTTGAGAATGAGACAAATATTAATTTTTCCAAAGTCTACTGCTTCATTTTTTCTAATGGCAATTTGCATATACTCCTGAATGTCAGAGTGATCAGCTTAACAGCAATTACTGTACTTGCAAAGTCAATATTTGCCCAGAAAATGAACTTTAACCCCCAAAACACATTTCAACATCATTGCAGTCCTGCCTTAAAAGGAGCAGCTAACATCGTTTTAGTGATTGATCCATTAACACAAGTGTGGGTGGTGATGAGGACAGGGCTGGCAATCAATCAGCCATGATTAAGTAAGAATGACATCACTGGACACTTTAAAAGGAGGCTGGTGCTTGGTATCATTGTTTCTCTTCAGTTAACCATGGTTATCTCTAAAGAAACACGTGCAGCCATCATTGCACTGCACAAAAATGGCCTAACAGGGAAGAGTATCGCAGCTACAAAGATTGCACCTCAGTCAACAATCTATGGCATCATCAAGAACTTCAAGGAGAGAGTTCCATTGTTGTCAAAAAGGCTCCAGAGCGCCCAAGAAAGACCAGCAAGCGCCAGGACCGTATCTTAAAACTGTTTCAGCTGCGGTATCGGACTACCAGCAGTGCCGAGTTTGCTCAGGAATGGCAGCAGGCTGGTGTGAGTGCTTCTGCATGCACTGTAAGGCGGAGACTCTTTGAGCAAGGCCTGGTTTCAAGGAGGGCAGCAAAGAAGCCACTTCTCTCCAGAAAAAACATCAGGGACCGACTGATATTCTGCAAAAGGTACAGGGAGTGGACTGCTGAGGACTGGGGCAAAGTCATTTTCCCTGATGAATCCCCTTTTCGATTGTTTGGGACATCTGGAAAACAGCTTATTCGGAGAAGAAGAGGTGAGCGCTACCACCAGTCTTGTCTCATGCCAACTGTAAAGCATCCTGAAACCATTCATGTGTGGGGTTGCTCCTCAGCCAAGGGAATCGGCTCACTCACAGTCTTGCCTAAAAACACAGCCATGAATAAAGAATGGTACCAGAATGTCCTCCAAGAGCAACTTCTCCCAACCGTCCAAGAGCAGTTTGGCGCCCAACAATGCCTTTTCCAGCATGATGGAGCACCTTGCCATAAAGCAAAGGTGATAACTAAATGGCTCATAGAACAAAACATAGAGATTTTGGGTCCATGGCCTGGAAACTCCCCAGATCTTAATCCCATTGAGAACTTCTGGTCAATCAAGAGACGGGTGGACAAACAAAAACCAACAAATTCTGGCAAAATGCAAGCATTGATTATGCAAGAATGGACTGTTATCAGTCAGGATTTGGTCCAGAAGTTGATTGAGAGCATGCCAGGGAGAATTGCAGAGGTCTTGAAGAAGAAGGGTCAACACTGCAAATATTGACTTGCTGCATTAACTCATTCTAACTGTCAACATAACCTATTGGTACTCATAATATGATTGTAATTATATTTCTGTATATGATATAAACATCAGACAAACAATAATAAAAACCAGAGGGCAGCAGATCATGTGAAAATATAATTTTGGTGTCATTCTCAAAACTTTTGGCCATGACTGTATAGCCCAACAGCCGCCACACTGAAAGCGCTGCTGCAGGGAGGAAACTTACTTTATCCAGCTTTCAGTCATAGAGGCCTCATATCAGATGTGGTGTTGTGGATAAATCATCTTTTATTACTTTATATAAATGACCTCTTCCAGGCTCTGTGGCGGATGGTGCATGGAAGATAACTCTGCCTCCAAAGCTTTTACACGAAGGGGGAGTTACCAGTATGGTATATAATGGCCGCTCTCTGTTCTGCTGATCTCACTGCAGAGCTGTGTGTGACTATAACTGACACGTCTACAGGCTCCTATTAGCTTCAGCTTCTATCTCATAGGCACAGTGCAGCAATACTGTTGCCAAACAAGCAGAGCTTAAGACAGGAGAGAAAATTGTATTTGCAAGAAGACAAATTTCATTTCTCCTGCTCTGTGTTAGGCTGGTTTCACATTTGTGTATATGTGCACAGCATATATCCGCATGCGTCTTGCGTACCTATCTTTAATATGGTGAACACAGGGACATGCATTCGCATGCATCTTCGTACGCATGCGTCGCTTCACGATGTGTGGCAGGGCAGGCTAACGCAACATGTTGCAATTTTTGAGACGTCAATTATTCGCAGTCATCCGCATACTTGGATGATTGCGTTTGGAGTGCATCACAACAACGCATTACTGTCTATGGGAACGCATTGGTACACAAGGACATGCGTATGCATGCGTTCAATACGCATGCGTACTGCACACTAATCATGTCCAGGAAACTATGTTACCACCTCCAAAATCACTGATGTACAGTCATGGCCAAAAGTATTGACACCCCTGCAATTCTGTCAGATAATACTCATTTTCTTCCTGAAAATGATTGCAAACACAAATTATTTGGTATTATTATCTTCATTTAATTTGTCTTAAATGAAAAAACACAAAAGAGAATAAAGCAAAACATTGATCATTTCACACAAAACTCCAAAAATGGGCCAGACAAAAGTATTGGCAACCTCAGCCTAATACTTGGTTGCACAACCTTTAGCCAAAATAACTGTGACCAACCGCTTCCGGTAACCATCAATGAGTTTCTTACAATGCTCTGCTGGAATTTTAGACCATTCTTCTTTAGCAAACTGCTCCAGGTCCCTGATATTTGAAGGGTGCCTTCTCCAAACTGCCATTTTAAGATCTCTCCACAGGTGTTCTATGGGATTCAGGCCTGGACTCATTGCTGGCCACCTTAGAAGTCTCCAGTGCTTTCTCTCAAACCATTTTCTAGTGCTTTTTGAAGTGTGTTTTGGGTAATTGTCCTGCTGGAAGACCCATGACCTCTGAGGGAGACCCAGCTTTCTCACACTGGGCCCTACATTATGCTGCAAAATTTGTTGGTAGTCTTCAGATTTCATAATTCCATGCACATGGTCAAGCAGTCCAGTGTCAGAGGCAGCAAAGCAACCCCAAAACATCAGGGAACCTCTGCCATGTTTGGCTGTAAGGACCCCCACAGCTCGGACAGGTCATGTATCACTCTGATTAATTTACCTTCTATGTATTACGGAGGTGGGCTTAGTTGGTCATTATATATGGGGCAGTGATGTTTTGACTTCCTTTGAATGACTAGCCACTGACAGGACACTGCAAGGAACTTGTTTAATGTGCATTGGCACTCATTATTGTAGTAAGCAGTAGTGTCATTTCTGTACTGGAAGCCGCTGTTGTGGTATTTCAGCTAGATCTACTGACCCCTATAGATATATGAAATCGCCCCATGTAAACTCCCTATAAGGTTTGAGATGTACTCAGAGAGATGCATTCAGAGAGGTGATGCTGTACCTGTACTTTGCTGTGATCTTGCATGTGCATCTCCATTTTTATACCTTGTTTTTTATTTTTATCATGTATGGATAATATGTGTTATCCTTTAATAAAGTATTTATGTATTATACTAGTGACGTGTGCTTCCACATTTTCATTTTTTGGATTGTATCTGCTTTTTCTGTTGCTTGTAGACTAGTGGAATCTCCTGTTGCTGCGGTATGTCTCCTTGTGCTGTGGGGTCTCCTGGTGCTGCCGTCTTTCCTGGTGAGGACAACACTGTCTATGTAAGTATATACTTTTTGAAAATGTCTGCCTGTTTCTCTAATGCTTTTTCTGTTACTTATAGACTGGTGGAATCTCCGGGCGCTGTGGTGTGTCTCCCTGTGCTGTGGGGTCTCCTGGTGCTGCCGTCTGTCCCTGGCCTATGCTGACTGCTGTGTTGTTGTACTACTGCCTGTAATGTAAGTATTGGTGTCCATGGATTTTTTTTTTGTGGCTACATACTGTTTTGCTCATAACAAGTTTAATTTTTCTTCTCTGTTCTTTCCTGTAGTGTTTCACTTGACTGCTGCCTGCTCTTCCAACATGTCCTCCTCTAGTGAAGCCTCCCAGAGTGGATTTGACCCTGATTATGTAATCACATTTGATATACTGATTGGTATGTATTGACTGGCAATACTATACATGTGGTAGTAGTGTATAATCGGGTGGTTTCGTCAAACTCAATCTGACAGGTGCCCCGCCCCTATCAAAGTGTATCAAAGTGTGTAACCCCTCCCCTTCTCCTGTCAGCCAGCTGTCCCTGAGGCTGGCTGATTTCCCCTTTTGATATCGTTTGATATACTTTAATTTGTTGCAGTTTGATATTATTCACGTATTTGTTTTATATTTTTATACGTAGCTCGAGTTTGATTCTGTAAGCTGTATTTTATTCACAGTGTATCCATATAGTTCAGAACTTATAACACACCAAGCTGTTTATTTGTGTCTCTACACGTATTTGTTTTATATTTTTATACGTAGCCCGAGTTTGATTCTGCAAGCTGTGTTTTATTCAGTGTATTCACATAGTTCAGAACTTAAAGCTGTTTATTTGTGGTCCTAGTGAACATTAACTAAATGGTAGGGTTATTTGCGGGTCAGAGGTTTATAAAGCCTAGGTCAATTGCTGTTGTAATCGCTTTACCAATAAATGTTTATTTTCACAAACAGAAAAGTTATTGTGTCCTGTAGCTGTCATCTGAGAAGTTATTTGTGTTTCAGCTGTGTTATCTGAGGGTCATATTTTTGTACAAATTCATGCTGTTTGGTGATCTTTGTGAAGCAGAACTTTGTTTTATAACACATTTGTACCTGTAGATGTTATCTGCGGGGCAGAGGTTTAAAGAAAAGTTATTGTGTCCTGTAGATGTTATCTGAGGTTATTTGTTTTTTTTTTTTTTTTTGTATTAGCTTTCTCAGGGCAGCTGCCTGTAGGTGTTATGGTATATAATTATATCCTAGGATCTGTACGACTACATACAGCGTGTTATGTTCATTAAAATGTTTTATTGTCAGAACTAATTGGAAATAAAGAACACATTTTAAGCTAACCGCACTCACTTTACACAAACAGAAAAAAGGAAGCACACTTTAAGTTAGCTAACAGCATAATGCTGACAAATGCATCTTTGCGGGATCTGATAACGACACGATGAACAAAGGACTGCGCCTGAAAATCTTGATGTCACAAAACCTGATACGGTTCGATCATTATTCTGCAAGTCAGACGTGAAATTTTGTAAAACCTTCTTAAATGGAAAGCCTCGAGCTAAATGGTATAATACATATATGCAATAATGACCGCATACACGGCTATACAAATCTTGAATTTGTGCGCTCTGATAACAATAAGAATAACAATTCTTGTTCAGGAATGTCACAAAAGCGCGTGGAAAGATAATATTATCCGCACGGAAGCCGTAACTGTCAAAAAATATGCCTGTCTTATCGTCGCAGAGTACGATTAATATCCAGTGGCGACCAGCTTGATTCGCCGGGTCTGTATTCACAATATATGCCGCGGGTCTCTGAGTCACTCTTTCTTCCGGAAGCAAATCACACGGAAATACACCGGCGAATATGCGGTCTGTATAATTATCGGCCCGCGCTACAACTGTAAGCTGCAGACTGTCCATCGTTGCTTAATTAAAATCGTACAAGATCTCTCGCCTGTTATTAATTTCCAGAATGGTGTGGTTGACTGCAAAGACAATCATATTTATCGTGTGGGGTGTCGCTACCGCAAAGCGGACTTCAGCACGCAGATTACCTGTTTTAATGAGCGAGAAATGGCCTCCAGGCTCTTGATCAGGCGATAAATCAAAAGCAAATAGCGTGAAGCCAGCCATAAATTCTTCACGATCTATCGCCATGGCACAATCAGCCTTTTGCTTGCCCGATATATGGGCAAGCGCCATATATTCTCTGATGGCTAAATCAGCATTAAAATTAGGATTTTAAGGCCTCGCGGGTATCTGCTGACCATCCAGATATAATGCCGCGTGGTTGACGTGGTAGTGGTGAAAGTCCAGTGGGTTTTTTGTATAAGAACCGCTGAAGCCCTCATTATCTACAAACCCCAATATAACAGTTTTTGGTATCTGTCCTAGGAAGAGGTTCTCGTGGTTCGTGATCCGTGTCCCTGCGGCGATGCTGTACACTTTCAGGCATGTTCGGTCAACAGCGTACTTGGCTGTTGCGGCTAGGAGGGCCTGGCTGTGGCCGATTCGGACAGCCGGTGATACCTGCACTCTTTTCACATAGAGAGCCGCCTGCGAGATTTGTACCTTCAGCGGCTCGGCTTCTGCGGACATGAGGCAGAAAGTATCCTTATTTCTTGACAGCTTAACCTTAAGGTCAAGACCATTCAATATTAACTTTGGCTGGTTAAATATATCCCCAAAAATGGGCCCCAAAAGATCGATGGGTTTTGAGCGAGAAGCGGCACTGGCTCTTTTGATAAATCCCGCATTTGCGCCATCCAGGCGCCTGTCATTATGATGCCCTGCAGTGTCTTTATAGAACAAACCGGCTGTAAATTGTGATGCCAGCGTCTGTGAACTGTAATTTAAAAGGGTCTCTATGTACGCTCTATAGCTGTAGAGATTGTCCGATTGTGAGATAAGTCGGTCTCCCAGAGTAATATCGACCTGGTTAAAAAGAGTGGCTAGAGGGTAGTTTATGAGCGCCACACGCGCACCATCGGCGATGGCCGTATTATCCTGCTTCACGATGCGACAGCTTATGTACAGAAGCGTGTTGTTCAGATCATAATAATAATCGCCGCTACCAGATATGTAAAACTCCAACGGTCCATTGTCTGACAGAGCAGCAACCGGCTGTACTTCTACAAATAGAGATTTCTCGATACTTGTTTGAGTCGGTGGTACGGCAAAAATATCCAGTTCAGATTTTGCACACTCTACAGAAGCGTCATGCAGGAAAGCCATGGTAACTGATTAGAAGATGTCGTCCGCAGAGCGTCTTACTCGTTTCTGACGGGGACGTCTCTTGGATGTAGTTTTATTCATGAGCATCGGCGGTAAAGGAGGGCAAACGCGCCGCTTTCTTTTTTGGGCTTTTTTTTGCGACATAGATTATCCCAGAGCCGTCTTGCTGGGTTGGTGTATTTATCCTTTTCATAAGGGCCGTCGATGCTGATGTCACGGCATCTGCAGCGATGTTCCGGGCAGCCGTCCGAACGTGTGGTTTTACTAATTCTAAGCCTTTTCTGAAAAGCGGAACGGCGCGACGAAATAAGCCTTTAAATAGCCCTGCCAGGCCAGAGCCATACATGTACTCGCTCCCGCGGAATCCCTCTAGCCCGTGCCCCGACTGGGCAGTATAGTAGCGGGCATAAACAGCTGGATCTCCATACACCCTTTGAGACAGCATTTTATCGTGTCAATGCTGACGAGGTCTAAAATGTAATCGCACTATACACTTTCCGTATCTGAATTTAACCGGCGTGCCCTGGTCCGACATGACTGTAATGTTTATGGAGTCAAAGTGTTGCTTGCACAGCGGTATGTAATCGGGCCGTGAGTAGCGCACCGTGACAATATCATTATCATCGCCGCTAACTTCTACGGTTCGTAGCAGTTGAACGTAACTGTCACCTACAAGTTGATGTTGAATTATATCAGTGTATACAAAAAGCGAATAAAAACCAGCCTTTGAATCGGGGTAAAAGCGGCGATTCCACGGCATTAAAGCAACGGGGGAGTCATCGACGGTCTGCAGTCCGAAAATAAATTTTAGCTTAGTACCCAGAGCAAATTGTATAGGGGATGGGTCGGGCAGGATCACCTCGCGGCGTAGCTCATCATACCGTATTCTGTAGGCAGGCGTAGATAAATACAGCGCTTCTATTCGGGCATTGACCGCACCAACTAGCTTAGGAATGGACGAGTAAAATCCTGATTTTATGTGATACTGTACTAACGGTTCGCCGTGTTTAGCCGCGTAGAAGCTCCCTTCAAAAGCATCAAACGTGTTCCACGTATGGGGGTACTGTATTTCCGTTAACGCCACCTCATAATCTGCCGAAAGATGAACGGCCCGCGCTAACTTGGTATTGTACTCCGATATTGTGTTTTCAGGGTAGATTTTAATTGACGAATTACTGGGTAATGTCACGAAAAATGAGCCCGCTACCATGGTTATATATCTGACAACTCCGAGGCCGGGATCCAACTATTGAATTTTTCGGGGTAGCCCAGCCATTTGACAAAGCAGTGACTCACACCCCTGACACGTTTTTTTCTCAAAATTTTTTCTACTCTGTAGACACGATCCTCATCCATAGGTATTTTTTGCAGCTCTTCCTTATAAAATGACCCCTCTACAGGCTCCCCGGCTAAATCACTGATTTTATAAAGGGGTTTATGAAATTTATTGGAGACGCCGGTGATTAAAAAAATCTCATCGCTGTACGTCTTCTCATAGCCCTTACAGAAGGTCGACTTATAGCGAGATATTCTCACATGAGAGCCAACCGTTAAAGACGGTTTAATCGGTTTATTAGTAATAGTAGAACTGTAAATATTGCGCCAGATTTGCATCACGTTTCTCTCTGACACAGACGCGGGACTACAGCGGATCGTTGAGTGGTACGTATGGTTGTAGCTATGCAGCAAATCCGGTAAAATATCAATATACCTAGAGGTATTATGATGCGTAAGATAGCGCCACATACGGGCTTTTAATGTGCGATTAAAACGCTCGACCATAGCGGCTTTTACATCATTGTTTGTAAAAAAGTGATGAATATTGTGCGTATTACATAGTTGCCTGAGTGATGAATTTATAAATTCTTTGCCGCGATCCGTCTGCAGTTTCTTCGGTATGCGCTTATCATTTTGAAATATTAATTCGAACGATCTGGCGACACTAGCGCCTGTCTTGTTTGTCAAGGCCACGCACCATGCGTATCTCGATAGAACATCAATCACCGTCAGGATGTATTTGACATTATCATTTTCCCTTGAATAGTCAATTAAACTTACGAGATCCGCCTGCCACTGCGCATCAATGGCCGAGACGTAAATTTTATTTGTCAAAAAGCGTTTTCTAGCAGGCTTGTGTAGCGTGTAGGTGTCTTGCTTATTCAACCAAGCAATCACATCAGATTTCTTTATTCCGCGCGCTCTTGCAGATCTAAATAATTTGTCAATACCCGAGAATGATCCGGGTGCCTGGCTTGTAAAATATTGTTTTTCTAATATGGCATCATACGATTTAGACGTCATGATTGATTAAAATGATTGTGGCTCGTTAATCAAAAGCCTGCTTCTTTCAGAAATTCAGCTGTATAAAAATTCCTGTTTTAATCCGGATATATCATGCGTGAGTTAATGCATGCATTAATTGCATGTATGGTTGTGTTCTGGGTGTTAACAGAAGGCGTGTGATGGGGGCGTAACTGGGTGTGTTTCTGGGTGTTAACAGGTGAGCTGATTTCTGACACTCAGGATAAATACAGCTGGCTGGACCACTAAGTACATCAGACATTCACCAGAAGTCCGACTAGACTAAAAAGCAGAGCTATTCTAAATGTAAGTATATAAGACAGTTGTCTTATTATTCGCAAATGCTTAATTATATTTAACTATGCATCTCTAAAACCATAATTAAGGGTGTTATTTGTTTAATAAGTTAGTGTTATACTGGAGGCTAGCTGCATATTTAGTATCGTTGTATAATATAGTTTTACTGCATAAACCATATTCTGTGGTCCATAATTAATATAGAAAGACTTAGCCGCGGACAGCTATTATAACATAATTTATGTAATACAGTAGTTAACTGTTAATGCGCCCTAACTAGCGCATGCAGCGCTTACTTACTACCTGTGTTTTGTTTAACATAGACATATTTATAGTCATATTTATACAGTAGCGGTATATTTAGTGGGGCTGTATAATATAGTTTTACCGCATAAACCATATTTAGTGACGCTGTATAATATAGAAAGACTTAGCCGTATTACCCATGATTTGCTTAGTATAAGAATATTTATACACGGGCCGCAGTTTTATTTGTTGGGGTATATAAATGAGTTTGACGAGTGGTGGTGTGTGGTTAATATAGATTGCACAAAAAATTTACACAGATAATTTATTTTAGATGGAATCCCAAAATTTTTCGGCTTTTTCCAGCCAAGCTGAGGATTCTGTAATAGGTATGTTTCAAGATTTATATACATGTATCTGTTAGCGGCCCATTC
This sequence comes from Ranitomeya imitator, assembly GCF_032444005.1. Classification (NCBI taxonomy): domain Eukaryota; kingdom Metazoa; phylum Chordata; class Amphibia; order Anura; family Dendrobatidae; genus Ranitomeya; species Ranitomeya imitator. The sequence continues at coordinate 320,476,895 of NC_091284.1, forward strand.
TAAGTAAGGATTGTTTTATATATTATCTTTATATTGTTTATTCTTTCTTGTTTAAGATGAATTAATCAGGGCCCCCCCCGATAATCTAGATGAATTTACCAGGAACACCCCCGATGCTGTAGATGAATTTACCAGGAACACCCCCGATGCTGTAGATGACTTTATCAGGAGCATTCCCGATGAGTTTTTCAACGGCTTCAGCGTCCCTACTCTGGAGTGTGATACACCTGGAGCTGAGTATAGTAACACTAATGCAGGTGCCGCTGCTGTGTGGGATTTGACTCAGGACATCATAGGTGCGTTGTGTGTCTGCGTGTATGTATGTGTGTGTGTGTATATAGCTTTTAAGTATTTAGACGTGTAAATATATATATTAATTCTTTACAGATGTCGACATGTTTCCAGAACCAACCACCACGGAACACAATCAGCGGCCTGTTGAGGAACTGATGTACCAGAACCCCACGCCGAGAAACAGCCCTGTTTCTAGAGCCCCTAAAAAACAGCTCGGACCGGGGTGCCGGAAAGGAAAAGGTAATCGTATGAAAAGTTTTTGCACAACCGCTCTGAGAAAATCCACCACGCCTCTACTAAGGCCTATATCTTTATTTATAGCTTGTAAACTGAAGCCTAGAAGAATTTTCACAAAAGAGAATATACCGGAGCTAATGGAGAGCCTCGCAGAAGCTACAGAAGACGCCACGGCAATCATTCACCACACATCGCTATCCCGTAAGTGTATATTTTGGTATATATGCACAGTCTCTGTACAATCAATGATACACGTGCTTCACCATTGAGATCCATGGCACACACATATCTGACACATGTATAATCTTTCCTGCAGCTAAGCGCAGCGACCTGCGTCGGTCTCACACATATCTGACACATGTATAATCTTTCCTGCAGCTAAGCGCAGCGACCTGCGATGGTCTCGCACATATCTGACACATGTCAGGGGACTGGCACATCCAGGAGACAACTTCTTACTCATACAGGTATTTTGTGGCTCGGGTGAATGTACTATTCATGCATTTAGGGAACATTATTTGGTATACCGAATCATATATTTTAGCGCATCTACCTGTATTTGACCATCTCCTTACCTCCAGTGGCTGCTCATTTGCACTCTTTTTGCCACCATATTCATAAACACATATGTCAACATGCAAATACTATATGCACTTTAGTGTCTAGGTGGTTTCTCAATATATAATATATACTATTAATATATACTATTTTTTGCACATGCACTTTCACTTATGTCATTTTTTGTATATATAATTCTTGTATTGTGTACATTTATATATTTATTTATTAATATATACGTAATAATATTTCAATTACTTATTCACACATAATTTTGACAATTTTTTGGTTTTAATTATTTTGTGCAGCCATTAGCGTACAGATTTTGTTTAATATTTTCGTCTCCTGGTTTTAGTGCCTCCTTTTTGGTTTCTTTCCCCCTACTACATGGTGTATTCCACCCCTTTAATAAATATTTATCTATTAATTTGGGCTTGAGTTCGGTTTGTTTTCTTTGTTTTTTCGTGTATTTATATTTCCGAATTGTCCATAATATTTTGTCCATATGGGATATAGGTTAGGCACAATCATGTAGTGCATACAATTGTATATTTTATTCTATTTTTGCATTGTATATCCCTGCCTTGAGATCTATATTTAACTTATTTACTGTGTTTTGCACAGGTTTTTCCTCTCTGGCCATGGACCTTAAAGCCAAGGAACTTTCTTGGCTCGGCTGTGTTAACCAACTTTTTGGTAGTGGTGGGTCTGATTCCAATGGCCCTGGTGGCCAAGGTTCTACTGATTTTAATACCACCATTAAAAGATTGTTACATAAGCGTACTCGCTTATGGTGGAACAAAGCGTTTTTACAAAACTATATCACCAGAGATCTCATCCCTAGGGGTCTTAGGGTTAAAGTGATACCTTCCTTTCCCATAGAAGATGATGAATTTATAAAGAACTGGGAAGATGTGTGTAACAGTACATCCAAAAAATTTATGGAACTATTGATTAATCTTAATACTAAGAGTATTCTGATGATTGACCAACAATTGGAAACTACTTATACATTGGCAAAAACCCAATTAACAGCGGATAATTTTCAATTGATCAATTTAGCCATGGAAAAAGATCTAGATATTTGGGTTAAAGACATTCAAGAAAATCATGCCAATAAATTGTCACGTGACTTAAAGGATGTTCAAATGAATAGGATATATCGGTGGAAAAGAGTATCCACTATTGATCCCTCCCGTACCCGGACTGCATCCATATCATCCATTCCATCACTGAGTGAGTACTCTGATGCCTCTGCCTCCTCGTCAACATCATACAAGGATACATCTAAACGCAAACGACATTTACGCAACACGCCTTACAGACGTAATTTCGATTACCCTGACGACAATAGATTAAAGGTAATTAATTTGAGTTCTCATTCTCTTTCTCAAAGTGACCTTCAGGTCCTTCATAAGGGCCTTTCTTTTTGTCCTGACTCTCAATTTGATGTTTTCTCTGCCATCAAGGACTTGCATATTTTTGCAAGATCACTGATGTTTAAAAAATATTTTCATGATGAAGCCACATTGAATTGTTTCCTACAGACACGGAACAAACGGCACTACAAGCCTTAACTGAACTTGCTCAAGAAAACCTAGTACCAGAAGGAGGTAAGATTCCTCCTTGTATCGCACCACGATCAAAAAAATTCCCTCCATTTGTCACTTGCTCTAATATTGATCTATTTGTCCAAATTGTCAGTGAAAATTTCAAAAAGATCCCTCGTCACATTACCAAGGGTAATCTTAATTTTGAAGAACGAAAAAGCCTTCAGAGACTTAGGGATTTACCTGATATAGTAATAAAACCCGCGGACAAAGGGGGTAATATTGTCATCTGGCCCTCCCCTATGTACGAGGCTGAAGCCTTTAGGCAATTGAAAAATAAAGTATGCTACAAAAAGCTTACTTTTAACCCATTGTCATCTTTTACATCTGCACTCAATGTCATTTTGAATAGGGCTAATAGCGAGGGCACCGTATCCAAGGAACTATGCCAGGCATTGATAATAAAAGAACCATGCATACCAACTTTTTACTTACTACCTAAGGTACATAAGAACCCAGAGTCACCACCTGGTAGACCAATTGTCTCAGGCAATCATAATTTCTTGGAGAACATAGGGAAGTTTATAGATTATAAACTTCAACCTTTAGTTGAATGTCTCCCCTCTTACACTCGAGACACAGGTGATTTTCTTAAAAAAAATCGACGGACTACACATGGATGAGGATACTATCCTCGTCACGTGTGACGTCGAATCACTGTACACGAGTATCAAACATACGGATGGCATAAGTGCAACAAGATGGTTCCTTAATACGTCTGATTACCCTGCCACAATGATTGACTTTATTATTGAAGTGTTAGAATTCAGTCTGACTCATAATTTTTTTACCTTTAAAGAGGCCCTCTACCTACAGCTCCAGGGCACCGCGATGGGTGCATCATATGCACCTGCATATGCAAATCTATTCCTGGGGCTGTGGGAGAGGGACCTCTTTATGTCAGACTGTCATCAATTTATGTGCCGTGTCCTATTTTGGACACGGTACATTGATGACATTTTTTTCATTTGGCAGGGTACTGTGGAACTACTGGACTCATTCATTGCTAATCTTAATCAGAATAATTTGAATATTAGGCTGACCTATCATCAACATAAATCACAGATGGAATTTCTGGATGTCATGGTAAAACGTGACGTGGACAACACTCTTCAAACTGACATATTTCGCAAACAAACCTCTACGAATTCATTGCTACATGCTTCATCCGCTCATCCTAAGCCTTTGATCAAATCTATTCCGGTAGGCCAATTTTTAAGACTCAGACGCTTGTGGTCTACAGATAGTGATTTTGAAATACGAGCACAAGAATTAAAATCAAGATTCATGGATCGTGGATACAGCCGCCGTAGTATAAAAAGAGCTTATAATAGAGCTAGACACTCGTCCAGACATGAATTACTATATTCAGGCCCAAGACCATCGGATACTAAGAATGTGCGTTTTATTACCAACTACCATTCAAAAAATCATCAAATGAGACAAGTTCTCGAGAAAGCATGGCCCATTCTACTTGCAGACGAGACACTTTCTAAATATCTCAATAAGTATCCCAATATTACATTTCGGCGGTCTAGAAATATCCGCGATACGCTGGTAAAGAGCCACTACCAGAGTAGTCCAAAAACTTTTCTCGCCCAGACACAACAAAAGAAAGGCTCTTTTAAATGTGGGCATTGTGTAGCATGTCCCAACGTGGAGAGGATTGATACATTCAGGGATTCGTCGGGGTCGAAACATTTCACTATCAAACACTTTATCAATTGTGAAACCAAGGCCGTCATTTATTATGCTACCTGCCCTTGCCCCAAAATCTATGTTGGCCTCACCACCCGCCAGTTTAAAGTACGTGTACGCAAACACGTGAATGGTATTATTGCCGCACAGAAAGAAAATGATACTTCCATCTTAAAGACCATTCCAAAACACTTCAAACAGTTCCACAATTGTGATCCAGCGTGTTTTAAGGTCAGAGGCATCGACAGAATTATTCCATCAATTAGAGGCGGCAATGCTAGCCAAAAACTGGCACAAATGGAGTCAAGATGGATATGGTCACTAGATACAATACAACCTAGAGGTCTTAATGAAAATATTAGCTTTGTTCCATTTTTATGATCACTTGTTCCACCAGTCTTTCCAGTCTAATATTCATATGTCTTATGTGTTGTTTTAGTATTTTTAAACTATTTATTCTATTAAAATGTTGTTTTTATATTGTTTTTAGCGAGCGTTGTGTCCGTTTATGTTTTTAGGCATGTTCTATTCTAAGGGGTTATTATATAATACTTACACCTTTTTGTTCTTTCTTTAGTCTTTTCTTGGATCACTGTTGTCACACCTTTCTCCAAAGCCGGTGATATTTTGCGATGGTTCCGTGTCAGAAAACCTTCCATTTTTCGTTTATTTCTTCCTTTCGGCATCTAAGAGGATATCAGATGTAGACTTTCTTCCTTCGAAGATATAAAAGATTGAATGATGGACCACATTAATATATTGTTATTTATTTTTTCATTATTACATTATTATTATTTTTATTTTTTATTTATTTTTTCTTATTTTTTCTTTTTTTCTTTTTTCTTTTTTATTTTTTTTTTTTTATTTATTATTTTTTATTCATTTATTTTTTATTAATATCATTGCGTTGCCTTTTATGTTTATATTTTTCTTATCTACACTGTTTTTCTGGCCTATTTTTGTGTATATATATGTGAACACATATTCAAAGGAAAGTATACATACATCCATGTACTTTTATTATTTATCACCATATATATTTATATATACATATATAGTTTTTTGGTTCACTTGTTTTTCACGTTTTTGTTTGCTGCTGTTATCATCATTATTCTAGCTTCATTACATACACATATACGTTTTCTACCTATCACATTGGGTTTCACTTCATAGCCCCCCTTTTCAGCAATTGAGTTGTTTTATCTTCCTTTTTGCACTCTTTATTATTTATTATTCATCTTTTATTTATTTGGTCCCTAATTCCATCATCTATCTTCTTATTATATGTTATTTCTTATTATTATTACCCCTTTTCCCTTTCCTTTCTCCTTTTTCATATGTTGCTCTTATATACATGCCTGCACATTCAGTCTCTCTCTATATCAGCACACTAGGACCTGCCCGATCTGTTCATTTCCTTTGCTTTTTAGGACCTGTCGGTCACATGTCTCCCATTTACCAATGACAGCGGGCCGGGTGGTACGCGCCTCCGTTGTTGTCCTGGTTACTCCGTCTGCCGGTTCCATGTCCCCCGTGGCTGCGTCATTTGTACGCGACGGCGGGGATCACATGGACTGGCGGCGGTTGTCGCCATGGTTACATTCAACGTTTGCGCGCGTCGCTCCACACTCGTTCCCCCTGTCTATTGGCTGCTCCCTCTTTAAATACTTCCTTTTCTCTGGATGTTGCCACCCCCTGACGAAGGCTGACGCCGAAACGCGCGTCGGGGACTGGCACATCCAGGAGACAACTTCTTACTCATACAGGTATTTTGTGGCTCGGGTGAATGTACTATTCATGCATTTAGGGAACATTATTTGGTATACCGAATCATATATTTTAGCGCATCTACCTGTATTTGACCATCTCCTTACCTCCAGTGGCTGCTCATTTGCACTCTTTTTGCCACCATATTCATAAACACATATGTCAACATGCAAATACTATATGCACTTTAGTGTCTAGGTGGTTTCTCAATATATAATATATACTATTAATATATACTATTTTTTGCACATGCACTTTCACTTATGTCATTTTTTGTATATATAATTCTTGTATTGTGTACATTTATATATTTATTTATTAATATATACGTAATAATATTTCAATTACTTATTCACACATAATTTTGTCAATTTTTTGGTTTTAATTATTTTGTGCAGCCATTAGCGTACAGATTTTGTTTAATATTTTCGTCTCCTGGTTTTAGTGCCTCCTTTTTGGTTTCTTTCCCCCTACTACATGGTGTATTCCACCCCTTTAATAAATATTTATCTATTAATTTGGGCTTGAGTTCGGTTTGTTTTCTTTGTTTTTTCGTGTATTTATATTTCCGAATTGTCCATAATATTTTGTTCATATGGGATATAGGTTAGGCACAATCATGTAGTGCATACAATTGTATATTTTATTCTATTTTTGCATTGTATATCCCTGCCTTGAGATCTATATTTAACATATCTGACACATGTATAATCTTTCCTACAGCTAAGCGCAAAGTCATGAGAAAAACACCTCCAGCACCTCTACAGCCGCTACAGATCACCGAGAATGGCGCAGCACCAGCGTGGTCGGCAATACAGACGGCTAATGGAGCTGTTAGAGCATATCCGCTATCACCGATCTGCGTGGTGCAGGACGCAGGAAACCCTGTACCGTCGGACCATCGTGAAATACTCCATTCAAGCACCGGACAGCCATCGACAATCCGTGTGAATGACCCCGCGCTACTATATCCAGAAGTGGTCGAGGCACCCCGAAAACATAAGCGAAAAACAAAACATGTTACAGAGCCACCAACCACATCCTGCGCCGTGGGTGCAACAGCCACGATGACTCGTGAAGAGTATGATCGCGAGATTGATCAGCTCGCTGATGGTAAGCAACCATCCGTAGAACCGCTCATTATACGTATGTCCCACACTATGCAACCGTCAGCGCCATGTGTAACGGGGCCTGCTAATGCCTCTGGGGCCGGACCCTCAGGACCCTCTAATTTGGGTGACATATCTCATGTCTGTGTATCTAACTCTGTTAATGTTAAGAAACGGTCAAAGAGGTCGCGGCCGGCTGATGTTAAGGTGTGTAAAGAGCTTAAGGTGTGTAAAAAGCCACGGATTCATGCGCCAGCTATAGATCTGCAGCATGAATCCCGCAGCTGGGGCCCCGTTGAAATGCTTGTGTTTCAGGAACACTTCGTCCGCTACTTACGCTACAAACGCTGGGTCCCCAAAATAATGTTTTTTTGCGATACTTTTGAAAAATTATTATCAACACAAAGCCCAACACAGGCTAATAAGTCCGAACTATACGCACTTCGGAGCCTGCTGCTGGATGGCGAGATAACAACTACAGCGACCCCATTATGACTAGATATGGTCGGCTATGGCATGCATAAACCACCTAAACTAACACTACCCAGGTATAATAGGGCTAGAGTTATAAAGAGGGCTCTAAAATTGTTGGTCAGCGCTAGATGGGCGCTATGCTCTAGGAGGCGTCGTGGTGGCATGTGTCCTGCAGTGCCTCTACAGACACCCCTGCCGTCGTCACAAGAGCCAGAACAGCACTCACATAGTCCAGGCAGCTCTGCAGATGTCACACATGCATCTACACAAAATTCACAAGCCGCAGACGCTGACGCTGCTGGTAATGTGCGGCGCCCCGATCATACAGTATTTTTGCAACACATCCATCATCATGAAAGAGCCCTCCGCAATTTCAACGGCCATATACATACAGATCATTTTAGATTTGTAAATTTGGAGCGTGTACGATCATTTGAAGAGGGCTTGAATATTGTTCATGAAGGCATTCAGGCATTACTGGATAGAATCATCAGGGACATTGAACCTGGCGACTTTGTACAGTTAAGGTTTGATGCCGGCGATACTTTAGACCCTATTTTCACTACAAAACAAACCCGTGAAGATTTTAATTCCGAATCTTTTTTTAAATGCTGTTGCCCGCGCACTTCAAAGTAACAGTGAATGCATAGCATCCAATTCGCTAAAGCTAGTCGTCACCATCATTAAAAACCGACGCGGTGGTGTAAAACAAAAAAGGCGCTTGAAATCTATAGCGAGCAGTCAGATCATTAAACAAAAGAGACAATGGCTGTATGATTTTAACAATTACACGACAAATCTGTGTTTGGCTGCTAGTGTGTGCGCCCTGATGGACGACACGGATGTCACTGATGGTGTTTTACTGAGCCGCTCTAAAAACATACACGCAGCACTGGGCATCACTGATGATCAATTAGTGAGTTTTAGCGACATCCCTGCATTTGAAAAATATTTGGGGGTCACCATTAAAGTACTGTACTATAGTCAGGGCGATTGGCGTTACTTTCAGAGCGGTAATACACCTAATGGCAAAACAGTATTCATATTGTTCCATGATAATCACTACTACGGGATCAAAAATATGAAGGGTTTTATCGGTGCTGATTACTTTTGTGAGCTATGCAATTCAGTGTTTCACCACAAAAACAAACACTCCTGCCAGTATTTTTGTAAAGCCTGTCAGAGAGAGAATTGCGTAGAAAGCGGTGCCGACCAGCAGCCCAGGTGCCCTGTTTGCAGAGTTTATTGCCGCTCGAGCGAGTGCTTAGATTATCACAAACAATTGGGATTAGGCGACCCGGCATTCTGCAGACTTAAAACATTTTGTGATAAATGCAACCTTTTTGTCCTCAGAAATAGCGAAACAGAGCATAAATGTAATGGTTTGCGCTGTCCTGTATGTCGCAGACATATAAATAAATTCGATGCCCATCTTTGTTACATGCGGAAGTATGTAGCACAGGATGAGTCAGATTGTTATATCTTTTATGATTTTGAATGTATGCAGGAGACAGGCACACACGTCCCGAATTACATTTATGCTACAACGCTGTATGGCCACCCCTCCTGGGAGTTTGAGGGTGATACCTGTACACATGACTTTGTACAGTTCTTTACAAGCGGTAAATTTTCAGATCATACATTTATTGCCCACAATGGTGGAAGATACGACGCATACTTTATTGTTAAGGAACTGATTTCTGAAAAACTACAAGTACAGTTGATAACCCAAGGTGGCCGTCTCTTGTGTGTGTCGCTACCCGATTTGTCTATAAGGTTCATAGACTCTCTAAATTTTATCCCCATGAAGCTCAGTAAATTACCACAGGCCATGGGCTTTTCAGGCGGTAAAGGACATTTTCCACACTTTTTCAATACCCGAGAAAACCAAAATTATGTAGGTCCCATACCGGATGTAAAATATTATGGGGTGGAGTACATGTCACCTGGTGAGAAGGTAGAGTTCCTGGAGTGGTATGAGACACAGGTAAATACAACTTTTGACTTCAAGGCCGAGCTAAAATCTTATTGCAAACAAGATGTTGAAATTTTGAGACACGCCTGCGAGATCTATAGAGAGCGTATTATGCAGATGACGCAGAAAAATGTTAAAAAATACTGTAAGCGTCAAAAGAAAAGGATTGTAGTGAGCAGATGTGTTGACCCTTTTCAGCTCATCACCCTGGCCTCGGTGTGTATGACAATGTACCGGTTTAAATTTCTTCCAAAAAAGACAATCGCCATTTTACCTGGTGATAATTATCACAAGGCAAAAAAGCGCTACTCGACACCCGCTATACAGTGGCTCATGTATGTAGCCCACTCCGAGAACATCGACATACAGCACGCTTTGAGAGGCGGTGAAAAACAGGTTGGAAAGTATTTTCTAGATGGTTATGCCTATGTTAGCGGCCAGCACATAGCCTTTGAATTTCAGGGGTGTTTTTACCACGGATGTCCCGTGTGCTATAATGAAAATGACACGAATAAGGTCACGAGTACGTCCTACGGCCAGTTATATTACACCTTTTTAGCTAAAAAGCATTACTTACAGTGTTGCGGGTACACAGTAAGACTGATGTGGGAACATGAGTGGAATGAAATGGTTGAAAATGATTCTAACCTTCAAACATTTCTTCGCCAGATGGAATTCCCCGTTCCTTTAGACCCCCGTGATGCGCTTTATGGCGGGCGAACTAACGCCATTAAGTTCTATCACCATCTGGAAGAAGGGGAGACTTTACACTACTACGACTTCACCAGTCTGTACCCCTTTGTAAACAAAACTAAAACATACCCTGTAGGCCATCCAGACATCATCTACGACAATTTTGGATTCATTAAAAAATACTTTGGCATTGCTAGAGTCAAGGTCTACCCGCCGAGAGATTTATTTTTTCCAGTTCTACCGGTAAAACTCAACAAAAAATTAATGTTTCCCCTTTGCTACACATGCGCTGCAAATTCCCAGGCAGATATTTGTGCTCACAGTGATGAAGAACGGGCGCTGACAGGCACCTGGTGCACTATAGAGCTCGAGATGGCGATAGAAAAAGGGTATCGGATCGCTCACATCTATGAAATATGGCATTTTCCTAAAACCACTGATGATCTGTTTGCGCCTTACATTAAATTACATCTTAGGGATAAGCAGGAAGCCTCTGGTTATCCTAGCTGGTGCACTGATGACGCCAAGAAACGGCAGTACATTGACTCTTTTCTTGAAAAAGAAGGTGTCCAATTACGGCCTGAAAATATAGCTGTCAATCCTGCTAAGCGACAGATCTCCAAGCTTTTCTTAAATTCTTTATGGGGAAAGTTTGCTCAGAGATCTAATCTATCATGTACCAGCATTGTTAGGGATCCAGATGAGCTTTTTAAGTATTTGTTCCTGCCTTACTATGACATTTCGATGTTACATTTCCTTGATGATGACACCGCAACCATTAACTGGAAATATGCAAAAGGCCACCACACACTCAACAAAAACACAAACATTTTTATAGCGTGTTTTACAACAGCGTATGCTCGGTTAGAGCTCTATTCTCTGCTGGACCGGCTGCAGGAGAGGTGCCTTTATCACGACACAGACTCAGTTATTTTTGTACAGAGAGATGGTGAGTGGCAACCGCCTTTAGGCGACTACCTGGGGGAGCTGACCAGTGAAATACCCGATGGTACACACATCACAGAATTTGTATCCGCGGGCCCCAAAACTTACGGCTACAAACTCAACACCAGTAAAACTGTCTTAAAAGTTAAGGGGATAACACTAAATGTTGGTAACTCTCAATCTATTAATTTCAACAGTCTGAAAGATCTAGTTCTGGACTACCCGCGCAATTCTGCCGCAGAAACTCAGAAACGTATTGTCGTACAGCAGGCGTCCATTGTGAGAAATAAAAAGTACTGGGATATTGAAACAAGGCCATTACGCAAAACACAAAAGTGCGTTTATACAAAGCGGCGACTATTAGACGATTTCACAACATTACCTTTTGGGTATTAGTCGAGTATTGTGATGGATACGCGTCTGCAACACCCATTCTCGTGCATTCTAGCAGGCCCGTCTAATTCTGGAAAGAGCTATTTTGTAAAACAGTTGCTATATAATATTGAAGCTAATTTTTCTCAGAAACCTGATAATATTGTATGGTTTTATTCGTGTTGGCAAAAAACTATATGATGAAATCTCTCTCTCTTTTCCCCACGCCAGATTTGTGGAGGGTCTGCCGAATACATTCGTAGATGACGAATTATTCCCACCGGAGAAGGTGAATTTGGCGATTGTTGATGATCTCATGGAGAGTGCTAGTGAGAATTGTGAGATAGAAAAAGCCTTTACCAAGTATGTGCACCACAGAAATCTCAGCATTTTCTACCTGGTGCAAAACATATTTTGTCAGGGTAAGAAAAGCCGTACGATAAATTTAAACACAAAGTACATGGTGCTTTTTAATAACCCCCGAGATAAATTACAAATTTTAACTCTAGCTCGTCAGATGTATCCCGGAAAAACACGTTTTTTCCTAGAAGCTTTTGAGGATGCCACGCGGGAGCCTTACGGGTATTTGCTTGTAGATTTGAGAGCTAATACTCCTGAGGATCTGCGTTTAAGGACTGGGTTGTTTCCACCCGCGTTGCCCGCTGTCTATGTTCAGAAGAAAAACACTTCTAAAAAGTGAATTTTACCAGGTATCAGACATTCTACGCTGTGGGCGTTGTGATGTAAAGATGTCTGAGAGGCTCCGGCGTAACTGGGCTCTCTTAAAAACCCTAGTGAAAGCAACCCCCGCTGTCAGAAAGTCTATTTTGCGCGATGCAAGCAATGATTTAATTACAGCCATAGGCGAGATTGCTTTAAATATCTTAAAAGGCAGGATTCCGCTGAAAGAGCGCCAAAAAGGTATATTAAAGAAGTGGCGTAAAGCTATAAGAACACTGAGCGACAGATCTCAGCCCATAAAGAAAAAGAAGCGACTACTAAAACAGGCCGGCGGGTTTATCGGACCTCTTTTAGCTTTTGCAATTCCAATAATAACAAGCCTGATTGCCGGAAGATAATGGAGCATGCAGCGAAAATGTATCTAGTCCCCAAACAGGAGCTAGACAAACTAAGACCCGGTACTACAGATAACATACGCGACAGTGTTATTCGCCGCCTTGATGGTGAAATTAGCGACATTTTACAGCGTCGTGACATTCCCGATGATGTGAAAATTAAAATGTATAGCTCTGTGCTGCAACGCTACTTGGTACATACGCGACACAGCTCAAAAGAAGTAACGGCTTTAAATCTCGTTAGCCCTCCTGATCCTGGTCAGCAGCAATTGCCAAATACCGACTCTGATAAAAATCATGAGATCGCTGAAATTGTCAGCCATATAAACCAAAGATATAAAAAGAATGCTGAATTTTTACTAAACAGGCTGCTGCAGAATAAAAATGTCACAGCATGGAATAATAAAACTGAATTTATTTTCAAAGGATCCGTAATACCAGGGTCTAACTTACTGGAGTCATGCTCTGAACAGTAGAAATTTACCGCCGGGTTGGGATTCATTTATGCAGGCTATGGCCGAGCTAAATATGCCGTCTACAGTTGTGGGTAACACCGCTACTAGGAAGCTTTTAGATGAATTAAAAATTACCAACAGTGAGACACGCTCTGTATCTACACCGCTGAAGTTAGCGGCGGCTCCCCGTACAATTCAATCTTTACATTCCCCGTCATTAGGTACCACACGTGGAACTTTGCTACCTAAAAAAAGGTCTCTACCAATGCTACAAACCATGTAGCTCACGATGTAAAGAATGTACTGGCTAAAATGCTGTACTCGCCTTGTAACGCTATATTAATTATTTTGTAAGAAGTGTAATGATGTATGTTCATTGTACTATTTAATGTTTTTACTTTTTATATTCTGTAAGAATTTTTATAGTATTGAAATGTCTTTGAGATGCTGTTTTATTGTGAGAAATAATTTTTTTTTACATTTTTACAATATCGTGTCTTTGGTTTTTTATTCGTATAAAACACACCGCTTCTTACTTGCGTGTGTTGTATATATACACAGATTTGTCAGCATTATGCTGTTAGCTAACTTAAAGTGTGCTTCCTTTTTTCTGTTTGTGTAAAGTGAGTGCGGTTAGCTTAAAATGTGTTCTTTATTTCCAATTAGTTCTGACAATAAAACATTTTAATGAACATAACACGCTGTATGTAGTCGTACAGATCCTAGGATATAATTATATACCATAAAGGTACTGTCACACTAGACAATATCGCTAGCGATCCGTGACGTTGCAGCGTCCTCGCTAGCGATATCGTCCAGTGTGACAGGCAGCAGCGATCAGGCCCCTGCTGGGAGATCGCTGGTCGGGGAAGAAAGTCCAGAACTTTATTTCGTCGCTGGACTCCCCGTAGACATCGCTGAATCGGCGTGTGTGACACCGATTCAGCGATGTCTTTGCTGGTAACCAGGGTAAACATCGGGTAACTAAGCGCAGGGCCGCGATTAGTAACCCGATGTTTACCCTGGTTACCATCCTAAAAGTAAAAAAACAAACAGTACATACTTACCTACCGCTGTCTGTCCTCCAGCGCTGTGCTCTGCTCTCCTCCTGCTCTGGCTGTGAGCGTCGGTCAGCCGGAAAGCAGAGCGGTGACGTCACCGCTCTGCTTTCTGGCTGCCCGGAGCTCACAGCCAGACCAGAGAAGCAGAGCGCCGAGGACAGACAGCGGTAGGTAAGTATGTAGCGTTTGTTTTTTTACTTTTTAGGATGGTAACCAGGGTAAACATCGGGTATACCCGATGTTTACCCTGGTTACCGGGGACCTCGGGATCGTTGGTCGCTGGAGAGCTGTCTGTGTGACAGCTCTCCAGCAACCAAACAGCGACGCTGCAGCGATCCGGATCGTTGTCGGTATCGCTGCAGCGTCGCTATGTGTGACGGTACCTTAACACCTACAGGCAGCTGCCCTGAGAAAGCTAATACAAAAAAAAACAAAAAAAAAACAAACAAATAACCTCAGATAACATCTACAGGACACAATAACTTTTCTTTAAACCTCTGCCCCGCAGATAACATCTACAGGTACAAATGTGTTATAAAACAAAGTTCTGCTTCACAAAGATCACCAAACAGCATGAATTTGTACAAAAATATGACCCTCAGATAACACAGCTGAAACACAAATAACTTCTCAGATGACAGCTACAGGACACAATAACTTTTCTGTTTGTGAAAATAAACATTTATTGGTAAAGCGATTACAACAGCAATTGACCTAGGCTTTATAAACCTCTGACCCGCAAATAACCCTACCATTTAGTTAATGTTCAGTAGGACCACAAATAAACTGCTTTAAGTTCTGAACTATGTGAATACACTGAATAAAACACAGCTTGCAGAATCAAACTCGGGCTACGTATAAAAATATAAAACAAATACGTGTAGAGACACAAATAAACAGCTTGGTGTGTTATAAGTTCTGAACTATATGGATACACTGTGAATAAAATACAGCTTACAGAATCAAACTCGAGCTACGTATAAAAATATAAAACAAATATGTGACGCCCGAGAGACCGGGGTACCCAACACCGGACCAATGGGGTCTGTCTCTTGAGGGGAATGTCACAGGTGGCTTGACCCGGTGCTGTGGCCTCAGGCAATGCACAGTGTAAGGGGTATCGTGAGGGGACAGGCACTTACTTGATCAGCAGCAGGTTCTCCCAGCGGTGATGATCCCAATCCTGGATAGATGGCTATTGTCCAAATGAAAGACTGAGGCACTGAAACGTTTAACCAGTTTACTTTAACATAAAAGGATTTACAACCAGTCCTGTCACCGGCGTCTGTATGGGAACTCTGAGTTACTTTGACCCTGCCGGGGTCTTCGCCTCTTATTGTGCGCAATTTCTGTGTGGCCCTGCTGCTGTATGTGAACTGGCTGCCGGCCCAATCTGTCCCCTCCGGGTCCTGGTTCGACGGGCAACCCGAGTCCTTTTATCGGCTTACCCCCTCCGGGAGTACCACTGAACTCTGTGTCTGTTGCTGCGTCCGACCCTAGTGAAGCTGATATCACCTCACGTTTTTCCGGTTGCTGTATTATATATAATGAATACAGCCACGGATCCGGTATCCGTCTTTGCGCCTGTTCTGGGTAGTGATTAATGCTACCCGGTTCTCACAATGTCCCTTTTCTCTGTCCCTCTTCTCCTCAGGCTGGTGATTTGGGCCTGGAAACCGTCATAGGGCTGTTAGAAATTCAGCTGTATGACCTCTCACTATCAGCTCCTTAGCCCAACTGCCATTTCTTCTCTCAGACCAGAATGGATTAAGGGGAGTCTCTGGAGCTCCCCCTTCTGGCCGGAGGTGGTAGTGCAGTCTTGCTATTTTAGTATTTGTACTTACTGTCAGTAACTATTTTTGTGGCAAATACCCCTAGGGGTGCCACATTCCCCCTTAGTTAAGAACAGTACTCCGGGACTGTGGGACAATAACATTTTGAAATAACAATTAATATGTACAGAGTCTTAAAAATGAAAAGTTACAAAAATCACTCAAGGAAACAAAAATAGAGTTCTGTAAAAAGTCACTTCAAATAGCGTCCATTAATACAGTTCTATCCTTGAAGGTATTAGGAACGGCACTGTACTTAGTGTCCAGGAATTTAGTTCCATTTTTCCAACGGAGTTATCAATATAAAGTCTAAAGAAAGTTCAAAAAGAGCAAAAAGCAAAGTTCAAAAAGCAGTCTTTCCGGAGCTTTGATTTAGTGCCTCCGGGCTGATAAAAAGTTCAAGAATATGCAATAAGTTCATACAGACAAGTCTCTGTAGGCACTGGGCTTAAACGTTGCAGACTGATAACAATGACTATACTACATTTTCTGTTTAACTATATATGGCATAACATATATACAATTCACATTATGAGCTTTATAGTTGGTAATCTGCATACCTGGCCGGTAATTGGCCCTGGGTACTACGCTGTGATCTACGTAATAGCGGTATCTCTTCATGTGGTGTACTACTGTCTACTGCGGATGTAGTATCTGCCCGCTCTGCTAAAGATAATTCCATGACTATGGAGTTGGCAAGTCCACCGTGAATGAGATTACTCTGATCAGGAATCTGTTCTTCCTGGCCTGGAACCTCCTGTAGTACGGGGTCAGCCTCTTCCTGTCTTGGGACTTCTGGTATTGGGTTCGGTGTTGGGTAAAAGGCCACCATGGGAACCACTACTGCACCATGGTATGTTAGTAGGGTTTTGGGAAAGTCTCCTATACAGGTGTGATACATTTTCTCTTCTTTTTCCTTTACTGGTTGGACCAGTATGGGTTGAATAACTTCTGGTTCTGGCTGGACAACTTCTGGCTCTTTCAATGCTTCCGGACACAATTTAAGATTGTCTCTTGACACTAGTACAGATGTTAAGCCTCCGTTTTTGCTAATGAGACACATTTTAGGATTATCCATTCTTGTTGGTAAAACTGTGTAGGGTACGGCTTCCCACTGATTGTCTAGTTTATTGGTTCGACGATTTCTCTTGAGCACTTGGTCACCCGGTCTTAATGGGGTCGCTAGAGCATTCTGGTTGAAAGTTCGCTCTTGTCTTTCTCTAGTTTGCTGAAGGCTTCTTTCCACACTCTCTTGCACTTGGCGATACTGCTTTTGCCGTATGATATCCCAATTGGAGTCTTGAACTTCTGCGTCTGGTTTCAGAATTCCCATTTCTAGATCGATTGGTAATTGGCCGGGTCTTGCACGCATAAGGTAAGCTGGGGTGCAGTTGGTGGAGCTTACCGGGACATGATTATATAGATCTACCAAGTCAGGCAATTTCTCTGGCCATTGATTCCTTTCTGTCTCAGGTAAAGTCTTTAGTAGGTCTATTATAATATGGTTCATCTTCTCGCATAAGCCGTTTGTTTGTGGATGATAGGCCGTCGTCCGGATCTTTTTGCAACCATACATATTACAGAATTCTCTGAAGATCTCTGATTCAAAGGCTGTACCTTGGTCGGTGAGAACCTGTTCCGGATATCCATGGGGTCTACAAAAGTACGTTTGGAACGCTTTGGCTGCTGTTTTTGCTGTCAGATCTTTTACGGGTACTACTACCAAGAAGCGTGAATAATGGTCCACGATGGTCAAGGCATAGACATAGCCGGACCGGCTTGGTGTCAACTTCACGTGGTCCATGGCTACAAGTTCAAGTGGTTGTTTGGTGATTATGGGCTGCAGTGGTGCTCTTTGGTTCTTTTGATCGTTTCTTCTGAGGTTGCACGGGCCACAATTTCTGCACCACTGTTCGATTGATTTTCTCATCCCGACCCAATAAAATCTTTCTCTTAGAAGTACTTCTAACTTTTTCCAACCGAAGTGACCAGCACCATTATGGTAAGCTTCGAGGACCATCTTGACATCTTGTTTAGGCACGATAATCTGCCAAACCAATTCATGTGTTTTCGGATTGGTGTACCTTCTACAGAGCTTCCCTTGATACAGGAACATTTTGCCTCTCTCTTTCCAGAGTTGATGCGTCTCTTCTGGGGCATCCTCATCGGGATATGCACTTTGCTCAGTCAGCAGTTCCTTCACCAACTTCACAGCCGGATTGCTGTCTTGAGTGTCAGCCCATCTATGGTGTGCTAACGTATTAAAATTCACCTCTTGTTGTTTCTGATAGGTACTTGACTGATGATGTTTTGCCTTGGGATGATGGAAGGCTGGTAGTTCAATTTCTTCAAGCTCCCCCATTTCTTCTTCTACATCTCTCAAGTGTGGCATCCGGGATAGGGCATCGGCATTTCCATTCTTGCGACCTGCTCGATACTTGATCTTGAAGTTGTAATTAGATAACCGGGCTATCCATCGCTGTTCTAACGCACCTAATTTGGCTGTGTCCAGGTGGGTCAACGGATTGTTGTCAGTATAGACAATAAATTCTGCAGCAGCCAGATAGTGTTTGAAACGTTCAGTCACAGCCCAAACTACTGCCAGTAGTTCCAATTTGAAGGAGCTATAATTTTCTGGATTTCTTTCAGTAGGCCGGAGCTTTCTACTTGCAAAGGCGATGACTTTCTCCCGACCTTCTTGCTTTTGTGACAGCACCGCTCCTAGTCCCACATTACTGGCATCGGTGTAGAGGATGAAAGGTTGATGGTAATCTGGGTATGCCAGAACCTCTTCTCCGGTTAGTGCCTTCTTTAGTTGTTCAAAGGAGTCTTCCCTTTCGTCGTTCCACTGAAAAGGAGGGTTTCGGTTTGAAGGTTTCTTCGTCTGCCCTACCAAGGTGTCTTGCAAGGGTGCTGCCAACTTGGTAAATCCTTTTATAAATCTGCGATAGTAACCCACCAATCCCAGGAATTGTCTCACTTCTTTTGCGCTGGTAGGTCTTGGCCAATCCCTTATGGCGCTTATTTTCTCGGGATCTGGTGCTACTCCCTCCGAACTCACGATGTGTCCCAGGTACTGTACCTTTGGCTTGAGAAGGTGACATTTGGATGGCTTGACTTTCATGCCATACCTGGATAAGGCTTCGAACACTTCTGCCAGGTCTATTAAGTGTTGTTCGTAAGTCTTTGAGTAGACGATCACATCATCTAGGTACAGGAGGACGGTCTCGAAGTTCTTGTGTCCGAGGCAGCATTCCATCAGCCGCTGGAAGGTACCGGATGCGTTGCAGAGTCCGAACGGCATGCGACTAAATTCACATAGACCCATTGGTGTGGTGAATGCCGTCTTTTCCTTATCTCTCTCAGCCACAGGGACTTGCCAATACCCGCTTGTTAAGTCTAAGGTGGAAAAATAATTAGCAGATTTCAAAGCAGTTAAGGACTCTTCTATCCTAGGCAAGGGGTAGGCGTCTTTATGGGTGATGTTATTAATCTTCCGGTAGTCTACGCACATTCTCATGGTTCCGTCCTTTTTTTTTGACAATCACTAGAGGGGCCGCCCAGGGGCTACAGCTGTCTCTTATTACCCCGGCCTGTTTCATTTCCCTCAGCATATCTTTTGCACATTGATAATGAGCGGGCGGTATGGGTCTATATCTTTCTTTTATTGGGGGATGGTCACCTGTGGGGATTGTGTGTTCTACCCCTTCTATCCGTCCGAAGTCCAATGGGTGTTTACTGAAGACTTGTTCATATTCCGTCACTAGCCTATACACCCCTTGTTTTTGATGGGTAGGTGTTGAATTTATGCCCACGTGTAGCTGTTGGCACCAATCCTCCATTTCTCCATCTGAGCCATTGCCTTCCACCTGACAGGTTGGTTCTAAGGGCTCAATGGTTGTGATGGCATTGTTGTCAACAGTATATAGCTTTGCCATTGTAGCATACTTTGGCAAAGTGACCTCTTCCTCTCCACAGTTCAAAAGTCGTACCGGCACTCGTCCCCGGTGTACCTCGACTATCCCTCGTGCTGTGAGTATAGTGGGCCTGCTGTCGGTGTACACTGGTTCTATTAAGGCTTGATAATCTCGTCCCTTAGTACCAATGGCTGCTCTACACCATACCAGCATTTCTGTTTTTGGTGGGATTACAATAGACGTTGGATCACTTACCCTCACACTGCCGATTTCTCCACCTGCAACTTCTACCTGTTGCCTTAACATCAATACTTTTATTTCCCTCCGGAGAACTCTATGCCAGCAGGATTGGGCAGTTTCAGCAATTTGCTGTAAGACAGAAATGACTTCGGAAAAGCAGTTCTCTAACACATTCATTCCTATCAATACAGTTGGTTTACAGTTCCGCCGGTCAACATCAACAACAATTATTCCAATGTACAAAACGAAAAAATAGAAAGCAGCACAGCCCGATATAGAGTGGCCAGATGGAGTCACTGCGGGAACCACTGAGCTCAGCATGCACAGTGAGGTGCACGCGTCCAAGGCACAGCAAACATGTAGATCAAAAAATGAAGAAAGACGCGGCAACACTCACCGATCCTGTAAAGCGGGCTTTACCTCTTTATTCAAGTAAGTGTGAGACCATCTTCACGGCACGGGGGAAACAAAATGAAGGAGGTGAGCGGGGGAGAGGACAACAGCCGTTTCGCGCCTGCACCGGCGCTTCTACGGGTCCACCTGGCACCTGGCAGCTAAGTAGATTTGGGCTATTGCCCTCCCCTGGCTGCCTTGTATATTACGTTTATTAATATGCTGAGACTGTACATTATTGTCACATTGATCTGCTCTTAGTCTGATGCCTAGGGAATGATTAGATTTTTTATATTGTATTATGTGACAAGAACACTATTTTTCTGCATTAGTTGTGTATGCTGTGTCACATCCCTTACCAGTTATCCTGGCATTAGCGGCATATATTGCCTTAGACTGTTCTAAGAGGATCTGTCAGTAACAGTCTGCTGACATATTTTGAACCTGGTTGCTTTAAGGTTATTTTTCCTACCCTGGTCATTAATGCCATTGGGCGTTAATTTGCAACCTCTTGTAGTGCTGACTGCATTTACCTATTTTGGGTTTTTCCTAGCCAGCACTTTTGAGTTTAGCTTCTATGGTACAAGATTTTTTGCTTATATTTAGCATCCAGAAGAAGCTTTGTTGCAGGATGCCATATAGCTTTGGGGTTGTTTATTTTTGTTTTTTTCTTTTTTTGTGCACCTGAGTATTGTTTCAGACCTTCCTTCATCTCTTTATATGGCTTATTGTTTTCCCACCTGTAGCTCGCTAGTGATTTAAAAGGGTGAGTTGGGGTCAGCCGTCGTTGAGTGGGGGCGCCAATTCGATCTATTAGGGTGCCAACCTCCACTGATAGGTAGGGATAGCAGCTAAGTGTAGGGCTGTCTGACAGGATAGGTGCACAATTGGATCCTGTTTTTCTCATTTTTGTGTTTCACTGGGTTATGGTAGTTTTTTAATATATACTAATAAATTTATGTTTTAAGGGATTACATGTTACATGACTTCTCGCTTAGCATGGCCACTTAACTGCATCATCAGGAGACTAACACGCTGAACTTCACCCACAGGGAACATGTCAAAATGGGCCAGCATCTTTTCTCTGAAATCGTCAAGGGTATTAGGCTCACCTTCATACATTGGAAGCCATGGGCCACCCGGGGTATATGGCATCAGCACCGGCATGATGGGCGCCACTCCTTGCACCGCTGCGCTGCCGGACTCTCTATTGACACTCTGTCTTTCAGCTGCATTAGCGTTGCCGGGTGCTGCGGCGTCTCCGTGCTGCGACATACTGTGCCCCCTTAGTTATTCCGAACCCTTCCGGTCCTCCGCTTCCGTCGGGATAGTGTAGATTCGTTCCGCTGTGCAGCAGGATCGATTTTCCTCTTGCTCTGATGTCAGAGCGCTCAGCTTGGTGCCGCCCACAATGACACGCCCCCTGCTGCTCTCACCCACCGCGCTCTGTAATGGCGGATTCTGAAGTTTTTCAGTTAGACTGGGGCTCAGGTGATGGCGTAGCTCAATTAACAGTCTCGTGCCTAACGGTTATGAAGTGATTACCTCAGGGGATGGCGGCCATCTTTACTCCATTATAACCAATGGGGAAAAGTCACTTTCAATAGTTTTCAATGGGGAATGGATTTTTCTTTAATAAAGTCAATTTTCAAGATTTTTCATCCCAGTTTTCACAGTTTTGGGCTCCAATCACGGCACACAATACCCGGTATACGGGCTGGCTAGATCCTGTTCGTGACGCCAATTGTGACGCCCGAGAGACCGGGGTACCCAACACCGGACCAATGGGGTCTGTCTCTTGAGGGGAATGTCACAGGTGGCTTGACCCGGTGCTGTGGCCTCAGGCAATGCACAGTGTAAGGGGTATCGTGAGGGGACAGGCACTTACTTGATCAGCAGCAGGTTCTCCCAGCGGTGATGATCCCAATCCTGGATAGATGGCTATTGTCCAAATGAAAGACTGAGGCACTGAAACGTTTAACCAGTTTACTTTAACATAAAAGGATTTACAACCAGTCCTGTCACCGGCGTCTGTATGGGAACTCTGAGTTACTTTGACCCTGCCGGGGTCTTCGCCTCTTATTGTGCGCAATTTCTGTGTGGCCCTGCTGCTGTATGTGAACTGGCTGCCGGCCCAATCTGTCCCCTCCGGGTCCTGGTTCGACGGGCAACCCGAGTCCTTTTATCGGCTTACCCCCTCCGGGAGTACCGCTGAACTCTGTGTCTGTTGCTGCGTCCGACCCTAGTGAAGCTGATATCACCTCACGTTTTTCCGGTTGCTGTATTATATATAATGAATACAGCCACGGATCCGGTATCTGTCTTTGCGCCTGTTCTGGGTAGTGATTAATGCTACCCGGTTCTCACAATGTCCCTTTTCTCTGTCCCTCTTCTCCTCAGGCTGGTGATTTGGGCCTGGAAACCGTCATAGGGCTGTTAGAAATTCAGCTGTATGACCTCTCACTATCAGCTCCTTAGCCCAACTGCCATTTCTTCTCTCAGACCAGAATGGATTAAGGGGAGTCTCTGGAGCTCCCCCTTCTGGCCGGAGGTGGTAGTGCAGTCTTGCTATTTTAGTATTTGTACTTACTGTCAGTAACTATTTTTGTGGCAAATACCCCTAGGGGTGCCACATTTACGTGAATAATATCAAACTGCAACAAATTAAAGTATATCAAACGATATCAAAAGGGGAAATCAGCCAGCCTCAGGGACAGCTGGCTGACAGGAGGGGAGGGGTTACACACTTTGATACACTTTGATAGGGGCGGGGCACCTGTCAGATTGAGTTTGACGAAACCACCCGATTATACACTACTTGTGGTAAATTCTAAATAAAAAAGTCAAGAAGCCAGCGCTGCCTATGGTTAGCACGCAATACGTAAAGTTCATATGCACATATTGATTTCTAACTGTCCTTTAAACTGAGACATTTAGCAAACAATTGATCAGTTCTTTGAGCTGCCACGTCACGGCATTCTGAGATGGGGCAGTCCTACGCTACTTTTTTTATATACGCTGTGCCATTACGGCCTCCTAAATGTATTAAAAGCAAGACTATATTAAATGCAAATGTACCTGGAGCATTTCTGAAACACTCCCATGGCGCCAAAAGGGCAAGCGCAGATAAAGGTCGACCAGGTCCGGACAAGACATCCGGACATTTCAGATCTGACCTCCACACTGCCAAACCAGCAACCATGGATGAAGGGTGAAACAGGCCCAGATGTGGTAAATCCTATATTTTCTTTACAGGTACCTTCCAGTGCGGAAGAGCAGGAGCAGGCAAGTGGAAATGAAGCTTCCCAGGGTCGTCGGACTCAAGTTTCTGAGGAGGAAAGACGGGGTGTATTCTTTTCATCAGAGTTATAATAGAATTTGTTTGCAGTTTTACTTAAAAATCTTTTTTCTATTTGATCTATAGGTTCCACAACGGGAAGAAGCCATCTTGGAAATTGACAACGAACAACTGATCAACCTTGTGCAAGAGCGAGTACCGTTGTGAGACACTCGTGACCGTCAGCACTCCGACAATGTGGTGATTCGATGACTCTGGGAAGAAGTGGCAACATCGCTGCTGGATGATTGGGACCATGCCATGCCAAGTGCCAGAAATTCTTTTGGTAAGTATTGCAATGTGGTCTGACATGGCAGTGAACCTGTTAATGTATGTGCATTGTTTTCCAATTAGTTTTTTCCTTTTTTTATCACTTAACAGTGAAGAGAATCAAAATCCATTGGCGATCCATGAAGGACCGCTTCAACAAGGACGTCAGAGAGAAGATTCGGGTTCAAAGTGTTCTGCTCAAGGGTTAAGAAAGTATAAGTATCACCGCATTCTTGGTTTTCTGAGGCCTGCGCTTGGTCAGCGAACGTAAGTATCTTTTGTGTTGCTTTTTTTGTGTTTAACTAATGTTTAGCTTTTATTTTTCACACAGATCCTGGTGTAGCACAGCACAACTTGGATCATCCTCTGCTGAAGAGGCCCCTCATTGACCAGCCAATTAACAGACATATTCCCAATCATCCACCAGCAATGGAGCAACCTGGCAGGCTTCACAGGCTGGGGAACAGGCAGCCGGTACATCTGGTTTTCCCCTCTCCCAGCCATCTTCCTCTGCATTAGTTGGGTCTTCTCGTCTTCTCGTCAGCGGCGGAAGGCCTGGGAGAGGCCAAGCATGCCCGAGTTTATGCACTTAAGCTCAGTCTTCCAGGATGGGATTAGGGTGCTTGGTGATAGACTGAAGAGTGGGTTCACCCATGTGAACACACTTTTACAGGATGTTAACAAACCCTTGACCGTCTGGAAGCCGACCTTGAGAGACCAGCGAGACATTTCTTCTCAACAGTAGAGCGGAGCATGTTGGAAAACCTTACGCCTCAACTCCTGCTGAACGTGATGTAGGCCTGCCAGGCTACTTACAGCCACGCATTGCAGCAGCAGCAGTCCCAAAGCTACAATCCACAGGTCGGAGAATATTGCCAGCAGCCAAACATCTACTTTCAAACTCCCACAGCACCGAACTATCTTCCACCACCACAGCCTCCAGTTCAGAGATCCACCACGCTGCCAAGTTCAGCACCCCTGCAGCCAGCAGTATCCATGATGCTGCCCATTCCAGTACCCCTGCAGCCATCAGTATCCACGACGCTGCCCAATCCAGCACCCCTGCAGCCATCAGTGTCCACAATGCTGCCCATTCCATCACCCCTCAGCCAGCAGTATCCACGACGCTGCCCATTCCATCACCCCTGCAGCCAGCAATATCCACGTCCTAAACCCAATCACCCCTATCCTAAACCCCGATCCTAAACCCAATCACCCCTATCCTAAACCCAATTTTTTTGTTAAATTTTGTTAAGGCAGCTGCTACTAAGGCAAATAAAATAATGGGATGCATTAAAAGAGGCATAGATGCTCATGAGGAGAACATAATTTTACCGCTATACAAGTCACTAGTTCGACCACACTTAGAATAGTACAGTTCTGGTCTCTGGTGTATAAGAAAGACATAGCTGAACTAGAGCGGGTGCAGAGAGGAGCGACCCAGGTTATTAGAGGACTGGGGGGTCTGCAATACCAAGATAGATTATTACACTTGGTGCTATTTAGTTTGGAAAAACGAAGGCTAAGGGGTGAACTTATTTTAATGTATAAATATATGAGGGGACAGTACAAAGACCTTTCTGATGATCTTTTTAATAATAGACCTGAGACAGGGGCAAGGGGGCATCCTCTACGACTGGAGGAAAGAAGGTTTATGCATAATAACAGACGCGGATTCTTTACTGTAAGAGCAGTGAGACTATGGAACTCTGCCGTATGATGTTGTAATGAGTGATAAATTACTTAAATTTAAGAGGGGACTGGATGCCTTTTTTGAAAAGTATAATGTTACAGGTTATATTTACTAGATTCCTTGACAGGGTCTTGATCCAGGGAACCAGTCTGATTGCCGTATGTGGAGTCGGGAGGAATTTTTTCCCCAATGTGGAGCTTACACATGTTTTTTTTTTGCCTTCCTCTGGATCAACATGTTAGGGCATGTTAGGTTAGGCTATGGGTTGAACTAGATGGACCTAAAGTCTTCCTTCAACCTTAATAACTATGTTACTATGTAAATAAAATTTGTATTTTTTTGCACAATATCTGTGTTTTATTTGTATCTTTATGCGTTGCCGCCGCAAACACACACAGGTGTGTATTGTATTGTTTAGGGAACTTGTAAGTTTAACTGGAGGTATTTTATTATTTGATTAAGCAAGAATTACAGGTACATTGTAAAATTAAAGGTAGATTTTAACATTAAAGGTACATTGTAAAATTACAGGTAAATTTTAAAATTACATGTACATTTGAACAGGTACATTTTAACATTACATGTACATTTTAACAATAGAGGGACATTTTATCATTACAGGGACTTTTAACATTAAAGGAAAATTTTACTTAGCGGCTTAAACCATTCCGTCTTGCCATGCAACACGTCCATTATCAGAAACAAAATAAGCAGCAATCTCATTCCTTATCTGAGCAACTTCCACTGTAGTCCTCAGAGGGTGATCTTGGTAAACATGCAATGAAAGAGGTTCCTCAGGTTCTAAGTTTGGTCGCTCTTTTACCAGGATGTAGTTGTGCAGAAGAACACAAGCTTTCACAATCTCATCAATAGTCTCAATTTTTAGATTAATGGTTGTTCCCAAAATGCGCCATTTAAAAACCAGCAATCCAAAAGCACACTGAACAGTTCTTCTTGCCCTTGTCAGTCGGAAGTTGTAAATCTTTTTTGTGTGATTTAAGTCCCGACTTGAGTACGGTTTGGGGAGGTTGGCACAGAACTTTGTTCTGTACAAAGTTGAATGTGCTGACAACAAAATCACACAAAAATCATCAATGGAAATCAAATGTATTAACCAATGGAAGCCTGGATTTGGAACGATACGCAAAATCAAAGTGGAAAATCAAATTACAGGCTGGTCCAACTTCAGTGGAAATGCCTCAAAACAAGGAAATGATGCTCAATAGTGTGTGTGTGTGGCCTCCACGTGCCTGTATGACCACCATTCAATGCCTGGACATGCTACTGATGAGGCGGTGGATGGTCTCCTGAGGGATCTCCTCCCAGAACTGGACTAAAGCATCCACAAATTCCTGGGCAGTCTGTGCTGCAATGTGACCGTTGGTGAATGGTGCGAGACATGATGTCCCAGATGTGTACAATCGGATTCAGGTCTGGGGAATGGGCAGGCCAGTCCATAGCTTCAATGCAGGAACCGCTAACACACTCCAGCCACATGAGGTCTGGCATTGTCCTGCATTAGGAGGAACCCAGGGTCAACCGCACCAGCATATTGTCTCACAAGGGGTCTGAGGATCTCATCTCGGTACCTAATGGCAGTTAGGCTGCCTTTGGCAAATACATGGAGGGCTGTGTGGCCCTCCAAAGAAATGCCACTCCATTTCTCACACACTGCCAAACCGGTCATGCTGAAGGATGTTGCAGGCAGCAGATTGCTCTCCACGCCGTCTCCAGACTCTGTCACATGTGCTCTGTGTGAACCTGCTGTCATCTGTGAAGAGCACAGAGCGCCAGTGGCGAATTTGCCAATCCTGGTGTTCTGTGGCAAATGCCAAGCGTCCTGCACAGTGTTGAGCTGTGAGGACAACCCCCATCTGTGGACGTCGGGCACTCAGATCATCCTCATGGAGTCGGTTTCTAACCATTTGTGCAGACACATGCACATTTGTGGCCTGCTGGAGGTCATTTTGCAGGGCTCTGGCAGTGCTCCTCCTGTTTCTCCTTGCACAAAGGCTGAGGTAACGGTCATGCTGCTGGGTTGTTGCCCTCCTATGGCCCCCTCCACGTCTCCTGGTGTATTGGCCTGTCTCCTGGTAGCGCCTCCAGCCTCTGGACACTACGCTGATAGACACATCAATCCTTCTTGCCACAGCTCGCATTGATGTGCCATCCTGGAAAAGCTGCACTACCTGACCCACTTGTGTGGGTTGTAGCATCCGTCTCATGCTACCACAAGTGTGACAGCACAACCAACATTCAAAAGTGACCAAAACATCAGCCAGAAAGCATTGGTAATGAGATGTGGTATGTGGTCCCCACCTACAGAACCACTCCTTTGCAAGGGGTGTCTTGATAATTACCAATAATTTCCATCTGTTGTCAATTCCATTTGCACAATAGCATGTGAAATTGATTGTCAATCAGTGTTGCTTCCTAAGTGGACAGTTTGATTTCACAGAAGTTTGATTTACTTGGAGTTATATTCTGTTGTTTAAGTGTTCCCTTTATTTTTTTGAGCAGTGTATGTAGAAATCCCATGAGACACGCCTACTGGGTGTCTCATGCAAAGGAAAAGCTGCTGTGAAGAATTGGAAATATCTAATGCATGCGCATAAACAATGCAAACGCATGCCAAAACGCATTCAATCACGTGCACACGTGTTTTTTTGGAGTCATGCATAAGATGATACGGATAAAAAACGCTGTGTAAGCATGCATTTGCGCATGCAGATGATACGCTACGCACATATACACATATGTGAACCTAGCCTTAGTTACTTGTCTCACACTGGTAAATCCCCTTTCATGTAAAATATGCTCTGGAGGCAGACTTATCTTCCAGACAGTGTCCTAACCATAGCCTTGAAGAGGTAATTTATAAAAAGTGCTAAAAGATGATTTCTCAGTAACAACACTGCTGATATGAGACACACAGGTGTCACGCTCCTCAAGAATCTATAACCTGTATGCCCTTATTATTAGTTTAGATAGGTCAAATATGGTTACCTATTCCCTTTAAGCGTTAATAATTATGTCAAATGCTGTAAAATATTATAATCAGACATTTATTATATCTGTCATAAAGGTGACTATAAAGAAACTGAAGCACTTTTTTGAGAATTATTAAATATCATACATGCTGCAATATCCATCCCATTATAATCTGGTCTACTAAATGCTTTATGAAATATTAAATAATTCACAGGGTAATTGATTATAAGACAAGTCGTGATTAATATGATGAACATAATAGTGCAGTAAAAAGTGAGGATACAAATTATAGAAGAAACTCTTAAAATATATAAATAAAGATAATTGTAGTGCTGATGTCACGCCGTAAGCGGCGTTAAAGGGGCAGGAGGGCGTACTGGAACCCGCACCTGTCCCTACCACTTTAATGGGGCCCTGGCTTTCCCTTATCTCGGGGGTACCCATGATGGTTAGGAGGCCCGAGCCGCCAGCGTCTCCCTGTCTCCTGTGCAGGCCCTATAAATGGCCCCCTCTCCCCCCCAGGGAGGAGGACTGCACCAGTGTATAAACACAACAATAAACAGGGTATCAGACAAGGTAACTAAAAGTCTTAAACTCACCAAATGCTCACACAACCACAGAGGGTACACATAGAAGGGAAGAGAAGGAGAAAACTAGGCAGGAAAACAGGTTTTACAAGCAACCAAAACAACAGACACCAATCTCTGTAATAAACCTCCAAGCTCCAAATATCACTCTCCTTCAATCTCCAAGCCAAGCAGCAGAACTGATCACTGACACTAAGGCTGGGTCTATATAGAGGAGGAGATTACAAAAATCCACTTCAGCTGAGAGACCCAGCTCACAGCAACTTAGCAAATAAGGTTAACTCCTGCACTGCTGGCACAAAGCAGCCAGGTCAAAATACAGGAGAAGTGCTTCTGTTCACTGTGTGTGAATGAGGCCCAGAGCGCTGCGGTTCTCTGGAACCTCTCTGTCGCGGTAGCCCCGTGACAGTACCCCCCTTCTACAAGGGACCTCTGGAACCTCAGTACCAGGTTTCTCAGGATGAGCTGTATGAAATGCCCGAACCAACCTAACCGCATGGACATCGGCAGCGGGTACCCATGTCCTCTCCTCAGGACCGTACCCTCTCCAGTGTACCAGATATTGTAGGGACCAACGAACTAAATGAGAATCCATAACCCTGGAAATCTGGAACTTGAGATTTCCATCAACAAGGACCGGAGACAGAGGTGAAGGGGACGGATTGGATGACGCCACAACCTTCTTGAGTAAGGAGCGATGAAAAACATTATGGATTTTAAATGACTGAGGCAAAGCCAGCCGAAAAGCAACAGAATTCACGACGACCACGATCCTATAAGGGCCAATGAACCTAGGGCCCAATTTCCATGAAGGAACTCTCAGTTTAATATTTTTCGAGGACAACCAAACCCAATCACCCACACACAGGTCCGGACCTTCCACACGTCTCCGATCAGCTGCATTCTTATAACTGGAACCCATCCTCTTTAATTTATCAAGAACCTCTTGCTAGACGGACGTGATGGTCGAAGAAAACCTCTCCTCTTCAGGCACCCCTGAGGAATCCTTCCTATTAAAAGAACTGAATTGAGGATGAAAACCATATGCCCCGAAAAAAGGGGACTTACCAGTGGACTCATGAGTACGGTTGTTTATAGCATACTCTGCCAATGGTAAGTATTTAACCCAGGGGCGGACACAGACTGCAGAGGGCCCCTGTGCAAGAAATCTTCCCGAGTCCCCCCCCTCCATAGCGCAACAAAGTTATGTAAACATATCAGTTTAGAACACAATTATCAACTTTAAATAATAAATTTAAGTTCCATACTTAACAACTGAATATAACACAAAGCAGTCATTCAATTGATGTCATATCTGCACAGAAGACACTTGCAGATCATCCTGTCAGCCAATCACAGATGTGCTTGTAAGGAAGTGTGTGTTTGGCTGAGAGGTAACCATGCACAAATGTCACTGTGCACTCCATATAACCTTAAACATGTACCAGGCGCTCTGTAGATCTCTATCCCCATCCACCCCCTATATAGTGGATCGATCATTTTAATACATTTATTCCAGGGGGGCCGGCCCTTCCCCTACCTAGACCAGTGATTAATTAATTGCTCCCCTCACTCCCCCCACTTTCATGTATAATGTAAAGACCCAGTCCTGCGGATCACTGAGGCTCTGGGAAGAGTGCAAAAATTTCTGCCCGTGCACAGCAACAGTGAGTCACAAGCAGAGCAACCTTCAGTGACTCACTGTGACTGAGAGGCCATCACCCTCCCTCCCTGGTCCAGCGTCTGCTACCCGTCACCTCACCGCAGACCACAGCAATGACAGCCGGCTGGACAGCAGCATAATATATGCTAGCAGGTGAGGAGGGGGGCCCGTTTAACTGTCATATCACATGCATGCAGCATAGCTGGCCCCCCTGCTTCTCCCGTTAGCAGTAATACTACCGCTAGCTGTCATTCACATTCATTGCTTTGTATGCCCGTCGGGGGCCTCCTCCCACTCTGGGCCCCTGTGCGGTTGCACAGGTTGAACAGGCGGTATGTCCGCCCATGATTTAACCCAGTCCTCCTGATTTTCTGAAATGAAACACCTGAGATAAGTTTCAAGATTTTGATGTACACGTTCTGTTTGACCATTAGATTGAGGATGAAAAGCTGAAGAAAATGACAAATGAATCCACAACCGGCTGCAAAAAGCCCTCCAAAACTTAGAAATAAACTGCACCCCACGGTCTGATACAATATCTGAAGGAACACCATGCAATCTCACAACCTCCTTGATAAAGATCTGTGCCAGAGTCTTGGCATTAGGTAACGCGGGAAGAGCAATAAAATGTGACATCTTGCTAAATCTGTCAACTACGACTAAAATAACTGTATTACCCTCAGAAACTGGTAAGTCAGTGATGAAGTCTATTGACAAATGGGTCCAAGGTCTATTGGGAATCTCCAGAGATTGAAGAGACCCAGACGGGCTAGTACAAGGCGTCTTGGAACGCGCACACACACTGCAGGCAGCGACATATTCCTGTACATCATGATTTACCCTAGACCACCAAAAACGCCGAGTCAGAAGGTCCGAGGTAACCTTACTTCCAGGGTGTCTGGCCAGAACCGAATCATGATGTTCATTGATGAGCCTAAGACGAAGATTAGGAGGAACGTACAGTTTACCTAAAGGACAGGCTGCTGGGGCGTCCCCCTGCACCTCTACCACCTTTCTCTCAAGATCCGAATTAATTGCGGCGACAATTACACCCTTCTGCAGTATAGGACCTGGCTCAGAGTTATCCCCACCCCCTGGAAAACAATGGGATAACGGCCTTGACATTCTTGCTTCCCAGCCTATACGTAATGTAGAAATTGAACCTGGTGAAGAACAGAGACCACCTAGCTTGCCTAGGTGTGAGACGCTTTGCAGATTCTAAATACAACAGATTTTTGTGATCTGTGATCACCATAACTGGGTGAAGTGCTCCCTCCAAAAAATGGCTCCATTCTTCAAATGCCCATTTAATTGCCAACAGTTCCCTGTTAGCAATATCATAATTCCTCCCAGTAGGTGATAATTTTTTCGAGAAAAATGCACATGGATGCCACTTACTTGGAGAAATCCCCTGTGACAATACTGCTCCCACCCCCACCTCAGAGGCATCCACCTCTACCACAAATGGCTGCGTGATGTCAGGCTGTATTAGTATGGGTACATATACCTCCTATTAATTACAGTGTATTCCGCATTTCTAGTGCAAATGTTGCTTTTTTTTCAGCGAAAAAAATCGCATTGCGGAAAAAAGAGCAACATGTTCATTAAAAATGCGGAATTGCGGGGATTCCGCACACCTAGGAGTGCATTGATCTGCTTACTTTCCGCATGGGGCTGTGCACACCATGCGGGAAGTAAGCAGATTATGTGCGGTTGGTACCCAGGGTGGAGGAGAGGAGACTCTCCTCCACGGACTGGGCACCATATAATTAGTAAAAAAAAAAAAGAATTAAAATAAAAAATAGTCATATACTTAACCTCTGATGGCCCCGGTTTCTTCCCGCCTCTCTGCGCTGCATGCTGCCGCTTCTGTTCTTATAGATGGTCTGTGTGAAGGACCTACGATGACGTCGCGGTCCTGTGATTGGTCGCGTGACCGCTCACGTGACCGCGACGTCATCGAAGGTCCTGCACACACACACCATCTATAGGAATGGACGCCGCTGAGGAGATCGGCTGTCTGCAGGGTGAGTATAACCATTTTTTAAATTTTTTTTTATTATTTTTAAACATTCTATTTTTTACTATAGATGCAGCATAGGCAGCATCTATAGTAAAAAGTTGGTCACACTTGTCAAACACTATGTTTGACAAGTGTGACCAACCTGTCAGTCAGTTTTCCAAGCGCTGCTACAGATCGCTTGGAAAACTTTAGCTTTCTGCAAGCTAATTTCGCTTGCAAAATGCTAAGAAAAACGCGAAAAAAACGCAAAAAAAAAAAAATGCGGATTTCTTGCAGAAAATTTCCGATTCTCTTCAGGAAATTTCTGCAAGAAATCCGGACGTGTGCACATACCCTAAGGCCTTAAGGTCCTCAGGACGCTCCCACTCCAGGACCGCCTTGACCTTAGCTGGACCCATATGAAATCCTGTGGAGGATAAGAAATAACCCAAGAACGGAATCTCTTTGACCACGAACATACATTTCTCAAGTTTGGCAAATAGTTTATTGTCCCTGGGTACCTGAAGGACCTGCTGTACATGATCCTGATGGGATTCGAGGTCAGGGGAATAAATTAAGATGTAATCGAGATATACCACCACAAACTTACCAATCAGATGACTAAGTAAATCATTGACAAAGCGTTGGAACACCGCAGGAGCACCACACAATCCAAAAGGCATGACCAAGTTCTCGTAATGTCCCTCTGGAGTATTAAACGCCGTTTTCCATTCATCCCCCTCCTTCATCCGAATTAGATTATATGCCCCCCTGAGGTCTAATTTGGAGAACCACTTAGCCCCCACGATTTGATTAAAGAGGTCCAGAATAAGAGGGAGCGGGAAGGAATCCCGGACTGTAATTTGATTCTATTCACTGAAGTCTAAGCATGGGCGTAAACCCCCGTCCTTCTTCTTTACAAAGAAGAACCCAGCAGCAATGGGTGATGACGAGGGTCTGATATGACCCTTGGCCAGACTCTCCGTGATATAGTCCTTCATAGCCTGTCCCTCTGGGGCAGAGATGTTGTATAGCCTACTCTTAGGCAGTTTAGCACCAGGAATTAGATGTATGGCGCAATCATAAGGACGGTGTGGAGGTAGCTCTTGACTCCCCTCCTCAGTGAATACATCCTCAAAATCTGAGATGAACTCCAGCAGAACCTGAGAACTCAACCCGGCCGAGTGCCCAGGCAATGTTCCAGGCAAAACCCACTCCATCTAATAATCTCCCGAGTCTGCCAGTCTAACACCGGGTTGTGTAACGTGAGCCATGGTAAACCGAGAACTACAAGCGACGGCAATCCCCCGAACACATAACAATCTATTGACTCAGAGTGCAATGCCCCTATTTGTAGGCTCACCCCACGGACGATCTGAGTGAAAGTCCCTTGGCTGAAAGGTGCAGAGTCAATAGCAATTATAGGTATGGGTCTAGACAACTCTTGAGTCTTAAGCCCATGTGCCTGAACAAACCCAGCATCAATTAAATTAAACCCTGCCCCAGAGTCCAGAAAGGCAGAGATATTGAGCCTACTTTCACCAAGACGAATCTCGGCTGGTAGGAAAAATTGTGGTTTACCTAAGGAGGAAACTAGTACACCCGAGGTGCCAACCTCCCCGCAAGCCGGGCTCAATAGTTTCCGGCGGTTGTCTTTTAGAAGGACACACATTCACATAATGACCCGTTCTGTCACAAAAAAACATGCACCTCTCTTTCGCCGTACCACCGCAGCCCCCTTAGAACGAGATGCGCCACCCAACTGCATAGGTTCTCCTAGAGACTCAGAATCTGGTGAGTCCAAATCTGAATTACCCTTGAAAAGCGGCGATTCATTAAGTCTCTGGCGCACACGGATCGCAAGAGACATAGCTGCCTCCAGTGTGGTTGGTGTCTCCTGTAGGGCGAAGGCATCTTTTATTTTATCAGATAGGCCCTGATAAAATTGACTGCGGAGTGCAGGGTCATTCCACTTTGTGTCAGTAGCCCATCTCCGAAACTCAGAGCAGTACTCCTCTACTGGCCGGTCTCCCTGTGTAAGATGGCGTATTGTGGACTCAGCGAGGGAGACGAGGTCAGGATCATCATACACTTGACCTAAGGCTTGAAAAAACTCCTCCACAGTCCGTAACGGCAAAGCGTCAGCGGGAAGTGAAAAAGCCCAGGCCTGAGGGTCACCTTGTAGGAGCGGTACTACAATTCCAACCCTCTGCTCCTCTGAACCTGAAGTGTGAGGACGCAACCTAAAATACAATTTACAGGCCTCCCTGAAAGTAACAAATTTGTTGCGCCCCCCAGAGAACCGGTCAGGTAACGCAATTTTAGGCTCCAACGTAGCTTGTGGAGGTGTAGAAACCCCTGCAGTGGCCACTGGAGTGCGCTGTACAACCGCCGAGCGGAAGTCAGCCACCTCTAGACTTAGCTGCTGTAATTGTCCAGCTAAAGCAGCAATGGGGTCCATATTGGACCAAGAAAATTTTAAGGGTCAGTGATACTGTCACGCCGTAAGCGGCGTTAACCCCTTCATTACCCAGCCTATTTTGACCTTAAAGACCTTGCCGTTTTTTGCAATTCTGACCAGTGTCCCTTTATGAGGTAATAACTCAGGAACGCTTCAATGGATCCTAGCGGTTCTGAGATTGTTTTTTCGTGACATATTGGGCTTCATGTTAGTGGTAAATTTAGGTCAATAAATTCTGTGTTTATTTGTGATAAAAACGGAAATTTGGCGAAAATTTTGAAAATTTCGCAATTTTCACATTTTGAATTTTTATTCTGTTAAACCAGAGAGTTATGTGACACAAAATAGTTAATAAATAACATTTCCCACACGTCTACTTTACATCAGCACAATTTTGGAAACAAAATTTTTTTTTGCTAGGAAGTTATAAGGGTTAAAATTTGACCAGCGATTTCTCATTTTTACAACGAAATTTACAAAACCATTTTTTTTAGGGACCACCTCACATTTGAAGTCAGTTTGAGGGGTCTATATGGCTGAAAATACCCAAAAGTGACACCATTCTAAAAACTGCACCCCTCAAGGTGCACAAAACCACATTCAAGAAGTTTATTAACCCTTCAGGTGCTTCACAGCAGCAGAAGCAACATGGAAGGAAAAAATGAACATTTAACTTTTTAGTCACAAAAATGATTTTTCAGCAACAATTTTTTTATTTTCCCAATGGTAAAAGGAGAAACTGAACCACGTAAGTTGTTGTCCAATTTGTCCTGAGTACGCTGATACCTCATATGTGGGGGTAAACCACTGTTTGGGCGCACGGCAGGGCTTGGAAGGGAAGGAGCGCCATTTGACTTTTTGAATGAAAAATTGGCTGCACTCTTTAGCGGACACCATGTCACATTTGGAGAGCCCCCGTGTGCCTAAAAATTAGAGCTCCCCCACAAGTGACCCCATTTTGGAAACTAGACGCCCCAAGGAACTTATCTAGATGCATAGTGAGCCCTTTAAACCCCCAGGTGCTTCACAAATTGATCCGTAAAAATGAAAAAGT
This sequence comes from Ranitomeya imitator, assembly GCF_032444005.1. Classification (NCBI taxonomy): domain Eukaryota; kingdom Metazoa; phylum Chordata; class Amphibia; order Anura; family Dendrobatidae; genus Ranitomeya; species Ranitomeya imitator. The sequence continues at coordinate 320,513,659 of NC_091284.1, forward strand.
ACTTTTGTTTCACAAAAAAATTCTTTTAGCCTCAATTTTTTCATTTTCACATGGACAACAGGATAAAATGGATCCTAAAATTTGTTTGGCAATTTCTCCTGAGTACACCGATACTTCACATGTGGGGGTAAACCACTGTTTGGGCACATGGTAAGGCTCGGAAGGGAAGGAGCGCCATTTGACTTTTTGAATGAAAAATTATCTCCATCGTTAGCGGACACCATGTCGCGTTTGGAGAGACCCTGTGTGCTTAAACATTGGAGCTCCCCCACAAGTGACCCCATTTTGGAAACTGGACCCCCCAAGGAACTTATCTAGATGCCTAGTGAGCACTTTAAACCCTCAGGTGCTTCACAAATTGATCCGTAAAAATGAAAAAGTACTTTTTTTTTCACAAAAAATTTATTTTCGCCTCAATTTTTTCATTTTCACATGGGCAATAGGATAAAATGGATCCTAAAATTTGTTGAGCAATTTCTCCCGAGTACGCCGATACCTCATATGTGGGGGTAAACCACTGTTTGGGCACACGGCAGGGCTCGGAAGGGAAGGCGCGCCTTTTAACTTTTTGAATGGAAAATTAGCTCCAATTGTTAGCGGACACCATGTCGCATTTGGAGAGCCCCTGTGTGCCTATGCAATGGAGCTCCCCCACAAGTGACCCCATTTTGGAAACTAGACCCCCCAAGGAACTTATCTAGATGCATACTGAGCACTTTAAACCCCCAGGTGCTTCACAGAAGTTTATAATGCAGAGCCATGAAAATAAATAATTTTTCTTTTCTCAAAAATGATTTTTTAGCCTGGAATTTCCTATTTTGCCAATGGTAATAGGAGAAATTGGACCACAAATGTTGTTGTCCAGTTTGTTCTGAGTATGCAGATACCCCATATGTGGGGGTAAACCACTGTTTGGGCGCACGGCAGGGCTCAGAAGGGAAGGCACGCCATTTGGCTTTTTAAATGGAAAATTATCTCCAATCATTAGCGGACACCATGTCGCGTTTGGAGAGCCCCTGTGTGCCTAAACATTGGAGATCCCCCACAAATTACCCCATTTTGGAAACTAGACCCCCAAAGGAACTAATCTAGATGTGTAGTGAGCACTTTGAACCCTCAAGTGCTTCACAGAAGTTTATAACGCAGAGCCATGAAAATAAAAAAAAAAAATTATTTTCTCAAAAATGAATTTTAGCCCGCAATTTTTTATTTTCCCAAGGGTAACAGGAGAAATTTGACCCCAAAAGTTGTTGTCCAGTTTCTCCTGAGTACGCTGATACCCCATATGTGGGGGTAAACCACTGTTTAGGCACATGCTGGGGCTCGGAAGTGAAGTAGTGACGTTTTGAAATGCAGACTTTGATGGAATGCTCTGTGGGCGTCACGTTGCGTTTGCAGAGCCCCTGATGTGGCTAAACAGTAGAAACCCCCCACAAGTGACCCCATTTTGGAAACTAGACCCCGAAAGGAACTTATCTAGATGTGAGGTGAGCACTTTGAACCCCCAAGTGCTTCACAGAAGTTCATAACACAGAGCAGTGAAAATAATAAATACGTTTTCTTTCCTCAAAAATAATTTTTTAGCCCAGAATTTTTTATTTTCCCAAGGGTTACAGGAGAAATTGGACCACAAAAGTTGTTGTCCAGTTTCTCCTGAGTACGCTGATACCCCATGTGTGGGGGTAAACCACTGTTTGGGCACACGTGGGGGCTCAGAAGGGAAGTAGTGACTTTTGAAATGCAGACTTTGATGGAATGGTCTGCGGGCGTCACGTTGCGTTTGCAGAGCCCCTGGTGTGCCTAAACAGTAGAAACCCCCCACAAGTGACCCCATTTTGGAAACTAGACCCCCAAAGGAACTTATCTAGATGTGTGGTGAGCACTTTCAACCCCCAAGTGCTTTACAGAAGTTTATAACGCAGAGCCGTGAAAATAATAAATACGTTTTCTTTCCTCAAAAATAATTTTTTAGCCCAGAATTTTTTATTTTCCCAAGGGTTACAGGAGAAATTGGACCACAAAAGTTGTTGTCCAGTTTCTCCTGAGTACGCTGATGCCCCATGTGTGGGGGTAAACCACTGTTTGGGCACACGTGGGGGCTCAGAAGGGAAGTAGTGACTTTTGAAATGCAGACTTTGATGGAATGGTCTGCGGGCGTCACATTGCGTTTGCAGAGCCCCTGGTGTGCCTAAACAGTAGAAACCCCCCACAAGTGACCCCATTTTGGAAACTAGACCCCCCAAGGAACTTATCTAGATATGTGGTGAGCACTTTGAACCCCCAAGTGCTTCACAGACGTTTACAACGCAGAGCCGTGAAAATAAAAAATCATTTTTCTTTCCTCAAAAATGATGTTTTAGCAAGCAATTTTTTATTTTCTCAAGGGTAACAGGAGAAATTGGACCCCAGTAATTGTTGCGCAGTTTGTCCTGAGTATGCTGGTACCCCATATGTGGGGGTAAACCACTGTTTGGGCACACGTCGGGGTTCGGAAGTGAGGGAGCACCATTTGAATTTTTGAATACAAGATTGGCTGGAATCAATGGTGGCGCCATGTTGCGTTTGGAGACCCCCTGAAGTGCCTAAACAGTGGAAACCCCTCAATTCTACCTCCAACACACCCCTAACCCTTATCCCAACTGTAGCCGTAACCCTAATCACAACCCTAACCCCAACACACCCCTAACCCTAACCACAACCCTAATTCCAACCCAACTCTAAGGCTATGTGCCAACGTTGCGGATTCGTATGAGATTTTTCAGCATCATTTTTGAAAAATCCGCGGGTAAAAGGCACTGCGTTTTACCTGTGGATTTACCGTGGATTTCCAGTGTTTTTTGTGCGGATTTCACCTGTGGATTCCTATTGAGGAACAGGTGTAAAACGCTGCGGAATCCGCACAAAGAATTGGCATGCTGCGGAAAATACAACGCAGCGTTCCCGCGCGGTATTTTCTGCACCATGGGCACAGCGGATTTGGTTTTCCATATGTTTACATGGTACTGTAAACCTGATGGAACACTGCTGCGGATCCGCAGCGGCCAATCCGCACCGTGTGCACATAGCCTAATTCTAAAGGTATGTGCACACGCTGCGGAAAACGCTGCGGATCCGCAGCAGTTTCCCATGAGTTTACAGTTCAATGTGAACCTATGGGAACCAAAAATCGCTGTACACATGCTGCGGAAAAACTGCACGGAAACGCAGCGGTTTACATTCCGCAGCATGTCACTTCTTTCTGCGGATTCCGCAGCGGTTTTACAACTGCTCCAATAGAAAATCGCAGTTGTAAAACCGCAGTGAAATGCGCAGAAAAACCGCGGTAAATCCACGATAAATCGGCAGCGGTTTAGCACTGTGGATTTTTCAAATCCGCTGCGGAAAAATCCGCATAGGACCAGAATACGTGTGCACATACCGAAACCCTAACCCTACCCCTAACCCTAGCCCTAACCCTACCCCTACCCCTAACCCTAACCCTAGTTCTTACCCCAACCTTAGTGAAAAAAAAAAAAATTCTTTATTTTTTTTATTGTCCCTATCTATGGGGGTGACAAAGGGGGGGGGTCATTTACTATTTTTTTTATTTTGATCACTGAGATAGGTTATATCTCAGTGATCAAAATTCACTCTGGAACGAATCTGCCGGCCGGCAGATTCGGCGGGCGCACTGCACATGCGCCCGCCATTTTGGAAGATGGCGGCGCCCAGGAAAGAAGACGGACGGACCTCGGGCGGCCAGGTAAGTATAAGGGGGGGGAGATCAGGGCACGGGGGGGGCGTCGGAGCACGGGGGGGTGGATCGGAGCATGGGGGGGGGTGGATCGGAACACGGGAGGGAGGATTGGAGCACGGGGAAGGATTGGAGCACGGGGTGAGGGATCGCTGTGCGGGGGGGGTGGATCGGAGCACGGGGGGGGGGTCGCTGTGTGCGGGGGGGGGGGGATCGGAGTGCGGGGGGGTTTGATTGGAGCGCGGGGGGTGTGATTGGTGCACGGGGAAGCGGACAGGAGGACGGGGGAGCGGAGCACAGGACGGAGGGGAGCGGACCACAGATCGGGGGGCTGGGGGGGCGATCGGAGGGGTGGGGTGGGTGCACATAAGTGTTTCCAGCCATGGCCGATGATATTGCAGCATCGGCCATGGCTGGATTGTAATATTTCACCATTATTTTAGGTGAAATATTACAAATCGCTCTGATTGGCAGTTTCACTTTCAACAGCCAATCAGAGCGATCGTAGCCACGAGGGGGTGAAGCCACCCCCCCTGGGCTAAACTACCACTCCCCCTGTCCCTGCAGATCGGGTGAAATGGGAGTTAACCCTTTCACCCGGCCTGCAGGGACGCGATCTTTCCATGACGCATATGCTGCGTCATGGGTCGGAATGGCACCGACTTTCATGACGCAGCGTATGCGTCAAAGGTCGGGAAGGGGTTAAAGGGGCAGGAGGGCGTACTGGAACCTGCACTTGTCCCTACCACTTTAATGGGGCCCTGGCTTTCCCTTATCTCGGGGGTACCTATGATGGTTAGGAGGCCCGAGCCGCCAGCGTCTCCCTGTCTCCTGTGCAGGCCCTATAAATGGCCCCCTCTCCCCCTTAGGCTGTGTGCACACTTTGCTGATTTTTCGCGTTTTTTTCATGATAAAAACATTATAAAACCGCAAAAAAAAGCATACACTATGCATCCCATCATTTTTAATTAATTCCGCAATTTTTGTGCACATGATGCGTTTTTTTCCGTGAAAAAAACGCATCGCGGTAAAAAACGCAGCATGTTCATTAATTTTGCAGATTTTTTGCAGATTTCCCACTATATAATGCATTGGGAAATGTTCGGAAAAATCCGCAAAAAAACACACCAAAAACGCGGTAAAAACGCATGCAGATTTCTTACAGATTTCATGCAGAAAATCTCAGGATTTTCTCAGGAAATTTCTGCAAGAAATCCTGAAGGTGTGCACATAGCCTTATTGTGAAATCTTCTACATATGCAAAATAAAAAAACATATGATGATACACAAAGAGATGTATTGTTCATGTCTATCTACAAATGTGACTTGGATAACAATCCAGACACATATTATAACTAATCCAATGCAGAAATTCAGGTAATTACAGTGTCCAATTGTATTTTCTTGCCAATATGTATCTTTTTGGGTGAAGAAGAAGGCAATCAGCAATTCCATATAAATATAATTTGATTTTTTCCCCCTTTCCTTAAAAAAAGTAATAAAAGATTAAACCAGCTTTTATTGTTTGGGATTTCTCTTGACGCAAAGCACAGTATGGTAAAAACACTACACTATCTATGTTTCCATTAGGTGCTGTGGTCACTATTCACAAGATAGGTAATAAATGTCTGATCACTTGGAACCCCACCATTGGGACCATCACCAATTTTAAAAAAACATGAGTCTTGATCCCTTGTTCCCCCTCACTGAAGTCATGTGTCAACATTCAGCGCCATTCAATTCCAATCACAGTAAGCAGCAATAAGAGAATTGGGACCTCAAATTCTTTCCATGTCTAGTAAAGTAGAACAATAGCAGTACAGAACAATGCTGCTTCTTCAGAGCCTGGTTTAGTGTTTCATTTTCAAAGAAGCAGCACAGAAAGTTTGTGTCCTGCTATTTATAGTAGTATTCTTATTTTTTAATGTTATGAATTGATGGAGCACAGCCTCTTAAGAAGTGCTTGCGGCCCATTCATTTTCAGGATCAGTGTGGGTGCTAGCAGAAAACCTCCAATGGTATGTGATGGCATATCCTTAGGGTATGTGTCCACGTTCAGGTTTGCATCAGGATTTGGTCAGGATTTTTCATCAGTATTTGTAAGCCAAAACCAGGAGTGGGTGATAAATGCAGAAGTGATGCATATGTTTCTATTATACTTTTCATCTAATTGTTCCACTCCTGGTTTTGGCTTACAAATACTGATGAAAAATCCTGACCAAATCCTGATGCAATCCTGAACGTGGACACATACCCTTAAAGGGAGGGTACCGCGTTTGTAGATCATTAATAAATCACTGTAATCATCACTGTTTCATAAAATGCTGTTATAACCAAGTTTTGAATGCATGTGAAACATATTTCATGTGTTATATGAGTAGAAAGAAGGCACTGGGGGCTGACATCTTGTGTTCACAGCAGTAGCACGACACGATCAGTGTCATAATACGGCACCCGATTGGTCATAGGCTGACCCTATCTCTAAGGCTGCGTGTCCACGATCAGGATGGCCGGCGGTATCGTCGGAGCGGCTTTGCCGCTCCGCGCTAAGCCCCGCCCCCTTCTGGGACGCGATGATGCCGGATGTGTTCACAGCACACATCCGGCATCATCGCACCCATCGCATAGGGCCCTGTGCTATATCTTGCGCCGACGCAAGATATACGGACATGCTGCAATCTGAAAAGACGCGCAGCATGTCCGGAGTCGCAGGGCCGCCGCGTGCGTGTTACCACGCATAGTGGAGACGGGATTTCATTAAATCCCCTCCACTATGCTGTAACATCTGGACGCTGTGTGTCTGACGCTGCGGCTCTATGCAGCGTCAGACACGCAGCGTTTCCTGCACGTGGAAACATACCCTAACATTGCAGCAGCATTAGCAGTGAGCTGGGCACGACTCTGTGGGCTGCACAATTCACTGCTGTAGGTGTGACTGCCCAGTGCTATCTGCTGAGCTCCACTTACTCTTTATCACAGGACAGAAGCGCTCACTGGAGCCGGAGAGTGGGAAGTGTGGGTGATTTACCTCCGTGCTCCACTGTCCTGTACTCCAGGCACTGTGCGTCCTGAGCATACATCACCTGCTCCGGCTCACACGCTGCCCTGTGTGCTTCTGCTCTGTCTCCGCCTTCACACTCAGAGATCTCCGGTAAGGCTATTTTCACACTTGCGTTGTGTGACGTACGTCGCAATGCATCGTTTTGGAGAAAAATGCATCCTGCAAAGTTGCATGCAGGATGCGTTTTTTCTCCATAGACTTGCATTAGCCGACGCATTGCGACGTATGGCCACACGTCGCATCCGTCGTGCGACGGATGCATCGTGTTTTGGCGGACCGTCGGCACAAAGAAGTTACATGTAACTTTTTTTGTGCGTCCAGTCCGCTATTTTTGACCACACATGCGCTGCCAAAACTCCGCCCCTCCTCCCCACAACTCATAATGGGAAGCGGATGCGTTGTAAAACTGCATCTGCTGCCCACGTTGTGCTAATTAAGCACAACGTCCGTCGGTTCGACGGTTTGCGAAGGCCCCGTACCGACGGATGTGTGTGAAAGTAGCCTAAGCTGCACTCACAGCCTGCAGACAGAGGGAGCTGACACCTGGAGAGAAAGAGCAGGACAGATGACAGGACAGGGATTAAGGTGGGGGGATGGCAAGAATGTTATTCACAAAACGGGAGAGAAGTAGCATGCACACAGCAGGGATCATATATCCTTCCCCCATATATCTCTTCTGTGATTTCCCATAGTTCAGCACACTGCTCTCCTGAAATACTCTGTGCTCCTGTCACCCTGCTCCTTCCCCCATATAGCTCCTCCAGCACACTGCTCTCCTGAAATACTCTGTGCTGCAGTCACCCTGTTCCTTCCGCCATATATCTCCCTGTGTGACTCTGGAGGTGACTGTCTCTCCCCATACGTGCTGTCTCTCTCCCCATGTGCCTGTTCGCTCTCGCTCCTATGCCCTCCTCTCCCCCTGCATGTCTCTCTCCCCATGAGTCGCTCTCCCTCCTCTCCCCCTCTGCATGTCTCACTCCCCATGGGTCGCTCTTACTCCTATGCAGTCCTCTCCCCTGCATGTCTCTCTCCCCATGGGTCGCTCTCCCTCCTCTCCCCCTGCATGTCTCACTCCCTATGGGTCGCTCTCGCTCCTATTCACTCCTCTCCTTCTGCATGTCTCTCTCCCCATGGGTCGCTCTCGCTCCTATGCACTCCTCTCCCCCTGCATGTCTCACTGCCAATGGGTCGCTCTCGCTCCTATGCACTCCTCTCCCCATGCATGTTTCTCTCCCCATGGGTCGCTCTCGCTCCTATGCACTCCTCTCCCCCTGCATGTCTCTCCCCATGGATCGCTTTCCCTCCTCTCCCCCTGCATGTCTCACTCCCCATGGGTCGCTCTCGCTGCTATGCACTCCTCTCCCCCTGCATGTCTCTCTCCCCATGGGTCGCTCTCGCTGCTATGCACTCCTCTCCCCCTGCATGTCTCTCTCCCCATGGGTCGCTCTTGCTCCTATGCACTCCTCTCCCCCTGCATGTCTCACTCCCCATGGGTCACTCTTGCTCCTATGCACTCCTCTCCCCTCCATGTCTCACTCCCCATGGGTCGCTCTCGCTCCTATGCACTCCTCTCCCCCTGCATGTCTCTCCCCCCATGGGTCGCCCTCGCTCCTATGCACTCCTCTCCCCCTGCATGTCTCACTCCCCATGGGTCGCTCTCGCTCCTATGCACGCCTCTCCCCCTGCATGTCTCTCCCCCTGCATGTCTCACTCCCCATGGGTTGCTCCTGCTCCCATGCACTCCTCTCCCCCTGCATGTCTCACTCCCCATAGGTCGCTCTCATTCCTATGCACTCCTCTCCCGCTGCATGTCTCTCTCCCCATGGGTCGCTCTTGCTCCTATGCACTCCTCTCCCCCTGCATGTGTCACTCCCCATGGGTCGCTCTCGCTCCTATGCACTCCTCTCCCCTGCATGTCTCATCCCCAATGGGTCGCTCTCGCTTCTATGCACTCCTCTCCCCCTGCATGTCTCTCTCCCCATGGGTCGCTTTCACTCCTATGCACTCCTCTCCCCCTGCATGTCTCTCTCCATGGGTCGCTCTTGCTCCTATGAACACCTCTCCCCCTGCATATCTCACTCCCCATGGGTCGCTCTTGCTCCTATGCACTCCTCTTCCCCTGCATGTCTCTGTCCCCATGGGTTGCTCTCGCTCCTATGCACTACTCTCCTCCTGCATGTCTTTCCCCATTGCACACACAGCTCAGTGCGTTCAATAACAGGAGCTGCGGGGGTCATGCTGTCACATGTCAGCGTGACCCCACAGCTGTGACTGTCACCTGCGGTAACACTACCGCCGGTACTGTCGGTCACAGCGCTGCGGGATCATGCTGGCAGATGTCAGCGTGATTTCACAGCTGTGACCTGCAGCGGTGACGTGCGGTAAAAAAGCAGGCGCGGACCGATGAGACTACTGCTCCGATTGGGCTACAGTTAGGGCCAGAAATATTTGGACAGTGACACAAGTTTTGTTATTTTAGCTGTTTACAAAAACATGTTCAGAAATACAATTATATATATAATATGAGCTGAAAGTGCACACTCCCAGCTGCAATATGATAGTTTCCACATCCAAACCGGAGAAAGGGTTTAGGAATCATAGCTCTGTAATGCATAGCGTCCTCTTTTTCAAGGGACCAAAAGTAATTGGACAATGGACTCTAAGGGCTGCAATTAACTCTGAAGGCGTCTCCCTCGTTAACCTGTAATCAATGAAGTAGTTAAAAGGTCAGGTGTTATGTTTGCTAATGACAGGTGTTATGAAGGCAATCCAGAAACACAGTGTGCTTAGCGATCAGAGCGCACACAGTGATCTGACAAATACCCAAAAATACAAGAACGAGCTCTGAGACGTGGAAACTCTGTAGACTGCACACCTGATCCTATCCTAAACACAACTAAAAGCGGCTGTGGATTGCGCCTAACAACTACCTAGGCAACTCGGCACAGCCTAAGAAACTAGCTAGCCTGAAGATAGAAAAATAGGCCTGACTTGCCCCAGAGAAATTCCCCAAAGGAAAAGGCAGCCCCCCACATATAATGACTGAGTAAGATGAAAAGACAAAACGTAGGGATGAAATAGATTCAGCAAAGTGGGGCCCGATATTCTAGGACAGAGCGAGGACAGTAAAGCGAACTTTGCAGTCTACAAAAAACCCTAAAGCAAAACCACGCAAAGGGGGCAAAAAAAACCCACCGTGCCGAACTAACGGCACGGCGGTACACCCTTTGTGTCTCAGAGCTTCCAGCAAAACAAAAGACAAGCTGGACAGAAAAAAAGCAACAAAAAAGCAAAAAGCACTTAGCTATACAGAGCAGCAGGTCACAGGAACAATCAGGAGAAGCTCAGATCCAACACTGAAACATTGACAAGGAGCAAGGATAGCAGCATCAGGCGGAGTTAAGTAATGAAGCAGTTAACGAGCTCACCAGAACACCTGAGGGAGGAAGCTCAGAAGCTGCAGTACCACTTGTGACCACAGGAGTGAATTCAGCCACAGAATTCACAACAGTACCCCCCCCCTTGAGGAGGGGTCACCGAACCCTCACCAGAGCCCCCAGGCCGACCAGGATGAGCCGCATGAAAGGCACGAACAAGATCGGAAGCATGAACATCAGAGGCAAAAACCCAGGAATTATCTTCCTGAGCTTAACCCTTCCATTTAACCAGATACTGGAGTTTCCGTCTAGAAACACGAGAATCCAAAATCTTCTCCACAATATACTCCAATTCCCCCTCCACCAAAACCGGGGCAGGAGGCTCAACAGATGGAACCATAGGTGCCACGTATCTCCGCAACAACGACCTATGGAATACATTATGTATGGAAAAGGAGTCTGGGAGGGTCAAACGAAAAGACACAGGATTGAGAACCTCAGAAATCCTATACGGACCAATAAAACGAGGTTTAAATTTAGGAGAGGAAACCTTCATAGGAATATGACGAGAAGATAACCAAACCAGATCCCCAACACGAAGTCGGGGACCCACACGGCGTCTGCGATTAGCGAAAAGTTGAGCTTTCTCCTGGGACAAGATCAAATTGTCCACTACCTGAGTCCAGATCTGCTGCAACCTATCCACCACAGAATCCACACCAGGACAGTCCGAAGACTCAACCTGTCCTGAAGAGAAACGAGGATGGAACCCAGAATTGCAAAAAAATGGAGAAACCAAGGTAGCCGAGCTTGCCCGATTATTAAGGGCGAACTCAGCCAACGGCAAAAAGGACACCCAATCATCCTGGTCTGCAGAAACAAAACATCTCAGATATGTTTCCAAGGTCTGATTGGTTCGTTCGGTCTGGCCATTAGTCTGAGGATGGAAAGCCGAGGAAAAGGATAGGTCAATGCCCATCCTACCACAAAAGGCTCGCCAAAACCTTGAAACAAACTGGGAACCTCTGTCAGAAACAATATTCTCAGGAATGCCATGCAACCGAACCACATGCTGAAAGAACAAAGGTACCAAATCAGAGGAGGAAGGCAATTTAGCCAAGGGCACCAGATGGACCATTTTAGAAAAGCGATCACAGACCACCCAAATGACTGACATCTTTTGAGAAACGGGAAGGTCAGAAATGAAATCCATCGAAATATGTGTCCAAGGCCTCTTTGGGACCGGCAAGGGCAAAAGCAACCCACTGGCACGAGAACAGCAGGGCTTAGCCCTAGCACAAATCCCACAGGACTGCACAAAAGTACGCACATCCCGTGACAGAGATGGCCACCAGAAGGATCTAGCCACTAACTCTCTGGTACCAAAGATTCCAGGATGACCAGCCAACACCGAACAATGAAGTTCAGAGACAAGTTTATTAGTCCACCTATCTGGGACGAACAGTTTCTCTGCTGGACAACGATCAGGTTTATTCGCCTGAAATTTTTGCAGCACCCGCCGCAAATCAGGGGAGATGGCAGACACAGTGACTCCTTCCTTGAGGATACCCGCTGGCTCAGATAAACCCGGAGAGTCGGGCACAAAACTCCTAGACAGAGCATCCGCCTTCACATTTTTAGAGCCCGGAAGGTACGAAATCACAAAGTCGAAGCGGGCAAAAAATAACGACCAACGGGCCTGTCTAGGATTCAAGCGCTTGGCAGACTCGAGATAAGTCAAGTTCTTATGATCAGTCAATACCACCACGCGATGCTTAGCTCCTTCAAGCCAATGACGCCACTCCTCGAATGCCCACTTCATGGCCAGCAACTCTCGATTGCCCACATCATAATTACGCTCAGCGGGCGAAAACTTCCTGGAAAAGAAAGCACATGGTTTCATCACTGAGCAGTCAGAACCTCTCTGTGACAAAACCGCCCCTGCTCCAATCTCAGAAGCATCAACCTCGACCTGCAACGGAAGAGAAACATCTGGCTGACACAACACAGGGGCAGAACAAAAACGACGCTTCAACTCCTGAAAAGCTTCCACAGCAGCATAAGACCAATTAACCAAATCAGCACCCTTTTTGGTCAAATCGGTCAACGGTTTGGCAATGCTAGAAAAATTACAGATGAAGCGACGATAAAAATTAGCAAAGCCCAGGAACTTTTGCAGACTTTTCAGAGATGTCGGCTGAATCCAATCCTGGATGGCTTGGACCTTAACTGGATCCATCTCGATAGTAGAAGGGGTAAAGATGAACCCCAAAAATGAAACTTTCTGCACACCGAAGAGACACTTTGATCCCTTCACAAACAAAGAGTTAGCACGCAGGACCTGAAAAACCATTCTGACCTGCTTCACATGAGACTCCCAATCATCTGAGAAGATCAAAATGTCATCCAAGTAAACAATCAGGAATTTATCCAGATACTCACGGAAGATGTCATGCATAAAAGACTGAAACACAGATGGAGCATTGGCAAGTCCGAACGGCATCACTAGATACTCAAAATGACCCTCGGGCGTATTGAATGCAGTTTTCCATTCATCTCCTTGCCTGATTCTCACCAAATTATACGCACCACAAAGATCTATCTTAGTGAACCAACTAGCCCCCTTAATCCGAGCAAACAAGTCAGATAACAATGGCAAGGGATACTGAAATTTAACAGTGATCTTATTAAGAAGGCGGTAATCAATACACGGTCTCAGCGAACCATCCTTCTTGGCTACAAAGAAGAACCCTGCTCCCAGTGGTGATGACGATGGGCGAATATGTCCCTTCTCCAGGGATTCCTTCACATAACTGCGCATAGCGGCTTGTTCGGGCACGGATAAATTAAATAATCGACCTTTAGGGAATTTACTACCAGGAATCAAATTGATAGCACAATCACAATCCCTATGCGGAGGTAGAGCATCGGACTTGGGCTCTTCAAATACATCCTGATAATCAGACAAGAACTCTGGGACCTCAGAAGGGGTGGATGACGAAATCGACAAAAATGGAACATCACCATGTACCCCCTGACAACCCCAGCTGGATACCGACATGGAATTCCAATCCAATACTGGATTATGGGTTTGTAGCCATGGCAACCCCAACACGACCACATCATGCAGATTATGCAACACCAGAAAGCGAATAACTTCCTGATGTGCAGGAGCCATGCACATGGTCAGCTGGGCCCAGTATTGAGGTTTATTCTTGGCCAAAGGTGTAGCATCAATTCCTCTCAATGGAATAGGACACCGCAAAGGCTCCAAGAAAAACCCACAACGTTTAGCATAATCCAAATCCATCAGATTCAGGGCAGCGCCCGAATCCACAAACGCCATGACAGAAAACGACGACAAAGAGCATATCAAGGTAATGGACAGAAGGAATTTGGACTGTACAGTACCAATGACGGCAGACCGCTTAGTGCGCTTAGGACAATCAGAAATAGCATGAGTGGAATCACCACAGTAGAAACACAGACCATTCAGACGTCTGTATTCCTGCCGTTCAACTCTAGTCATAGTCCTATCGCACTGCATAGGCTCAGGTTTAACCTCAGGCAGTACCGCCAAATGGTGCACAGATTTACGCTCGCGCAAGCGTCGACCGATCTGAATGGCCAAAGACAAAGACTCATTCAAACCAGCAGGCATAGGAAATCCCACCATGACATCCTTTAAGAGCCTCAGAGAGACCCTTTCTGAACAAAGCTGCCAGCGCAGATTCATTCCACTGAGTGAGTACTGACCATTTCCTAAATTTCTGACAATATACTTCTATATCATCCCGACCCTGGCACAAAGCCAGCAAATTTTTCTCAGCCTGATCCACTGAATTAGGCTCATCGTACAGCAATCCGAGCGCCAGGAAAAACGCATCGACACTACTCAATGCAGGGTCTCCTGGCGCAAGAGAAAATGCCCAGTCTTGAGGGTCGCCGCGCAAAAAAGAAATAATAATCAAAACCTGTTGAATAGGATTACCAGAAGAATGAGGTTTCAAGGCCAGAAATAGCTTACAATTATTTTTGAAACTTAGAAACTTAGTTCTATCTCCAAAAAACAAATCAGGAATAGGAATTCTTGGTTCTAACCTAGATTTCTGATCAATAGTATCTTGAATTTTTTGTACATTTATAACGAGATTATCCATTGAAGAGCACAGACCCTGAATATCCATGTCCACACCTGTGTCCAGAATCACCCAAATGTCTAGGGGAAAAAAAAAAAAGTGAACACAGAGCAGAAAAAAAAAAAAAAAAAATGATGTCAGAACTTTTTCTTTCCCTCTATTGAGAATCATTAGTTAGGCTCCTTGTACTGTTATGTTTGCTAATGACAGGTGTTATGAAGGCAATCCAGAAACACAGTGTGCTTAGCGATCAGAGCGCACACAGTGATCTGACAAATACCCAAAAATACAAGAACGAGCTCTGAGACGTGGAAACTCTGTAGACTGCACACCTGATCCTATCCTAAACACAACTAAAAGCGGCTGTGGATTGCGCCTAACAACTACCTAGGCAACTCGGCACAGCCTAAGAAACTAGCTAGCCTGAAGATAGAAAAATAGGCCTGACTTGCCCCAGAGAAATTCCCCAAAGGAAAAGGCAGCCCCCCACATATAATGACTGAGTAAGATGAAAAGACAAAACGTAGGGATGAAATAGATTCAGCAAAGTGGGGCCCGATATTCTAGGACAGAGCGAGGACAGTAAAGCGAACTTTGCAGTCTACAAAAAACCCTAAAGCAAAACCACGCAAAGGGGGCAAAAAAAACCCACCGTGCCGAACTAACGGCACGGCGGTACACCCTTTGTGTCTCAGAGCTTCCAGCAAAACAAAAGACAAGCTGGACAGAAAAAAAGCAACAAAAAAGCAAAAAGCACTTAGCTATACAGAGCAGCAGGTCACAGGAACAATCAGGAGAAGCTCAGATCCAACACTGAAACATTGACAAGGAGCAAGGATAGCAGCATCAGGCGGAGTTAAGTAATGAAGCAGTTAACGAGCTCACCAGAACACCTGAGGGAGGAAGCTCAGAAGCTGCAGTACCACTTGTGACCACAGGAGTGAATTCAGCCACAGAATTCACAACAGTCAGGGGTGGATTCCAGGTGTGTGGTTTTGCATTTGGAAGCTGTTGCTGTGAGCAGACAACATGCGGTCAAAGGAACTCTCAATTGAGGTGAAGCAGAACATCCTGAGGCTGAAAAAAATAAAAAATCCATCAGAGAGATAGCAGACATGCTTGGAGTAGCAAAATCAACAGTTGGGTACATTCTGAGAAAAAAGGAATTGACTGGTGAGCTTGGGAACTCAAAAAGGCCTGGGCGTCCACGGATGACAACAGTGGTGGATGATCGCCGCATACTTAATTTGGTGAAGAAGAACCCGTTCACAACATCAACTGAAGTCCAGAACACTCTCAGTGAAGTAGGTGTATCTGTCTCTAAGTCAACAGTAAAGAGAAGACGCCATGACAGTAAATACAAAGGGTTCACATCTAGATGCAAACCATTCATCAATACCAAAAATAGACAGGCCAGAGTTAAATTTGCAGAAAAACACCTCAAGAAGCCAGCTCAGTTCTGGAAAAGTATTCTATGGACAGATGAGACAAAGATCAACCTGTACCAGAATGATGGGAAGAAAAAAGTTTGGAGAAGAAAGGGAACGGCACATGATCCAAGGCACACCACATCCTCTGTAAAACATGGTGGAGGCAACGTGATGGCATGGGCATGCATGGCTTTCAATGGCACTGGGTCACTTGTGTTTATTGTTGACATAAGAACAGACAAGAGTAGCCGGATGAATTCTGAAGTGTACCGGGATATACTTTCAGCCCAGATTCAGCCAAATGCTGCAAAGTTGATTGGACGGCGCTTCATAGTACAGATGGACAATGACCCCAAGCATACATCCAAAGCTACCCAGGAGTTCAGGAGTGCCAAAAAGTGGAACATTCTGCAATGGCCAAGTCAATCTCCAGATCTAAACCCAATTGAGCATGCATTTCACTTGCTGAAATCCAGACTTAAGACGGAAAGACCCACAAACAAGCAAGACCTGAAGGCTGCGGCTGTAAAGGCCTGGCAAAGCATTAAGAAGGAGGAAACCCAGCGTTTGGTGATGTCCATGGGTTCCAGACTTAAGGCAGTGATTGCCTCCAAAGGATTTGCAACAAAATATTGAAAAAAAAAATATTTTGTTTGGGTTATGTTTATTTGTCCAATTACTTTTGACCTCCTAAAATGTGGAGTGTTTGTAAAGAAATGTGTACAATTCCTACATTTTCTATCAGATATTTTTGTTCAACCCTTCAAATTAAACGTTACAATCTGCACTCGCGAAAATTGTGTCACTGTCCAAATATTTCTGGCCCTAACTGTATGTCTGATGGGAGAGTAGTATCATCTGCCAGTACCTGTGCTCACAGTTTTAAAAAAAAAGGTTACATTACATACACATTCATATAAAAATAAAAAAACATTATACTCATGGCGGCGCAGTGATCCACTGCAGGGGGCGATCACCTCCTGTCAGTGTATCGCCGGCTGTCTTTGAGAGCAGTCATATCACTTAAGTGACTGCTCTCAAAGTGATCAGGATCGTCGTGGGACATTATGAATTATGTTCTCGGCGGGCAGGTGAGAAATATTTGTGGTTTATTTTATTTTTGTTGCAGGAGACGAGGGATTTGGGGATTATGCATTCGGTAAGTATGGTTTAATTAAGATCAAGAAAGGACTTTATACTTGCTGTGTCTTTATTTACAATACAACTATAGGATTAGTAATGGATAGGTGTCTTATAGACTCCTCTCCATTACTAAGCTGTGGGCTTGATGTCGCCTGACAATAGAAAGGTGACATCAACCCCACAAATATGAAACCAACTTGTCACCGCGACAGGGCAAGTGGGAAGAGCCGGGCAAAGTACCAGAAAAGGCACATCTAATAGATGCGCCATTTCTGGGGCGGCTGAGAGCTGATGGTTTTTAGCCTGGGGGGCAATATCCATGGCCCCTTCCTAGGCTATTAATATCCCACAGCTGTTTGCATAGCCTTTGCTGGTTATTAATTATAGGGGGACCCCATTTTAATAGCCAGTAAAGGCTAAGTATACAGTTGTGAGCGTGTGATCGTCAGCGTGCGCACATTCCCCCCATAGACCAGCATACTGCTCTCCTGAAATAGTCTGTGCTCCTGTCACCCTGCTCCTTCCACCATATATCTCTTTCTGTGACCCCCCCATAGACAAGCACACTGCCATATAGATCACACATAATGCCGCCATATCTATCACATAATACTCCCATAAAGACCACACATTATACCGCCATATATATTTATTACATAATACTGCCATATAGATCGCACATGATGCCGCCATATACATTTTTTACATAGTACTGCTATATAGACCACACTTGATGCGGCCAAGTATTAGTGATTTGTATTATGGTATTATGTGTGATCTATATGAAGGTATTATATGTGATCTGTATGGTGGTATTATGTTTGATCAGTATGGTGGAATAATGTAAAAAATATATGACTATATTATATGATAACCATATTGTGGGATTATGTGTGATCTATGTGGCATTATTATGTAAGAATTATATGGTAGTTTTATGTGTGATCTACATGGTGATGTGTGTGATCTATATGATAGTATTATGTGATCTATATGGCAGTATTATGTGAGAAGTATATAGCGGTATGATGTGAAGTATATGGCGGTATTGTATGTGAGAACAATATGGCGCCAGTATGTGTGATCTATATGGCGGCATTATGTGAGAACTATATGATGTTTATAGCCTAGGAAGGGGTTAATACGCATGGATCTTCCCAGGCTATATCAGCCCGCAGCTGTATATTTAGCCTTTACTGGCTATTAAAATAGGGGGACCCCCCAAAAACCGACGTGGTGTTCCCCTATAATAACCAGAAAAGGCTATGCAGACAGCTGGGAGGTGATATTAATAGTCTAGAAAGGGGCCATGGATATTGCCCCCCTTCCCTGGCTACAAACACCAGCTCAAAGCCACCTCTGAAATGGCGCATCTCGAAGATGTGCCAATTCCGGCACTTAGCCTCTCTCTTCCCACTGCCCTATAGTGGTGTCATATGGGTAATATTTGTGGGGTTGATGTTACCTTTGTACTGTAAGGTGACATCAAGCCGACTTAGTAATGGAGAGGCGTCAATAATACACCTATCCATTATTAATCCTATAGTTGTTAAGGGGTTAAATAAACACACAGCCAGAATAAAGTATTTTAATAAAATAAAACACTACAGTTTCCCATCTTTATTATTCAGCTAATCCATGCAACGTATACCAGCAGTATACTCCCTGTTCCTGCACACACACATACACGCAGATACGCACATATTCATAGCTCACAGTCTCCACCCACACACTCTTCCTCCTCCCTATCTGCAGCGTTTATCACACGCAACTTCGCAGCAAAACCACAGATTTTTAAACCTGCGGTTTTGCTGCAGATTTGCCTGACTCAATGGTAATCAATGGGTGCAGATCCGCCAAAAGAATTGACATGCTGTGGAAAATAAAACCCTGCAAATCCGCGCGTATTTTTCCACAGCATGTGCACAATTCTCAATTTCCCATTGACTAACATTGGTTGTGCACTACACTGCAGATTGGATTCAATTCCACGCATGCAAACACTCTGTGGAAAAGCATCAAAATCCACAACGTGTGCATATAGCCTAAGTGTCTCACCCCTGCTATTCCATGTCCATCTCTCTCCATCACACTCCATATGTCTCACTCATCATACTACGTCTTTCCCCATCACGCTCCAAGTGTCTCACCCCTGCTATTCCATGTCCATCTCACTCCATATGTCTCACTCATCATACTACGTCTTTCCCCATCAAGCTCCAAGTGTCTCAGGTGCAGAGTGTGTTACAAATGGGGAATACGCAAGGACACATTTATCAATGCGACTCCTGCCCCGAAAAACCTGGCCTGTGTATGAAGGATTGCTTCAAATTCTACCACATCTCCATACACTACTAATTTACTTTACAGGAAACAGTAGATTAGTTCCAAAAGGGGGCACATCTAGAAGAGTTCCATGGGGGGGAGGGGTGTAGTTTCCAAAACGATGTCACTTATGGGTTATTTCTACTGTTTAGGCACATTAGGGGCTCTGCAAACGGAACATGACTCCCGCAGACCATTCCATCAAAGTCTGCATTACAAAACTTCACTACTTCCCTTCCGAGCCTCGACATGTGCCCAAACAGTAGTTTCCTCCCAGATATGGGGTACCAGCGTACACAGAACAAATAGGACAACTTTGTGGGTCCAATTTCTCCTGTTAGGCTACTTTCACACTAGCGTCGTACTCGGCCCGTCGCAGTGCGTCGGGTCGACGTACCGACGCTAGCAGTGAATGCGCCGCACAACAGGGGCAGCGGATGCATTTTTCCAGCGCATCCGCTGACCCATTGTGAGTTGCGGGGAGGTGGGGGCGGAGTTCCGGCCGCGCATGCGCGGTCGGAAATGGCAGACACAACGCTGCAAAAAAAACATTACATGTAACGTTTTTTGCTGCAGACGGTCTGCCACAACACGGCGCAACCATCGCACAACGGTTGCGACGTGTGGCAAAGCGTCGCAATGCGACGCTAATGTTAGTCAATGGAGAAAAAAACGCATCCTGCAAGCACTTTTGCAGGATGCGTTTTTTCTCCTAAACGACGCATTGCGACGTGCAGTGCACGACGCAAGTGTGAAAGTAGCCTTACCCTTGGGAAAATTAAAAATTGGGGACTAACAGATCATTTTTGTGGGAAAAAAAATAGGATTTTTTTATTTTCACGCCCGGGCATTATAAACTTTAGTGAAATACTTGGGGGTTCAAAGTTCTCACCACACATCTAGATAAGCTCCTCAGGGGCTCTAGTTTCCAACATGGGGTCACTTGTGGGGGTTCTACTGTTTAGGCACATTAGGGGCTCTGCAAACTGAACATGACTCCAGCAGACCATTCCATCACAGTCTGCATTCCAAAATGTCACTACTTCCCTTTTGAACCCCGACGTGTGCCCAAACAGTAGTTTTCTCCCACATATGGGTTACCAGCGTACTCAGGACAAATTGGACAACTTTTGGGGTCCAATTTCTCCTGTTACCCTTGGGAAAATAAAAAATTGGGGACTAAACGATCATGTTTGTGGAAACAATATAATTTTTTATTTTCACGCCCGGGCGTTATAAACTTCTGTGAAGCACTTGGGGGTTCAAAGTGCTCACCACACATCTAGATAATTTACTTAGGGGGACTAGTTTCCAAAATGGGGTCACTTGTGGGGGTTTTCCACTTTTTAGGCACATCAAGGGCTTGCCAAACGCGACATGGCGTCCGATATCAATTTCAGCCAATTTTGGTTTGAAAAAGTCAAATGGCGTTCCTTCCCTTCCGAGCCCTACCGTGCGCCAACAGTGGTTTATCCCCACATATGGGGTATCAGCGTATTCAGGACAAATTTAACAACTTTTGGGATCCAAGTTCTCCTGTTACCCTTGGGAAAATAAAAAATTGGGGACTAAACGATCATGTTTGTGGAAAAAATACCGTATATACTCGAGTATAAGCCGAGATTTTCAGCCCAAATTTTTGGGCTGAAAGTGCCCCTCTCGGCTTATACTCGAGTCACGGTCGGTGGTGGGGTCGGCGGGTGAGGGGGAGAGGGCGCTGAGGCATACTTACCTGCTTCCAGCGATCCTGACGCTCCCCCTGCCGTCCCACGGTCTTCGGTGCTGCAGTTCTTCCTCTATCAGCGGTCACGTGGGACCGCTCATTAGAGAAATGAATAGGCGGCTCCACCTCCCATAGGGGTGGAGCCGCCTATTCATTTCTCTAATCAGCGGTAACGGTGACCGCTGATAGAGGAAGAAGCTGCGGCTCCGAAGACCAGCTGTGCGGGGGAAGGAGCCGGACGCCAGTATGTAATATTCACCTGTCCACGTTCCAGCCGCCGGGCGCCGCTCCATCTTCCCGGCGTCGCTCCATCTTCCCGGCGTCTGCGCTCTGACTGTTCAGGTCAGAGGGCGCGATGACGCATATAGTGTGCGCGGCGCCCTCTGCCTGATCAGTCAGAGCAGAGAGACGCCGGGACCGGACGCCGGAACGAGACGCCCGGAGCTGCAAGCAAGAGAGGTGAGTATGTTTTTTTTTTTTTTTACTGCAGCAGCAGCAGCGACAATGGCAGAGCTTTCTATGGGGCAATATGAATGGCGCAGAGCACTATATGGGGCAGAGCTTTCTATGGGGCAATATGAACGGTGCAAGAGCACTATATGGGGCAGAGCTTTCTATGGGGCAATATGAACGGCGCAGAGCACTATATGGGGCAGAGCTTTCTATGGGGCAATATGAACGGCGCAGAGCACTATATGGGGCAGAGCTTTCTATGGGGCAATATGAACGGTGCAAGAGCACTATATGCGGCAGAGCTATAGGGCAATAATGAACGGCGCAGAGCACTATATGGCACAGCTATGGGGAAATAATGATCTATTTTTATTATTGAAATTCACCGGTAGCTGCTGCATTTCCACCCTAGGCTTATACTCGAGTCAATAAGTTTTCCCAGTTTTTTGTGGCAAAATTAGGGGGTTCGGCTTATACTCGGGTCGGCTTATACTCGAGTATATACGGTATGTTTCATTTTCACGCCCGAGCATTATAAACTTGCTCACCACACATCTAGATAATTTCCTTAGGGGGTCTAGTTTCCAAAACTTGGTCACTTGTGAGGGAATTCCACTGTGTAGGCACATCAGGGGCTCGCCAAATGCGACATGGTGTCCGATCTCAATTTCAGCCAATTGTACTGTAGTTTGATAAAGTCAAACGGCGCTCCTTCCTTTCCGAGCCCTGCCATGCGCCCAAACAGTGGTTCCCCCCACATATGGGGTATCAGCGTACTCAGAACAAATTGGACAACAACTTTTTGGGTCCATTTTCTCCTTTTAGGCTGTGTGCACACATTCAGGATTTTTGGTGTTTTTTTAAAATATGAAAACGCTTTAAAAACGCATACATATGCATACCATCATTTATAATGTATTTTTTGTGCATATGGTGCGTTTTTTCCATGAAAAAAACACATCGCGGTAAAAAACATTTTTGCCACTATATTATTGCATTGGGAAGCTCCAGAAAAAAAACGCAAAAAAATCTGCAAAAACACGCAAAAAAAACAAGCAAAAAATGCATGCGGATCTCCTGCAGAAAAAGTCCGGTTTTCTTCAGGAAAATTCTGCACACTTTCCTGAATGTGTGCACATAGCCTTACCCTTGGAAAAAATGTAAAAATTGTTGCTAAAAGATCATTTTTGTGACTAAAATGTTAAATGTTTATTTTTTCCTTCAACATTGCATCTGCTCCTATGAAACACCTGAACGGTTAATAAACTTCTTGAATGTGGTTTAGATCAGCTTGAGGGGTGCAGTTTTTAGAATGGTGTCACCATTGGGTATTTTCTGTCATATTGACCCCTCAAAGTGACTTCAAATGTGAGGTGGTCCTTAAAAAATGGTTTTGTAAATTTTGTTGCAAAAATAAGAAATCACTGGTCAACTTTTAACCCTTATAACTTCCTAGCGGAAAAAAAATTTGGTTACAAAATTTTCCAAATTTTCGCCAAATTTCCGTTTTTTACACAAATAAACGCAAGTTATAGTGAAGAAATTTTATCACTAACAAGAAGTACAATATGTCACGAGAAAACTATCTCAGAATCGCCCAAATTCGTTGAAGCGTTCCGGAGTTATTACCTCATAAAGGGACAGTAGTCAGAATTGTAAAAATTGGCCCTCGGGGGTAAAGGGGTTCTCTGAGATATGTACTAAAATAAGTAATACACACTCAAATACTAAGTATTTATCTAAATACCTTTTATATAGCTAAAAGATATTCTTTTTCTATGCAAAATATATGGGAAAATATTCTGAAAAGTTCCCAGGCTCGAGTTCATATGAGGACATCCAGCAGAGGGCGCATCACCGCAACTGAAGGTAACTACAGGTCATTGACCTACATTCCATTCATTCTCTGGGGTTTTACTGGCAGGAGCACAGCTGCATTAGCAGGTTCCTGCTTGTAAAATTAGTTAACCCCTTCAGGCCGGCCTCACACTAGCGAGTTTTACGGACGTAAGAGCGCAGAAACTACGTCCGTAAAACTTGCATAAAATACGGCACAATTATTCTCTATGCCCCTGCTCCTATCTTCCGTATTTTCCTGATCAGTATTATACGGCTTTCTACGGCCATAGAAAATCGCAGCATGCTGCGTTTGTCACCGTATTGTGCAAATAAAACGTCAATGAAAGTCTATGGAGGACAACCAGCAGAGGGTGCCCTCTTATGATCTCGAGCCTGGGAGCTTTCTAGGAAAGTTCCCACGATCTAGGAACAGCCAGCAGAGGGCGCTTCACCGCAAATGCAGGTAAATATAGGTCAATGACCTACTTTACCTACATTCTCCGGGGTTTTGCAGACATGAGCAACGTTGCATTAGCAAAGCTCGTGGCTGCAAAATATTTTAACCCCTTCAGATGGATTTACATCGTTGGACGTGACAGATCCTCGGAACGTATGTATATTGTTGGTTTATTATTTTTTTTTTATTTACAGATCGAGGGTCTTCAGTGAGTGGATTGAGAGAAGAATAAATTAATACAACAACCTTTGTGATTTTTTCATTAAATTAATTTTTAATAATGTGTGTGTTTTTTTTAACCCTTTACTAGTATTGGATTAATAATGGATAGGTGTCATAATTGACGCCCCTCCATTATTAATTTGGCTTAATGTCACCTTACAATAGCAAGGTGACATTAACCCTTCATTACCCCATATCCCACCGCTACACGGGAATGGGAAGAGAGTGGCCAAGTGCCAGAATAGGCGCATCTTCCAGATGTGCCTTTTCTGGGGTGGCTGGGGGCAGATGTTTTTAGCCAGGTGGGGGCCAATAACCATGGAACCTCTCCAGGCTATTAATATCTGCCCTCAGTCACTGGCTTTACCACTCTGGCGGAGAAAACTGCGCGGGAGCCCACGCCAGTTTTTTCCGCGATTTAACCCTTTAAATTAATAGCTAGAGCGCCCAAATTTTGCGCATACACACTACTAACATTAGTAGTGTGGAATATGCAAAATAAAAAAAAAAAGGGATATGAGATGGTTCACTGTATGTAAACCATGTCTCATATCATGTCGGGTTTGGAAAGGAGATAGCAAAAGCTGGCAATTGAATTACAGGCTTTTAAGCTATCTAGCGCTGTATGAAATATTAATATTTATATACATAATTGTCTAAGGGGTACTTCCATCTGTCTGTCTGTCCTTCTGTCACGGTTATTTATTCGCTGATTGGTCTCGGCAGCTGCTTGTCATGGCTGCTGCGACCAATCAGCGACGGCCACAGTCCGATTAGTCCCTCTCCTACTTCCCTGCACTCATTGCCCGGCGCCCGCTCCATAATCCCCTCCACCTCACTGCTCACACAGAGTTAATTGCAGCGGTAACGGCCCGTGGTGTAACGCACTCCGTTACCGCTGCTATTAACCCTGTGTGTCCGCAACTATCTACTATTGATGCTGCCTATGCAGCATCAATAGTAAAAATGTCATGTTAAAAATAATAAAAAAACAAAAAACCTGCTATACTCACCCTTCGCCGTTTTTCTCGCTCCTCTCCACGCTCCCGGGACCGCTCCATTGCAAGCGGTAGCTTCCGGTCCCAGGGCTGGTGTGCGACAAGTACCTGCCGTGACGTCACGGTCATGTGACCGCGACGTCATCATAGGTCCTGCTCACACCAGCCCTGGGACGGGACAGCAAGCTGCTGCTTGCAATGGAGCAGTCTCGGGAGACTGGCGAGTAGCGAGAAAGGCGGCAGAGGGTAAGTATAGCAGGATTTCAATGGGCTATAGGTGAGTATATGTTTTTTTTTCTCTATACTACGTGGCTCTGTGCTGGGCAATATACTACGTGACTGGTCAATATACTACGTGGCTCTGCTATATACGTGACTGGGCAATATACTACGTAGCTCTGCTATATACTACGTGGCTAGGCAATATACTACGTGGCTGGGCAATATACTACGTGGCTGGGCAATATACTACGTGGCTGGGCCACATACTACGTGGCTGGGCCATATACTACGTGGCTGGGCAATATACTACATGGCTGGGCAATATACTACGTGGCTGGGCAATATACTACGTGGCTGGGTGTTATGACCTGGTGGTTAGGACAATAATGGACCTGGTGGTTAAGAGCACACGGAATGACCTGATAGTTACTAATAATACAGGACAAGCTCTGAGACGTGGGAACTCTGCTGACCGCAATCCCTAATCCTATCACACACACTAGAAATAGCCGTGGATTGCTCCTAACGCTCCCTATGCAACTCGTCACAGCCTAAGAAACTAGCTAGCCCTAAAGATAGAAAAATAAAGCCTACCTTGCCTCAGAGAAATTCCCCAAAGGAAAAGGCAGCCCCCCACATATAATGACTGTGAGTTAAGATGAAAATTACAAACACAGAGATGAAATAGATTAAGCAAAGAGAGGCCTGACTTACTGAACAGACAGAGGATAGGAAAGGTAACTTTGCGGTCAGCACAAAAACTACAAAAAGACCACGCAGAGGGCGCAAAAGACCCTCCGCACCGACTCACGGTGCGGAGGTGCTCCCTCTGCGTCCCAGAGCTTCCAGCAAGCAAGACAAAAATCAAAATAGCAAGCTGGACAGAAAAATAGCAAACAAGAGAAAAACAAGCAGGAACTTAGCTTCTGCTGGGAAGACAGGTCACAAGAACGATCCAGGAGCGAACTAGACCAATACTGGAACATTGACAGGTGGCATGGAGCAATGATCTAAGTGGAGTTAAATAGAGCAGCCAGCTAACGAATTAACCTCGTCACCTGTGGAAGGAAACTCAGAAGCCGCAGCCCCACTCACAACCACCAGAGGAAGCCCATGGACAGAACCAGCCGAAGTACCATTCATGACCACAGGAGGGAGCTTGACAACAGAATTCACAACAGTACCCCCCCCTTGAGGAGGGGTCACCGAACCCTCACCAGAGCCCCCAGGCCGACCAGGACGAGCCAAATGAAAGGCACGAACCAGATCGGCAGCATGAACATCAGAGGCAAAGACCCAGGAATTATCTTCCTGACCATAACCCTTCCACTTGACCAGGTACTGGAGTTTCCGTCTCGAAATACGAGAATCCAAAATCTTCTCCACCACATACTCCAACTCCCCCTCAACCAACACCGGGGCAGGAGGATCAACGGATGGAACCACAGGCGCCACGTATCTCCGCAACAACGACCTATGGAATACATTATGGATGGCAAAAGAAGCTGGAAGGGTCAAACGAAATGACACAGGATTGAGAACCTCAGAAATCTTATACGGACCAATGAAACGAGGCTTAAACTTAGGAGAGGAAACCTTCATAGGAACATAACGAGACGACAACCAAACCAAATCCCCAACACGAAGTCGGGGACCAACACAGCGCCGGCGGTTAGCGAAACGTTGAGCCTTCTCCTGGGACAATGTCAAATTGTTCACCACATGAGTCCAAATCTGCTGCAACCTATCCACCACAGTATCTACACCAGGACAGTCCGAAGACTCAACCTGCCCTGAAGAGAAACGAGGATGGAAACCAGAATTGCAGAAAAACGGCGAAAGTAGCCGAGCTGGCCCGATTATTAAGGGCGAACTCAGCCAAAGGCAAAAAGGACACCCAATCATCCTGATCAGCAGAAACAAAGCATCTCAGATATGTTTCCAAAGTCTGATTAGTTCGTTCGGTTTGGCCATTTGTCTGAGGATGGAAAGCCGAGGAAAAAGACAAATCAATGCCCATCCTAGCACAAAAGGATCGCCAAAACCTCGAAACAAACTGGGAACCTCTGTCCGAAACGATGTTCTCCGGAATGCTATGTAAACGAACCACATGCTGGAAAAACAATGGCACCAAATCAGAGGAGGAAGGCAATTTAGACAAGGGTACCAAATGGACCATCTTAGAGAAGCGATCACAAACCACCCAAATGACCGACATCTTTTGAGAGACAGGGAGATCCGAAATAAAATCCATAGAAATATGCGTCCAGGGCCTCTTCGGGACCGGCAAGGGCAAAAGCAACCCACTGGCACGAGAACAGCAGGGCTTAGCCCGAGCACAAGTCCCACAGGACTGCACAAAAGAACACACATCCCGTGACAAAGACGGCCACCAAAAGGATCTAGCCACCAAATCTCTGGTACCAAAGATTCCAGGATGACCAGCCAACACCGAACAATGAACCTCAGAGATAACTCTACTAGTCCATTTATCAGGGACAAACAGTTTCTCCGCTGGGCAACGGTCAGGTCTATCAGCCTGAAATTTTTGCAGCACCCGCCGCAAATCAGGGGAGATGGCAGACAAAATTACCCCTTCTCTGAGAATACCCACCGGCTCAGGAACACCCGGAGAGTCGGGCACAAAACTCCTTGACAGGGCATCAGCCTTCACATTCTTAGAGCCCGGAAGGTACGAAACCACAAAATCAAAACGGGAGAAAAATAGCGACCAACGAGCCTGTCTAGGATTCAACCGTTTGGCAGACTCGAGATAAGTCAAATTCTTGTGATCCGTCAAGACCACCACGCGATGCTTGGCTCCTTCAAGCCAATGACGCCACTCCTCGAATGCCCACTTCATGGCCAACAACTCTCGATTGCCAACACTCACAACCACCAGAGGAAGCCCATGGACAGAACCAGCCGAAGTACCATTCATGACCACAGGAGGGAGCTTGACAACAGAATTCACAACAGCTGGGCAATATACTACGTGGCTGGGCAATATACTATGTGGCTGGGCAATATACTACGTGGACATGCGTATTCTAGAATACCCGATGCGTTAGAATCGGGCCTCCATCTAGTATATACATAAATAGGTCTCACTGACATATATATAGATATACACCCCTATACTATGTGTACACATTTATCTTAGCTATTCTATTCTAACCTGTCAGTGTGATTTTACTGTACACCGCACTGAATTGCCGGCTTTTCTATAGAACACCGCTGCGTATTTCTCGCAAGTCACACTGCTGGTCCGTGTGTAATCCGCATTTTTCTGGCCCCCATAAACTTTCATTGGCGTATTTTTTGTGCAATACGGTGACAAACGCAGCATGCTGCGATTTTCTACGGCCGTAGAACACCGTATAATACGGATCAGTAAAATACGGCTGATAGGAGCTGGGGCATAGAGAAGCATTGTACCGTATGCAATCCGTATTTTCAGCACCTCTCTTACGCCCGTAAAACACGCTGTGAGGCCGGCCTTAGGATAAAAGCCAAATCAGTATCTCAGTTCGCAGACACGGTGTTTTGGGCTGTTGGCCCTCGTCAGTGCAAAGCATGAGAATTAATGTTGCTAAATGAGAGGTTCTGGACTGGAGTCTAAGGGGCAACGTTTCTCCTTATGGAGAGTGACATACTAGCTCTGGCTTGTCAAGGTAAGGAGGCTTATTTGCCGTGCAATGCTCCGCTGAAAAATTTTATATGCAAATTATCTCTTCAGAGGACTTAAACTCTATAGCACCCCATGTTGAAAGTAGCAATCCTACAAGTCACAATCAACCCTTTAACGAGTCGTGCAATATGACTTAGGCTACTTTCACACATCACGTTTTTTCATTCCGGCTCTTTTTTGAAAAACCGGAACCGGTGAAATAAAAAAACCGTATCCGGTTTTTCCCCACTGACTTGTATTAGTGCCGGATTACACCACATGGCCCAGCATTCCTTCCATGTTTTTCCGGATCCGGCAAAAATTTCATTTCCGGAGTCTGGAAAAACCGTCTACAGTAAAGTTTTTTGTCTGCGGCGAAAAACCGGAAAACACCGGATCCGGCAATTCCGGCTTTTTTGCTGCAATGCAAGTCTATGGGCGCCGGAATGTGCCGGATCCGCATGCCGTTTTTTTGATCTGCGCATGCTCAAAACCAATTGGCCGGCCCACAGGACACATATATAAACAATGCCAGTGAGGCCCTCACTCATTAACAGCCATTGAGAGCCAGCAACAGAGCCTGCCAGCAACAGAGCCTGCCTGCCACAGAGCCTGCCAGCCATAGACTCTGCCAGCCACAGAGCCTGCCAGCCATTAGCCATGTCTTTTTCTGGGAGACCT